>NC_045983.1:3110105-3419491 GCF_010909765.2 Amblyraja radiata | reverse complement strand
ACTATACACCGGCAGCAACGGAGGTCAGGATTGAACCTGGGACTCTGGCACTGTGTGGCAGCAGCTCTACCAGCTGCCTGTGCTGCCTGGAAAGAATAACCCTTTGAAGTAACTCTATCGTTCCAATTTAAAACACTTTAGTTTAGTTTAGAGATACAGCGTGGAGCCCGGCCCTTCAGCCCACCGAATCCAGGGCGATCAGCGACCCCCACACACTAACTGCACACACTAGGGACAATTTACAATTTTAGCAAGCTAATTAACCAACAAACCTGTACGTCTTTGGAGTGTGGGATGAAACTGGAGCACCTGGAGAAAACCCACGCAGGTACAAACTCCATACAGACAGCACCCGTAGTCAGGATCGAACCCGGGTCCCCAGCACTGTGAGGCAGCAACTCTACCGCTGCGCCACCGTGCCGCCCTGTGCGTCACCAGTCACACAGATGGCTTGTTTGACAATGCAACATGTACAGGAAGGAGACTAAATGCAAGGATTAGGCCTTAGTTGTCTCTGAGATGGGGTGGAAGTCCTGGTGGAAGCGTCTGAAGAAAGAAGGGACCTGGTTTGCGTAAGACTGGATGACCTGCCGTTCTGCTGGAGGAAACCGGCGTAGTCACAGGGAGACCTAGTCTCACCCCAGTCACTCTCTCTTCCCTCCTCTCCCATCAGCCAAGAGTTTAGTTTAGTTCAGTACAGTTCAGTTTAGTTTCGTTTATTGCCACGTATACCGAGTGCAGTTTTAACATTCTCCCTGTGACCGCGTGGGTTTCCTCTGGGTGCTCCAGTTTCCTTCCTTATCCCAAAGGGATTTGTGGGTTAACTGGCCTCTGTAAATTGTCCCTTGTATGTAGAGGTGGATGAGAAAGTGGGATAACATTCAGTTTAGTTTATTCTCACATGTACCGAGGTACAGTGAAAAGCTTTTGTTGCGTGCTAACCTGGCAGCGGAAAGACAAAACATGATTACAATCAAGTCGTCCACAGTGTACAGATACAGGATAAAGGGAATAATGTTTAGTGCAAGATAAAGTCCAGTAAAGTCCGATTAAAGATAGTCCGAGGGTCTCCAATGAGGTAGAGAGTAGCTCAGGACCGGTCTCTAGACGTTGATAGGATGGTTCAGTTGATAACAGCTGGGAAGAAACTGTCCCTGAATCTGGAGGTGTGCGTTTTCACACTTCTGTACCTCTTGCCTGATGGAAGAGGGGAGAAGAGGGAGTGACCAGGGATGAGACTGGTCCTTGTTTTGTGCTGGTGGCCTTGCTGAGGCAGGGTGAGGTGCAGATGGAGTCAATGGAAGGTACAGAGGTACAGAAGTTTGAAAACACACGTCCAGATTCAGGGACAGTTTCTTCCCAGCTTCTATCAGGCAACTCAATCATCCCATCACCAATTAGATTGCAGTCCTAACCACCCAACTACCTGATTGGCGACAATAGACAATAGGTGCAGGAGTAGGCCATTCGGCCCTTTGAGCCAGCACCGTCATTCAATGTGATCATGGCTGATCATCCCCAATCAGTACCCCGTTCCTGTTTTCTCCCCATATCCCCTGACTCTGCTATTTTTAAGAGCCCTATCTAGCTCTCTCTTGAAAGCATCCGGAAAACTGGCCTCCACCGCCCTCTGAGGCAGAGAATTCCACAGACTCACCACACTCTGTGAGAAAAAGTGTTTCCTCGTCTCCGTTCTAAATGGCTTACCCCTTATTCTTAAACTGTGGCCCCTGGTTCTGGACTCCCCCAACATCGGGAACATGTTTCCTGCCTCTAGCGTGTCCAAGCCCTTAACAATCTTATATGTTTCAATGAACTATCTTTAATTGGACTTTATCTGGCTGTAAATTCTATACTGTTTGTCCAATATCTGTACACTGTGGACAGCTTGATTGTAATCATGTACAGTCTTTTCATTAACGATAGCATGCAACAAAATTAAAAGATTTTCACTGCAGCTTGGTATATTGACGATATAAACTGAACTAAACTGAACGACCAAACCCGGGAATCACAGAAGGACTGGTTGATGCAGAAGATATGTGACTAGTAATGGGATCACTTTGGTGAATGTAGAACAGTACAGCACAGAAACAGGCCCTTCGGCCCGCAATGCCTGTGCTGAACACGATACCAAGACCAACTCTTATCTATACGGAGCATGATCCATATCCCTCCATTCCCTGCATGTCCATGGGCCTATCCAAAAGTCTCTTAAACACCACTATTGTATCTGCCTCCAGCAGCGCGTTCCAGGCACCCACCACAGAGGGTGTAAAAAACCTTTAAACGTTGCCCCGCTCACCTTAAACCGAAGCCCTTTAGTATTTAGCATTGCCACCTAGGCCTATCTATGCCTCTCAAAAGTTGTATACACTTCTATCAGGTCTTCCCGCAACCTCCAGTATTCCTGAGAAAACAACCCAAGTCTGTCCAATCTCTCCCTGTAACTAATGCCCATTAATCCAGGCAGCATTCTGGTAAACACCCTCTGCACCCTCTACAAAGCCTTGGCTTGGACATTGTGGTGGTGCTCTTTGGGTGTGCTGGGAAAATTAATTTCATCTGCAGTTGACAGAGTGAACAGAGTTGAGTACCATTACCGCCTGGAATCTTATAGAGGTGTACAAAAGGAATAGATCGGGTGGATGCACAGAGTCTCTTGCCCAGAGTAGGGGAATCGAGCACCAGAGGACGTAGGTTTAAGGAGAGGGCGGAAAGATTTAATAGGAATCTGAGGGGTAGCTTTTTCACACAAAGGATGGTGGGTGTCTGGAACGAGCTGCCAGAGGAGGTAGTTGAGCAGGAGGTGGGTGAGGCAGGGATTATTGCAACATCTAAGAAACATTTGGGTACATGGATAGGACAGGTTTAGAGGGATGCGGGCCAAACACAGGCAGGTGGAACTATTGTAGCTGGGACATGTTGGCCAGATGTGTAGGAAATAACTACAGATGTTGGTTTAAATCGAAGGTAGACACAAAAAGCTGGAGTAACTCAGCAGGACAGGCAGCATCTCTGGAGAGAAGGAATGGGTGACTTTTCGGGTCGAGACCCTTCTTCAGACTGATGTCAGAGGAGGGGGAGGTACAGAGATAAAATGTAGTCGGAGACAGTAAGACTGGTGGGAGAACTGTGAAGGGGAGGGGATGGAGAAAGAGGGAAAGCAAGGGCTATTTGAAGTTAGCGAAGTCAATGTTCATACCGCTGGGGTGTAAGCTACCCAAGCAAAATATGAGGCTGGGTCTCACTCAGAGGATGGATGAGGCCCAGGACAGAAAGGTCAGTGTGAGAATGGAAGGGGGGGGGGGGGGGGGTTAAAGTGTTGAACAACCGGGAGATCAGGTAGGTTTAGGCCTCACTCCCACGGGATCCCGACTACATGTTGGCCAGTGTCCCGTTGGGCCGAATGGCCTGTTTCCACGTTGTATGAATCTATGGCGCTATGGCTCTAAAAGTTTAGACTATCCAGAGCTTACTCACGCCAAGACTATATCAGGTTGTGCGGGATAGTAGACGGGTCGGCAGCCGTGTCTTTTCTTCTTGGGGGTCCCTGAGACCACAAACCTTGCTCAACGTTTTAGCATTTGCATTCTCCTGGACCTAGTGGCAATATCCTGACTCCAACCTTATAGAAACATATAAAATTATAAAAGGACTGGACAAGCTAGATGCAGGAAAAATGTTCCCAATGTTGGGCGAGTCCAGAACCAGGGGGCCACAGTGTTAGAATAAGGGGGAGGTCATTTAGGACTGAGGTGAGAAAAAACTTTTTCACCCAGAGAGTTGTGAATTTATGGAATTCTCTGCCACAGAGGGCAGTGGAGGCCAAATCACTGGATGGATTTAAGAGAGAGTTAGATAGAGCTCTAGAGGCTAGTGGAGTCAAGGGATATGGGGAGAAGGCAGGTTAGGGTTATTGATAGGGGACGATCAGCCATGATCACAATGAATGGCGGTGCTGGCTCGAAGGGCCGAATGGCCTCCTCCTGCACCTATTTTCTATGTTTCTATGTTTATGTGAGTTTCAGAAAATTTGAAGTCTTTCATTAAATTTCGGGCGGCACGGTGGTGCAGCGGTAGAGTTGCTGCCTCACAGCGCCAGAGATCCGTATTCGATCCTGACTACGGGTGCTGTCTTTACCGAGTTTGTCCGTTCTCCCTGTGACCGCGTGGGTTTTCTCCAAGTGCCCCGGAGGCGCAGGTTTGTAGGTTAATTAGCTTCGTTAAAATTGTAAATTGTCCCAAGTGTGTAGGATAGTGCTAGTGATCGCTGGTCGGGGCAGACTCAGTCCACCCGTTTCCGCGCTGCATCTCTGGACTAAACTAAACTAAACTAAACTAATCAGTGTGCAGGAAGGAATTGCAGATGCTGGTTTACACCGAAGTTAGACACAACATGTTTGAGTAACTCAGCGGGGCAGGCAGGCAGCATCTCTGGAGAGAAGGAATGGGTGACGTTTCGGGTCGAGGCTCTTGTGAAGTTTGAGTGAGTTTATTCCTAAACTTATCATAGTCATAGTGCCATACAACACGGAAAGAGGCCCTTTGGCCCAACTTGCCCAGGCCGACCAAGTTGCCCCATCTACACTAGTCCCACCTGCTCGCGTTTGGCCCATATCTCTCATAACCCTTTCGTTTGAAACGTGTAGCTAAATTCACGTCGATTTCAATGGTCTTTGAAAATTAGGACTTTAAATGTAGTGTAAAAGTACTCAGGAGGATGTTGTTGGGGATTTTACATAATGTGCGAAAACAGTATGAAACCGGCGAGAATGATCAAAGTTGAGAAGCTGAGAAAGTACAGATGGGATGTGGGGGTCTTCTTTAATCGAATTTCAATCTTTAGGAATAACCGTGCCAACTTGGGCGAGTCGATGTTTCCTCATCTCTCGCCGGCACAGGAGGTAGAGTCAGATATAACAAAATGATTAGAAAGAAGCATATCGTTGAACAGTCTGAAGAAAGGCCTCGACCCGAAACGTTGCCTATTTCCTTCACTCCACAGATGCTGCCTGACCGGCCGATTTAGTTTCTCCAACATTTTTGTCTACCTTCCTTGAACTCTTTGTTGCCGTTCCTTTAGCACGTTAAATTACGAAACTAACTTCCTTTTCGAATGGAGTTCTTTATAATATACAGTTATTTTATAAGATACAGTATGCTTTTATAAGTATCAAGCTCGACAACACAAGTTTAACTAATTAAATGATGTTCCTTCCACAGTAAAATTATCATTCGAAGTTGAAATATTTATATGGTCTGATGAAGGGTCTCGACCCGAAACATCACCTATTCCTTCTCTCCAGAGATGCTGCCTGACCCGCCGATTTACTCCAGCTTTTTGTGTCTATCTTCGGTTTAAAAGCAGCAATTGCCGTTCCTTCTACTTACTGTTCCCACATAACTTCAGATTTCCACATGACCAGGTTATCCCCCCCCCCCCCCCCCCCCCCCCCCCCCCCCCCCGGACGAATCTGGCTTCCCTACCTGCTCTGGGTTCATCTTCATTCCTTGCTGAGCCGGGAAGACAGTGAGAAGCCCATCAATGGGGACGACCCTTCAATAAACTCATCCGAGATCAGTCAGTGATGATGAGGCTGAAGGGGCCGTAAAAGCGAAATTCCAGCGTCTATTTGCAAAACCTAATCTCCTCCCAAATTCAACGACGGTTTCATTTTGTGACAATATTTTGAGTCACGAAATATATAAAAGTCTTTAAGCACTTCTACTTCATAAATTAATTGGTTTTGTGATTTAGCCCCTTGGTAAAACTGATGTATTAGGATGAATTGCCTCACATTCATAATCAATTAATTTCACAGACTTTTTTATTTTATTTAACACGCAGTTATTTTTGTCACTCACTATTATTGGTTATTTATTCACACACACGTGTGCACAGGTTCAGTATATAGTCATTAATTATTCACTAAATATTATTTATATTCGGACCATACATTCAGTATATATAGTCTGAATATAATGAATATTTACCAAATATATAGTCTGATATATATATATACACACACACAAAATATGGAGTTACTCAGAGGGTCAGGCAGCATCTCCGGAGAAAGGTGACGTTTCGGGTCGAGACCTTTCTTCAGACTGAGAGTCAGAGGGGAGAGGAACGAAAAGATATGAAAAGGTACAAAGAACAAAGGCGTGCAAAAGGACAAATCCTCCTGATCTTTTGTTATGGTTTAACACGGTGTTTACAGAGTACTACGTTGTGCGAATTTCATTGTTTCCGTTTCGGGACATATGACAACAACAACAACACGCCCTTGGAAAAATGTTGGTAAACTTTCGTTCATTCTGCTTACTTCCAGGTGCGAAAATAAAGGGCTACTTGATATAAGGAAAAGGCAATTGGTATCGATGAGATAGTCGTCTGCAATGACCTCAGTTGTTCTGCGCATGTAGCCAGGGCTATTTTGGAAAGTTACAAGATTGTCGAAAGCGATACCTTTTGCCGTGACAATGGGCCCCAGTCAGAATCCCCCCTCTCTCCCGAGATTGATCACATATGCTGTAGCTGAATTATTCATCGGGAGGGGGGGGGGGGACACAAAAACTTGGTTTAAAGGCAAAGACTCGACATCGCTCGGCTGGGTTATCAAAAAGGCTAGTTCTGTGGAAAATTGGTTTTACTGCGACAGGCACGGCTCAGTGCCTGCGAGAAATATTGATGCCATTTAGTTATGTTGAGTTCTTTCCTCTACTGTCACTTTCCCCGTCCCTGCTTTGGCAAGTTGCTGGTGAATTGGTCGGGGGTAAAGTTGACACAAGGTATTGGCAAGTTGCGACCGCTCTGTTTGTAACCTTAGCTGAACAAGAAATATAACAAATGTGGGATATTTATAGTGGCAACCCTTTATTACAAATTCACTTGGCTTTTCATCCGATGTTTTTAAATGTAAGGATATCAATTTATTTCAGTCGAGTGCAGTAATGGATTTGCAGTTGAACTATAATCCGGTGAAATGGTTGCATTTGGGGTGTATTTCTGTTTCATGACAGTTACACAATCTAAACAGAAATACACAACTGATTGGCTCCTGCAGGCAGTTTGATGTATGTCGCGCTTTTAACAGGCATGTGCAGGAAGATCTGAAGAAGGGTCTCGACTCGAAACGAAGAGTAAATAGGAATCTTCAGACAATAGACAATAGGTGCAGGAGTAGGCCATTCGGCTCTTCGAGTCAGCACCCCCATTCAATGTGATCATGGCTGATCATCCACAACCAGTACCCCGTTTCCGCCTTCCAGAATAGACATATACGTTTAAACGTCAGACACAAAGCGCTGGAGTAACTCAGCGGGTCAGGCAGCATCTCTGGAGAAAAGGAAAAGACGACGTTTCGGGTCGAGACCCTTCTTCGCACCTGGTCCTTCTCTGAATTACTCCAGCGTGTTGTGTCTATCCTCGGTGTAAACCAGCATCTGCAGTTCCTACTCACACACGAATCCGCCTGCCCTCTCATCAAAGAGCCTCCTTTATCAATAACGTGGGGTTTTTTAAATCACAACGCGGTTTATTTTCTCTGCAGTTTTTTTCCTTTCCTTTTTATTTTCATTTCCTTCGTGTGCGGAGGACTTTCCCCGGTTCTTTGCTCAACGTAGCCACAGAAGGGGCCATTTTAGTGTCAATAAAAGGCGAGGTCCCACCTGTGCTGGAAAGGATTGTGTACACAAAAATATCGATTTATCCGCAAATGTCACTGATCTGTTTCCACCCATTGATTTATTTCTGTGTTGCATTGTATTTTGTTTTATATTGCAGAGGATTTTCTTGCATGGAATTCCTAAAATAAAATAACGTTTAGAGCTTTATATAAAAGTTCAATTCTTTAATGTATCTCTATTGCGTTGAGCAACAAACTCAACATATATTATCCAACTGTTAATTTCTGAAATTACTGTTCATTATTTTAATTTCAGATCCGATAAAATTAAATAAACAAAATATTTAATTTTCTTTTAAAAATGGGACGGCCGGCCGCTTGGTCCAATATGTACGAATTGAGACTGACCTTGCTGTGTTAACAGTCTAGAAAGTTATTCGAAGATCCTTGTAGAACTAATTTCAAGAAAGAGAATTTGAATTCATTTTTTTTTTTAAAAGCTTGTTGGAAATTAAAGAGATGCGTTTCAGGCGAAACTGAATTTTTGAACGCGCTGGTTGTCATTGAAACCCGTGCTTTGTTATACATATAATAAACACTCAACAGATACAGGAGTGAAGTAACGGAGGGAGACAAAATCATTAACTGAAAACAAACAGGGCTCCTTATTAACTTCGGTGTAACTCAACGGTGAAGGGAAATACAAGACATTGTGATTTGCACCATTCGGGGTTGCTTGTTCAACCAGGAGAGAGAGAAAACGGCCAGTATATTTATTTCCCCTCAGTAATTAGTTGGACGGTCTGTGTCCGTTCCCAACAGGGGTATCCAAATATTCACCCGAGTGTAAACCATCCACCTCATTTTATTTTTGTTTTTTTTCCAATAACCCCAGATGAAAGATGTATTTTAACGAGCTAGATCTTGATTGTATTTATTGATAAGTTAGAAAGTCTACTGCAGCGCCTATTTCCAGCTGTATACTTGGACGGCGGCCTATCTCTCTCTGTGTTTTCAGGTGAGCAAGTATGTGAGAGTTGGGACTCTTAAAAAGTGAAATGTAACATTGCTTCGGTTTTTAAACGAGCCCGCGAATAAATTGATGCTGTGATTAAAGTTGCGCACCTTTTATACTAAGAAGGCAATGTTGGCCTCAACAAGGGCACACGGCGGCTGGGGGGGGGGGGGGGGGGGGGGGGGGGGTTGTGTCCTGACAACAGGCAGCTATTGTCTGCGAGGATATTTTGGAGCTGCAAGGGGAACGCGAATGGGGCCGGCGAAAAGTGGCGCTCCTCATAAAATAAAACACACAGCCCTTTTCCATCGAAACGAATTATAAGGCGGCTGTCTGAAGAGGCAATAAAACTGGAGTAAAAGTCTCACACAATCCGCCGCGGCCCACCGGGATATCAGAGCCCTCCTGAAGGGGTATTGTTTCAAGGTATCATTACTCCCAAAAATAAAAGAACCAAGCACGAAATTCAGGACACAATTATTCCAGATTATGAAAGGCCGTCGTTTGATTTTCGTGTTTTCTATAGACTGCACGTTGACTGATAAAAACTGAGTTAATGCAAACGACATTTAACTCGTGTCCAATTTGTTGCATTCACTCAATCATCTTAGTATGGTTCACAAGCACGAAGGTTATTTCGGTATCTAGTTCACCAACCTCTCAGTCTCACGGTGGCTATATGTGTTTTAACCCACGCGAAGGTTTGCGAGTTCACATTGCAATTTAAGGCTTGAGATTTTCCTTCATTTCATGATTCCGGTGCCAATTTCTGTCACATTTGGGAGCTGAGGCGGCCAGAACAGAACACAACGTTCCCCTCCTTTGTCTCCAGCCGCACTTTAAAAAACAGCCCTGTATATTTTGCATGGATTTATTGTAACGAGCCTGGGAGTGAGTTGAACGGATTCAAGCCCAGTTCACATTATATTATTCCGGAACGAGGAATTTCTTTAAAAAAAACCCCAGCTCAAAACAACATAAATTAAACTCGAAGGTACACAAAAATGATTTATTTAAGAAGGAACTGCAGATGCTGGAAAGTCGAAGGTAGACAAAAATGCTGGAGAAACTCAGCGGGTGCAGCAGCATCTATGGAGCGAAGGAAATAGGCAACGCTTGGGTTTCGGCCCGAAACTTTACCTATTTCCTTGGTTTCGGCCCGAAATTTTGCCTATTTCCTTCGCTCCATAGATGCTGCTGCACCCGCTGAGTTTCTCCAGCATTTTTGTGTACCTTCGATTTTCCAGCATCTGCAGTTCCTTCTTAAATAAATTAAACTCGCCTGTCTCGAATATTACTGGGCCCAATCGTAATAAATACACTGAATAATTCAATGCCTCTTCCCCTTAAGAACCCAACACTAAAAACGCCAGTTCCTAGTCTCAACCTTGTTGCATTTAAGTGCTTATTTTAAATACACATCATCACATATTCAGTTACATTTAGCCGTGTCCTGTAAGCGCAATGTACATTTCACCCTGTGCAGATTTAAACTAATACTGTGCTATAAGCGTTTATTTCCCTTTAAACTCATACTTGATTTTTGTTTCCTAGCTGAGCCGCTTTAGTTTAAGTGTAAACTCCACTTAAAATGCTCGGTATAAATAGTTTTTTTCAACTACCTCTCTTTCAATAAAATGGCTCTGTCCTTTTTTACGCTCGGGAAATAAAACAGCGGCGGCTTGCAGAGTAATCTGTTCGGCTCCTGCATTGGCGGACTCTGGACTTTATTCTGACTCGGTCCAAAGTTCAGAGTTTTGTAGGTACTAATCGATAAATAGCGGCCAATAAAATGAGCCTCTGTCAAATGTAAACACAGCGAGCCGGGTTGACATCGGCGCGGCTCCTCCAACGCGCTCTCGTCAGCCTCGCTATATTTGCATATTGCTAAGCCTTTTTTCTCCCCCCACTAAGACTTCCCGCCGATTTGCATATTCTTATATTCTCTCTCCAAAGAATGATCATGGCAGTTTAGTGCTAAAGACTCCTCCACGAAGCGGCCTCTCTGGATTTTTCTTTTTCAAGATTAGCTGCTTCTGCAAGAAATATTTTTTCATGTTCAGGGGACAAGTGGTTGCAGAGGATCCCATTGGTCTGCGCGCAAATATATTTTCTAAAAAGTCTGATTTATTTAAAAGATGGTGTCGAAATTGACATCCCTCCAACAGGAGCTTTTGAGCGCTTTGCTCAGCTCCGGTGTCTCCAAAGATGTTTTGATCCAGGCGCTGGAAGACCTGGAACCCTCGCCAAGTTTCGAGGTGAAGTTGGAGAACTTGCCCGCGTCCCCGCTCAAGATAAACGGGCCGGGCTCGGAGGCTAAAGCCGTGTTCCACACGCTGACCAACGGCCACGGCAAAGGCAAGCTGTCCGGCGACGAGGGCTCGGAAGACGGCGAGGAGTACGACACACCTCAGATCATCAAAGAGCTTGAGTCGCTGAACACGGAGGAAGCGGCGGAACAGAGAGCCGAGGTGGACAGAATGTTGAGGTAACTCGCCTCCCGTCTCTGTTTCCCCCCCCCCTCTTTTCAAATAATATAATTTACCACAAACTCACTATCTGACGGCCAGTGCGTTCATTTAAAAACAATGCCAGTTTCGCCACAGTTATCTAAATAGGATTGCTTTGTTTCAAAGCAAAGGAATAAACTAAATGCAACAGGGAAGAGTTGTGTAAATATTAACGAGACATCTTATTCGGTTTAAATCAGGCTCGGTCTCGCACACTTGTAAACGCGTCCTCCAGCACTTTGTGCCCTTATACCTATTTCTAAGGCCGGGTTAAGGGACAAGTCTGGCATCCTTTTACAGGGTTTAGTTGAGTATCGGGTATTGTTTCAGCAGGTTGTCAGTTTCACGCTGTTGTTTTGTTAGTTTCATGCGGTCGAACCGAGTTCAATTTGTCCAATGTTGTCAGAATCACTGGTGAAGCAAGTCTGCAAACGGGGTGGAAAGTCAAAAATAACAACAATTTTAAATATACCGAGAGACCGTTTTCCTACCACGTCGCCAATCAAGAAACTAACAAAAATGCCCCTTTAGAGCACGATTCATAAACAAAACCCTTCGCCCTAAAATAATTGTTTGTGATTCGCTGTCAAAAGAACTACAGACAATGTTAACATGAAATAATATTTAATACAAGATAAACGTGCGCTGTGACATTCAGCAAATCAAATTCACGTGGAAATGCAGGGCTGAACGCGACTCGTATTTTAACATCTAAAAAAAAACGGAGCAGTTAAACTAGAGTAAAGGAAATATCGATCAATTGAGAAATTGTTCCTCTGAGTGTGAGACGCGCTGAGTTGTTGCATTAATAGTGAACGGTTCGTGCCGCCTGCTTTCACCAAACGATCTCAACCTCAGCCGCCCGTTCGCTTCACTCGGGGCTCTTTCACCCACGAGCCGTCGGTTTCGACTTAGATTTTTGAGGGGATCCCCGGTCAGGACCGGCCTCCGAGCGCTGGCCGAGTGTCTCACCCGTGAAAGGTGACTGAATAACATAAAACATCCCGCGGCACCGCCTTGGCTCTGTCAGCCGGGACAATGTACTCTTTCGTTAAAACTCGCCTAATGTGTGTCCTAATGTACAATTACCAGCATTATTGTCATTAGAAATAATTGTTGATACTAGTAGTAATTTTAATAACATATATCGATAGTTCGTCTCACGGAGCATCGAGTAAAACAATAATATATATAGATAGCAGATATAAATACTATATATTATATGTGTATGTATGTGCATATATGTATGTTTATATATACGTGTGCGCGTGTGTATACATGTGTTTATACGTATATTGTGTATCTCCACTGAGTCACTCCAGCGTTTTGTGTATTTTTGTGTATATATCATATGTATATATGTGCGTGTGTGCGTGTATATATATATATATATGTGTGTATATCCATGTGTGTATGTGTGTGTGTGCTTGCATATTTGTTGTACATGCAGAAAATACATGTCAAAGTCACATAGAAACATTGAAAGGTATTTGTCTAAACTATCGCTTTGTGTTTGGGCGAGAGACGAGAAAGGGCTCCAGGGCTTTTAATCGTCTGGTCTCAGTTTGTAAATATAAATATGGTCCAAGATTGTAGGACACGTGCAGCTGACGTTTCTGCCGAGCGCTATTAATTTAGTATAAATCATCAACTCCGAATGTACAGAAAAGTGGAACACACTTTGATGAGGTGAATGGGTAACCTGGTTACTCATTGCCGAGGCGAGTTGTAAAGCAAGTTGAACACAGACGCGCGTATTATCCTGAACAAACACATCTTGTTTGGGTTTGCAGCGCTCGGGAACTTACAAATTATCATTTCAACATTGTCATGGTCGACCAACCTTGAATATCATATTTTAATCTGTGTAAACCTGGATTAAGCCACATGGGTGTCGGGAGATATTCAGTGTTGAGAGAGGTGATGGGACGCATTACACTTACAGCCCACTGCTAATTGAGATCCCAACACAACTTTCGATAGTGCCATTCATTCCCCTGTTAATTTACACGGCATTTCTAATCGGACGGGCGTGTCCCAATTTCATAACCGCATTTTCCACCTGAACCAAACATTTTGTCTTTGTCCCGCTGATTGATAATATATTTAATTCCCATGTTATTTTTGTTTGTTTATTTTTAAGCGGCGCCGCGCCTGGGCTAAAACAAACCCTGTTGCAAAAACACGCGAACCCAGTCGCGGTGTATGCTGTGCACTTACATTTTATGTCGCTTTTAACGAGAAGGTGATTTTTCTAATCCACCTTTTAACACGCGCGTAGGAAGTTTTTCTAAAAAAAATCATAGCAAACCTTGACTTTCCCCGCGGTTCGATTTGATTAATTTAAGGAAAAAGAAATTAAATGACACAGTCTAAATAAGCAGGAATATCGTTTATCAATATCGAGTGGGGGGAATGACACGTCATGTGTATGTGTATAATACATATGTGTATGTATATGTGAATATATATATATATATAGAGAGAGAGAGAGAGAGAGAGAGCGAAATTTATAGAGAAAGAATGTGTGTGTGAGATAGTGTGTGTGTTTGTGTGTGAGATTGTGTGTGTGTTTGTGTGTGAGTGTTTGTGTGTGTCTGGGGTGTGTGTTGTGTGTATATGTGTTACGCATGCAGACAATGCATGTCAAAGTCGCATAGAAACATTGAAACGTGTTTCTTTAAACTATCCCTTGCGATAACTGATCCTTTTTAAACAAGTGTTTAAGAAGGAACTGCAGATGCTGGGAAAAAAATCACTTTCTATATTTCCATCATCTGCAGTTCCTTCTTAACCCTTTTAACCAAGTTGTAAGCGCTTGATTCAAAATGCGGAGAATTCGGTTTTTGAGATTTTACCAATTTCAGCCGCCAACTCACACGGGGTGAACTTTTCATCGTTTAATTTCCCCCCCAATGGCTTTCCATTAGAGATATCCGGAGACGGTAGTCATTTTAATAGCGCGGTAGCAGACGAGTGGAGGGGGAAGGGGGGGGGGGGGGGGGGGGGTAGGGGGTGAAGATAGATACTTGCATCCAGAGGGTATTCAATATTGTTCCCCTTGAACGGGGGGGGAGGGGGGGGGGCTACTGGAGTTGTGGGAGGAGATCACAAAATAAATGCATCGCATTGTTAAAGATTTGGTAGATTTTGCAGTTTACCTGGGCCGATTAACTAACTGGGCGTGGAATGGCGGCCCGTTGAGGTGCGGCGGGATCTTGGCTTGGAACGAAACTTGGGTCGATATATCAACAAACTGAAGCCACCCACAAATTGCAAAAATGGGCACTAACCTGCTCTTGAATAAACCCCCACCTGGGCACGATTCCCTCGAAACATATCCCGCAATATATGCGAAGGCAATATTATGAAGCGAGTGCAGAGAATACTAATATGGATGTTGAGGGCCTGAGCAGACTGGGCAGGCTAGGCAGGGCTTTATTCCTTGGAGCGCAGGAGGATAGGGGCTGATCTTATGAGGGTGTATAAATCCATGAGGGGGCAGATAGAGGGGGCACAAAGTATTTTACTCAGAGCAGGGGGATCAAGAACCAGGGGACATAGGTTTAAGGAGCGAGGGGGAATCTTTGATAGGAATCTGAGGGGGCAACTTTTTCACACAGACGGTGGTGGGTGGATGGAAGGAGCTGCCAGAGAAGGTATTTAAGAAGGAACTGCAGATGATGGAAAATCGAAGGTAGACAAAAGTGCTGGAGAAACTCAGCGGATGAGGCAGCATCTATGGAGCGAAGGAAATAGGCAAGGTTTCGGGACGAAACCCGGAACGTTGCCTATTTCCTTCGCTCCATAGATGCTGCTGCACCCGCTGAGTTTCTCCAGCACTTTTGTCTGCCAGAGAAGGTAGTCGAGGCGGGAACTATAACCACATTTAAACGATACTTGGACATGTACACGGATAGTAAAGGTTTAGAGGGATATGGGGCAAACGCGGGCAAATGGCAAACCCAGTTTAGATGGGGCATCTTTGGCGAGTTGGGCCGAAGGGCCTATATCCGTGCTGCATGACTCCATGGGTACATATCCCCAGCCCCTTAAATGCCAAATTTATTGAGGTGAAGATATTTCCAGTATGTGCGAGACTGTAAATTTTTGACTGTCTGAAGAAGGGTCTCGACCCGAAACATCACCCGTTGCTTCTCTCCAGAGATGCTGCCTGACCCGCTGAGTTACTCCAGCATTTTGTGTCTATCTTCAAAAAAGTCTGAATCTGAAGAAGGGTATCGACCCGAAACGCCGCCCATTCCTTCTCTCCAGAGATGCTGCCTGTCCCGCTGAATTACTCCAGCGTTTTGTGTCTCTCTTCGGTTTAAAACAGCATCTGCAGTTCCATCCAACACTGTACATTTTTAATGCCGAGTTGGATGAAAAATTAATCGAAATCGATCGCCTGATTTCCCTTCTGCATCAACCTATAACTCGATATCGGGCTTACAAGCGGAGCCGCCAAGGCAGTAATGTCAGGGAAACCCGTCCTGTCGATATCTAGCACGGCATTCATACGGCAAGTTTGTTTCTGTGCTTGGTAAACACAAAATGCTGGAGTAACTCAGCGCGACAGGCAGCATCTCTGGGGAGAAGGAATGGGCGACGTTTCGGATCGAGACCCTTCTTCAGACCCGCATGTGTAGAGGAAGGAACTGCAGATGTTGGTTTAAACCGAAGATAGACACAAAATGCTGGAGTAACTGAGCGGGTCAGGCGGCATCTCTGGAGAGAAGGAATGGGCGACGTTTCGGCTTCAGATTCAGACTTTTTTGAAGATAGACACAAAAAGCTGGAGTAACTCAGCGGGACAGGCAGCATCTCTGGAAGGAATGGGTGAGGTTTCGGTAGGTAAAACGCCGGCTCTGTAAGATTCAGTAATGTGCATCTTTGGCGTGTTGTGTGTTGTTGATGAAGGTGTTGGTTGAGTAATGTAACTGTGGGCTTGTGGGATCGATCCTCTACAGGGAAGACCCGTGGCGGGCGGCGAAGATGATTAAAGGCTATATGCAGCAACATAACATCCCACAGCGGGAAGTGGTGGACGTAACCGGCCTCAATCAGAGTCACCTCTCGCAGCACCTCAACAAGGGAACCCCCATGAAGAACCAGAAGCGGGCGGCCCTCTACACCTGGTACATCAGGAAACAGCAGGAGATCCAGAGACGTAAGTGTCTTCATGCTCAGTCTATCTAACATCAACGGTTCCGTTTGCAAATGCGGGATAATCCGTGTAGGTTCACACGTCCCCGTTTCATTAGAAGAGTTGAAAGATTAGCCCTTTTTTTCATGTTCATGAAGAAGAATTAGGCCGTTCGGCCCGTCGGGTCTACTCTGCCATTCAGTCATGGCTGATCTATCTCTCCCTCCTAACCCCTTCTCCCCATGACCTCTGACACTCGATTTTAAACGCCTTTAAACATATTTGAATTTAAAGATACAGCATGGAAATTGGCCCTTCGGCCCATCCAAAGCAGGATAGCAGCGGAAACAGAAGCAGGGTTGAGTTGAGATGTAATTTAGGCTGGGACTTTGAACTACATTGAAAGAACAGCGCAAAAAAACAGGCCCTTCGGCCCACCCAGAGTAGGATAGCAGCTGAAACAGAAGTGGGGTTGAGTGGAGATGTGGCTTAAATAAGGATTTTGAAAGTACAGGATGGAAGCAGACCCCGAGCGAGTCCAGGCCGACACACACTCGTCTCATCCACACGAGGGGCAATTAAAAACTTCTACAAACCCGCACGTCTTTGGGGATGAGGGAGGAAACCGGAGCACCCGGAGAAAAACCCTCTCGGGTCACAGGGAGAGCGTGCAAACACCACACCGACAGCAGCCGAGGTCAGGATCGAACCCGGGTCCCTGGCGCAGCGCAGCAGCAACTCTACCGCTGCGCCACTGTGCGGTCCCTCTAAAGAAAGTTACATGCAATTCACGACTTTTGCGCGGGCAAGACCGAGTCGCACATTTCATGCTGTTATGAAGGGCAAGTGTTGACTGAGATAATAATTGCCATAGAGGTCTCCCGCTATTCCCTGAAGGATACTCACCATCTTTCACCACTGCCCCGGTAGGAACTGAGTTTACCGTCTTGTCTGACAAGGCATCTCCTTCCCGGCATCACAGCCCTGAGTTTTTATGCCCAAATTACCAGAAAATCAACATTACATCCAAGGTGGCGCAGCGGTAGAGCTGCTGACTTACAGCGCCAAAGACCCGGGTTCGATCCTGACCACGGGAGCTGTCTGTACGGAGTTTGTACATTTCCTCCCACATCCTACAGGTCTTTAGTTGGCTTTAGTAAAAAATTGTATTGTGAAGGACATTGCTGGTGTACTGGCTGACCTGTGACCGCGTGGGTTTCCTCCGGGTGCTCCGGGTTCCACCCACATTCCAAAGACGTCTTGGTTAATTGTTGGCTGTAAATCGTCCGGAGTGTGTAGGTTACGGGGAGAAGGCAGGAGAATGTGGTTAGGATGGAGAGATAGATCAGCCGTGATTGAATGGTGAGTAGACTTGATGGGCTGAATGTCCTAATTCTGCTCCTATCACATGCACTAGTGTTGATTGCTGTTCGGCTGGACTCGGTGGGCCGAAGGGCCTGTTTCCATGCTGTGTCTTTTAATTCAATTCAAAATAAATGTTTGATTCCCTGAATACCGAAATAAATTGCTCCATTCAGTCGGAAACAGTTATTCTTATTGCCCGTAAGATGGACACAAAATGCTGGAGTAACTCAGCAGGTCAGACTGCATCCCAGACTCAGCATCTGTAGAAGGGTACCCACCGGAATGGTCAACTATGCCTCTTCTCCACAGATGCTGCCTGGCCCGTTGAGTTACGCCAGCACTGTCTATCTCTGGAGTAAATCAGCATCTGTGGTTCCTTTTTATTAATGGTTGTTGCAATGTCTGATCACTGCACCCACCATTTCCTCTCTCTCCACCTGCCCACTGCAATGGCCAGGTTAATGGTTTCATTGGGCATTAAGAAAGCTCACCCCTTTCCCAATGAAATAAAGGCGATTCTTTGGTGTAAACCAGCGTCTGCAGTTCATCCGTACATACCTTCTCATTACCCCTGTGTGTTTGGGAGATGGGTAGAATGCCGATTTTGGCCGATGGTGGTAAACTTGCGGCATTTGCTGTGTTGAATTGAACTGTGTGGGTAAATGGAATGAAAGAAGGTGCAGCACATGGTCGACCAAGTCCAACAATCCTACCCCTCTCTCCCTCCCAAATTTCAGGAATGTCTCTCCTTCCACACTCTTCAAACTACAACTTCAGAGACACATCTTGTTTCCTATCCATGTTCCCCAGAGATGCAGCCTGCCTGGCCCACTGTTACTCCAGTACTTTGCTCAAGTTTCCAGCACCAGCAGTTTCTTGTGTCTCCAGTTTTCATATATACGTATGTGTGAATACACTGGTCGTAGAGTCATACAGTCATATGGCACAGAAACAGGCCCTTCAGGCCAACTTGCCTACACCGACCAAGATGCCCCATCTACACTAATCCCACCAACCCATGTTCAGAAGTTCATGTCATAGGAGCAGAGGTAGGTCATTTGGCCCGTCGAGTCTACCATGCTATTCAATCATGGCTAATCTATCTTTCCCTCTCAACCCCATTCTCCTGCCTTCTCCCCATAACCCTTGATGCCCTTACTAATCAAGTATCTGTCTTAAAATCTCTGCCTTAAAATTGCCCAATATTGGACTCCACAGCCGTCTGTGGCAATAAATTCTTCTGAATCACCACCCTCTGACTAAAAGAATTCCTCCTCATCTCCTGGAAAATAGAATATAGAACAGTATCAGACTCTTTGGCCCAGAATGTCTGTGCTGAATATGATGCCGACTACCTGTGCATAATCCATATCCCTCCATTCCCTGCATATCCATGTGCTTATCCGCAAGCCTCTTAAACACCACCACCATATCTGCCTCCACCACCAACCCGGGCAGTGCATTCCAGGTACTCACCACGCCCTGCGTAAAAGTCGTGTCCCACGCATTTCCTTTAAAAGGAGTTTCCTCTGGCATGGTGGCGCAGCGGTAGAATTGCTGTGTTACATCGCCAGAGACCCGGGCTCGATCCTGACTACAGGTGCTGTCTGTACGGAGTTTGTACGTTCTTCCCGTGACCTGCGTAGTTTTTTTCTGGGATCTCCGGTTTCCTCCCACACTCCAAAGATGCACAGGTTTGTAGGCTGATTGGCTGGGTAAATTTGTAAATTGTCCCTAGTGTGTGTAGGATAGTGTTGGTGTGCGGGGATCGCTGGTCGGTGCGGACTCGGTGGGCAGCAGGGCCTGAATCTCTAAAATAAACCATTGCCTGGATGAGAGAACGGGACATTAGTTTCATAAAAAACTGCGGATATCCGAGATCTGGGTGTTCTGGGAGTGTTTAGCAATGCAGAGTGTGATTGACTGAGGAATTGATTCTAGATTGAGTCATAAAGCAAGAAAGCCTGAATCATTTAGGAGCCAAATTGCAATGGGGAGGGATGTTGAGTAGCTTTACGGCCTTGGTCATCTGTAATTATCAGACACACTATTCTGCAACATATTCTTTCCATTCTCCAGCTTCCAAATAATAACATTGGGAATTTTACAAAGACCATTTGAAAGTCCATAATTCTGGGAGAAAGAGATAGATAGTTCTCTCTGGTTGTAGTACGTTGGTTCAAAGCTATAATTTATAGTGGGCTTGATAGAGATGCACTGTAGGAATACAATAGATTCACCACTAATCTATTACGTGGAAAATGGAAAAGCCTATAACAAAACATCTGGGTCTGTGATGCATATTGGAATAAACAAAATAGCTCCAATATCACAGAACAAATTGATCATTGATCAACATAATTGGTTTACCATGACGCTAATTTAGATTAGTTTTGAGATACAGCATGGAAACAGGCCCTTTGGCCCACTGAGTCCGCGCCGACCAGCGATCCCCGTATACTAACACTATCAAACATACACTGGGGACAGTTTACAAATTTACCAAAGCCAAATAACCTACAAACCTGCATGTCTTTGGAGAGTAGGAGGAAACCGGAGCACCAGGAGAAAACCCACGCGGGTCACAAGAGAGGATGTACAAACTCCGTACAGACAGCACCGTTATCAGGATCGAACCCAGGTCCCTTGTGCTGTGCCACTGTGCCCTACTATTTATTGAATAGTGTCCTATCATTTGCCCTATAAATGCCCTATCATTTACTGATATGATCTCACAGCTAGTCTGAGCAGGCAGGAACTGCAGATGCTGGTTTACACTGAAGATAGACACAAAATGCTGGAGTAACTCAGCAGGTTAGGTAGCATCTCTGAAGAAAATGAATAGTTGATGTTTCAGGTGATAACCCTTCTTCCAACACAAAGTGCTGGAATAACTCAGCGGGTCAGGCAGCATCTCTGAAGAGAAAGAATAGGTGACGTTTTGGGTCAGAACTTGGGACTTTCTGTTTCCTCGTTTGAACGTACATCAAAGGTACAGAGGTACAGAAACAGCACATCACAATTCTTCACAGTTTTCACCTCTGTAAATGCTGAGAATAAAACAAAGTGTGTTTCAAACAAAGTTCAGTTTAGTTTATTGTCACGTGTACCGAGGTACAGTGAAAAGCATTTGTTGCGTGTTATCCAGTCAGCAGAAAGACAATACATGATTACAGTGGAGCCATTTACTGTGTATCGATACATGATAAGGGAATAATGTTTAATATAAGGTGAAGCCCGATCAAGAATAATCAGAGTGTCATCAAAGAGGTAGATTGTAGTTCAGCACTGCTCTCTGGTTGTGGTAGGATGGTTCAAAGGTTTCAAAGATTTCAAAGGCCTTTTATTGTCACATGTACCAGTTAAGGTACAGTGATATGTGAATTACCATACAGCCATACTAAAAAAAACCAACAAGACACAACAACTACATAAAAGTTAACATAAAGATCCACCACAGCGGATTCCCCTGATTCAAAGCAATAATCTGTAGTGGGCTTGATGTAGAATCACTGCGGCCACACAATAGATTCACTATTAATCGATTATGTGGGAAATGGAATGGCCTATAACATATACTCTGGACCTGTAATGCACATTGGATTAAACAAAATGGCTCCAATATCACAGAACAAAAACATTTAGATTCATATCCTTTCACGGTAGAACACCCTATATATGCCCTATTATTTATTCAAATGATATCCCAGCCAGTCTGTGTAGGAAGGAACTGCAGATGCTGGTTTACACTGAAGATAGACACAAAATGTTGGAGTAGCTCAGCAGCTCAGGCAGCATCTCTGAAGAAAAACAATAGGTGACGTCTTGGGTTCAGTTTAGTTTATTGTCCTATTATAACACCTTCTGTTCCTATCTACGGTGATGAGCTGAGAAAAAGGACATTATATATAGAAGGGAATATAAAATGTGGCATAAAATGTGGCCTCGCTACCACCATGTGGAATATCGTAGATAGGAAGTTTGGTGAGACAGGAACAGCAGAGATTCCGTGTTCCTCTTCCTAATAATGATCAATAAACCAAGCTTAATATTACAGAATATTTGAGAGGCACACACCGAAGATAGACACAAAAAGCTGGAGTAACACAACAGGTCAGGCAGAATCTCTGGAGAAAAGGAATAGGTGACATTTCGCATTGAGACCAGACTTTCCCTTTCCCCTGACTCTCTGTCTGAAGAAGGGTCTCGACCCGAAACGTCACCTATTCCTGTTCTCCAGAGATGCTGCTTGACGCAATGAGTTACTGCAGGTTTTGGTGTCTATCTTCGGTGTAAACCAGCATCTGCAGTTCCTTCCTACACATTTGATTGGCACATATAATACCTGGAGGTTAGGATGATGCAATAGAAAATAGGGAGTTGCATTGGAACATGATGATTACCTCATTTTCCGGAATCATCCTTCCATACAAAACACATGCTCCTCTTGACCGATTCATCCTTGTGTTCCAAGTGCATCTTAAACAATTTGGGCAGCATGGTGGCGCAGCGGTAGAGTTGCTGCCTTACAGTGCCAGAGACCCGGGTTCGATCCTGACCACGGGTGCTGTCTGTACGGAGTTTATACCTTCTCCCCGAGACCTGAGTGGGTTTTCTCCAGGTGCTCCAGTTTCTACCACACTCCAAAGAAGTACAGGTTTGTAGGTTAATTGGCTTTGGTAACTAATCTAAGCATTACACAAAATTATTGTATACAATATTAAGAACGTTCTTGTCATTTCTCACCCCTGAGCTGAATGTATACTGCATGCTGCATCTCCTTCCAAAGCTGAACTAAATTGGCAAACCTTCGTAAGAATAAATAAATATCAGATCAACATTTATTATAATCCTTAATTGGTTTAGTAAATTTTAAGCTGCATAGCATTTTCTTGGTTATCATTAACAATGCAGATAATTTTTTCAAAAAGCCAAGGATTAATTCAGGGTAATATCCCAATATTAGATATTTTCAAGGATTCCAGGTACAATATGATTAATAGCAGTTGAATAAATAAGCTTGTTTGTTTCTGCAAGCTGTCAGCCTCTCATTTAAAGAGTAAAGTTGTTGTAATTCAAATACTGAATAAACTATTGTAACAGAGATGACATTTTGAAATGTTCTACTGTTTTGGGTTAACTACTAATCTTTAGGTTTATGCCAATCCTACAATTAAACATTCACAATAGATCAGCAAATAATAATATATTTAAATAGCAAAATGAGATTGGATCATGTACAGTCTTTCCGCTGACTGGATAGCACGCAACTAATAGCTTTTAACTGTACCTCAGTACACGTGACAACAAACTAAACTAAAACTTAAACTAAAACAAATTATTCTACTATCTTAATTGCTCCACTAGATTGATCTTTTCTCCTCAAAACATGCATGTACATTTTTTAAATTCTCGACCATCTTCATCAAAGTTTAGTTTCTGGTAACAGTTAGCCATCAGGGCCACATCATTGCATTGACAGGCAATTCTTGGACTAAATGTCCTGATCTATGTTGTTTCCTGATTCACCGTTCCATTTACCTTACTTCATATTTTCCACTCTGATTGATCTCCGGGAGTCGATAAATGATGATGCGCCATTTCCTTGTTTTACAATAAAATAGATTTGACATTAGGTGCCATTACCGAGATCCATATTCATAATGGTCGCATGGTGCAGCAAAACTGATGGGGCTTTAACCTATTAGGCAGAGAAATGTTAGCTTCCAGCTTTTGAAAATACTATTTTGAAAATAGTTAGCCCGTTCCTCTTCACATTATTTGCGACCTTTAGGTGAAAATGGAACGAGCTATCTGCCACACAAAGCCTTTTCTAAAGAGGTTTGAGAAACGTTCTCCGATTTTTGAAATAGCAGAGTCCAAGAATGTTTTATTGTCATATGTCCCAAAATGGAACAAAATTGAAAATTTTACTCTGACTTTACATCATTTGCTTGTAAAATATTATTCAAACAATGTGCTCAAGACTAATTGAAGTGTTCTACTGAGTGAGGTTAAGACAAAGATTGAATAAAATCATCCCCTCTAGCACTGATAACACACACTTTACTGGGCACAATGGAAACTCCTTTCTGCCCACTATTTTGATGACTTTATTTTTGTAAATAAACCTTGAGAGACACAGGGCAGGTCCTTGTAGATTTATTAACTTATTCCTCAATAAGATCAATTTAATGGCTCGTTGCCCAACAGTTGTATTCCACTGCTTGGTATTCACAACAGAATCCAAACATTTATCACTCACAAATGATCACTTCATTAATATTTGATTTCAGATGACTTCCTGTCACAACACCATTGATTCCTGGTGGATTTTGTAGAATTGCATCCATTCAATGTAGCGGTAGTAGATAAAATGTTTCCATCTGTGGGGGAGTTGAGAATTAATGGTCATTAATCAGTCATGGAGGTAATCACAAACTCGAGAGTAACTGAGTTGCTTGGTGGTGAGAATGTGGACATGTAAGACGTGGAGTAATTGTGACAATAGATGCCTATAGAGTCAGAGTCATGGAGTCATACAGTCCTTTGACCCGACTTGTCCATGCCGATCAACATGCCTCATATAGGCTAGTCCCACCTGCCTGTGTTTGGCCCATACCCCTCTAAACCTTTCCTTTACAAGAGCTAGATTGGGCTCTTAAAGATAGGGGATATGGGGAGAAGGCAGGAACGGGGTACTGATTGGGGATGATCAGCCATGATCACATTGAATGGCGGTGCTGGCTCGAAGGGCCGAATGGCCTACTCCAGCACCTATTGTCTATTGTCTATCCATGCAGCTGTTCTGGGAGTCTTTTAAATGCTGTTATCATACCTGCCTCAACTACCTCCTCTGGCAGCTCGTTCCATACATCCGCAACCTTCCGATTTCAAGAAGTATAGATGGGGCAATTAAATAAGGGAGGGAGAAATAGGAGGGTGTGCAGAGTTTCCTAGCTGCATCTCTAAAATCTAAAATCTAAAGGTACATTGTCTCTGGATACAAACAGCACACTTGGTTCAATAAGAATGTTGGTTTCATCGTATATTAAAGACAGCTAAATGAGGGAGGGAGAAATAGGAGGGTTGCAGCCTCTTTCGGTGTTTCTGTGCTGCAGATTCTTGGCTTCAGCCTCTTGTCATTGAGTTCAATGTTTCCTTTGCTTCCCCTTCACAGAAGCTGCCTGACCTGCTGGATATTTGCACCATTTTAGTTTAGTTTAGTTTAGAGTAGTTTAGCTTAGCTTAGTTTAGTTTAGCTTAGTTTAGTTTAGTTTAGTTTAGCTTAGTTTAGTTTAGTTTAGTTTAGTTTAGTTTAGTTTAGTTTAGTTTAGTTTAGTTTAGTTTAGTTTAGTTAAGTTTAGGTAAGTTTAGTTTAGTTTAGTTTAGTTTAGTTTAGTTTAGTTAAGTTTAGGTAAGTTTAGTTTAGTTTATTATTGTCACATGTACTGAGGAGCTTTTGTTGAGTGCTATCCAGTCAGCATGAAGACTGTATATGATTACAGACAATCCGTCCACTGTATATAGATACAGAATAAAGGGAATAACGTTTAGTGCAAGATAAAGTCCAGTAAAGTCTGATTAAAGATAGTCCGAGGGTCTCCAATGAGGTAGATGGTAGTTCAAGACCGCTCTCACGTTGTTGATAGGATGGTTCAGTTTCCTGATAACATTTTTCCAGTAGTGACAGAATGTACTTTTGTCTGAGTGGTTTTGAAATGAAACTTTTTTTCCATGCTACATTTGAAGTTTCTCAAAATTTAATTAACAAACTCCTTAGCAATAGAAATCAATGCCATGTTATCAAATTGAAAATTTCATTCCGTTGGTTTTGTGAATAAGATTAAAATAGTGACAACTTTTTGTGAGCATGTTGTGATTTTTTTTTGTTTGTTGAAGAAAATTGTAAATCCGATCTTTTTGTTATGTATAGGCTGGGTCAAGTCTACCATTTCTCTTTCAGAATTCAACCAGACTATCCAGAATACTGGAAACAATATGACAGACAAAAGCAGGCCAGATCAGCTGCTGTTTCTCTTTCCAGAGTTCAATCAGCAAGACCAGGCCTCGGGGCAGGCTGAGGAGGTGGGAACTGAACCTGCCAACAAGAAGATGCGTCGCAACAGGTTTAAATGGGGGCCAGCATCCCAACAAATTTTATACCAGGCTTATGAAAGGCAGAAGAATCCCAGCAAGGAGGAGCGCGAGGCATTAGTGGAGGAATGCAACAGGTAAGATGGCGACTGGGCGCAGCGGTAGAGTTACTGCCTTACAGCGGCAGGGATCGATCCTGACCGCAAAGTCACCTATTCTTTTTCTTCAGAGATGCTGCCCGGCCCGCCGAGTTACTCCAGCATTTTGTGTTGAAGAAGGGTTCCATCAGTTCATAAGTGATAGGAGCAGAATTAGGCCATTCAGCCCTTCAGGTCTACTCCGCCATTCGATCATGGCTGATTTATCTCTCCCTCCTAATCCCATTCTACTTCCTTCTCCCCATAACCCCTGACACCCGTTCTCAACATAAATCATCACCTATTCTTTTTCTTCAGAGGTGCGCTAAGTTGCTCCAGAATTTTGTGCCCATCTTCAGTATACACCAGCATCTACAGTTCCTTCCTACATAGACTGGCTGTTATATAATTTCAATAAATGATAGGGCATTTTTGGGGCAAATGATACGGCCTTATTCAATAAATGGTAGGTTGGAATGGTGGTGCAGTGGTAGAGTTAGTTGCTGCCTTAGTGCCAGAGACCCAGGTTCGATCCTGACTATGGGTGCTGTCTGTACGGAGTTTGTTTCTCCCCGTGACCTCATGTGTTTTCTCTGGGAGCTCATTACAAAGGGCATTGGTCAGATCACTCCTGGAGTAAGAGTACTTTTAGGAAGGAATCAAAGCAAACGACCACTGATGCTGCAGAGGCCAGTTCATTGGCTATATTTAAGTGGGAGTTAGATGTGGCCCTTGTGGCTAAAGGGATCAGGGGGTATGGAGAGAAGGCAGGTACAGGGTACTGAGTTGGATGATCAGCCATGATCATATTGAATGGCGATGCAGGCTCGAAGGGCCGAATGGCCTATTCCTGCACCTATTGTCTATATTTCTATGTTTCTGTGTTTCCACTAATTAAAACTAAACTAAACTGGGCTGCAAAACATAAATGGAGAGTGTTCCTTAGGAGGTAAATGTCAGATCAAAGTTTGAACCCTTGATTATTGTAAGTCTAGTCATACAGACATACAGCACGGAAACAAGCCCATTGGCCCGACCTGTCCATGCTGATCAAGATGTTTAAGAAGGAACTGCAGATGCTGGAAAATCGAAGGTAGACAAAAATGCTGGAGAAACTCAGCGGGTGCAGCAGCAACTATGGAGCGAAGGAAATAGGCAACGTTTCGGGCCGAAACCTTCAGGTTTCAGCACCGAATCCGTGCCAACCAGCGATCACCTCCTGCACTAACACTATCTTACACACTAGGGACAACTTACAATTTACTGAAGCCAATTAATTTACAAACCTGTACGTATTTGGAGCGTGGGAGGAAACCAGAGCACCCAGAGAAAACCCACGCGGTCACGGGGAGAATGTGAAAACTCCGTACAGACAGCACCCGTAGTCAGGATCGAACCTGGGTCTCTGGCACTGTAAGGCAGCAACTCTACCGCTGTGCCACTGTGCCACCTGATGTTGCCCTGTAGTCTCCACTTTAACCAGCCTGTTTAGCTGGGCTCCCACATGGTGCAAAGTCAGGAAGCCTGATTCAATGCTTGTGGAGTTTAAGAAGAGACCTCGAATCATAAAGTTACACAGTGACACAGTGTGGAAACAGGCCCTTCGGCCCAACCTGCCCACACCTGCCAACATGTCCCAGCTACACTAGTCCCACCTGCCATCATTTGGCCCATATCCCTCCAAACCTGCTCTATCCATGTACTTGCCTAGAACCTGTCTGATAGAAATATATAAATTATAAGAGGTGTAGATAGGATAGACTGTCAGAACCCCTTTCCCAGGGTGGGAATGTCAAAGATTAGAGGCCACAGAAGGCTGTGGAGGCCAAGTCAATGGATATTGTTAAGGCAGAGATAGATAGATTCTTGATTAGTACAGGTGTCAGGGGTTATGGGGAGAAGGCAGGAGAATGGGGTTAGGATGGAGAGATAGATCAGCCATGATTGAATGGTGGAGTAGATTTGATGGGCCCATCACTTATGACCTTATGACCGTATAGCTTTAAGGTGAAAGGGACAACATTTAAAGGAGATGTGTAGGGTAATTATTTTACAGAGAGGGTGGTGAGTCCCTGGAACGTGCTGCCATTTGGAGTCAGATACGATAGTAATGTTTCGATCGACACAAGAATAGGCAGGTCATGGATGGGCATGGATCATGTGAAAGCAAGTGACATTAGTGCATCTTGGCATCTTGATCACCACAGACATTGTGCCCCGATAGAGCCCGTTCCTGTGATGTACTTTCCTATGTTTATGATAGGAAAATAATCTTGATATCATCAAACCAGATTGATCCTTTCATAGAATGCATTTCTGTTAACCGGCCAGATATTCTACGTTAGATTTCTCTACAAGTTAGAATAAATTTATTTCGTAGCACACCCTGGGTAATATTGTGTTCTTGTGGTTCAACAATAGAATACATGTGTATAGAAGGAACTGCAGCTGCTGGTTAAACCAAAGATAGACACAAAAAGCTGGAGTATCTCAGCGGGTCAGGCGGCATCTCTGGAGAAATGAAATAGGTGACGTTTCGTGTCGCGACCCTTCATCACCTATTCCTTTTCTCCAGAGATGCTGCCTGACCCGCTGAGTTATTCCAGCATTTTGTGTCTAGCAACATTAGAATACAGGTCCACCACTGATTTCCTGCCACTCTTGGTTCCAGAGCCTTGCCGGATTATCCATTCTGCCGGACCAACCGAGGTCATGTAATAATGATACAATACATCTCTGAACAATGAATTATCAGCCTCCCATGTCTCTAAAGCACCATGGACTGATGGAAAATTAAAAACAAATATTAAATGTAAACTAAATGTGCTTACGCATGATGCATCACAGCTTGGTTTGGGAACAGCTCCATCCAAGACAGCAAGAAATTGCAGTGAATTGCGGATGCAGCCCAGGCCATCACACAAACCAACCTCCCTTCCATTGACTCCATTTACACCTCCCGCTGCCCTGGCAAGGCCAGCAGCATAATCAAGGACAAGTCGCACCCTGGCCACTCCCTCTTCTCCCCTCTCCCATCAGGCAAAATGTATAGAAGAGTGAAAACACACACCTCCAGATTCAGGGACAGTTTCTTCCCAGCTGTTATCAGGCAACTGAATCATCCTCCCACAACATAGAGAGCAGTCCTGAACTACTATCTACCTCTTTGGTGACCCTCAGACTCTTTGATCGGACTTTGCTGGCTTTACCTTGCACAACGTTATTCCCTTATAATGACAGAAACAAAATGCTGGAGTAACTCAGCGGGATAGGCAGCATCTCTGGAGAAAAGGAATGGATGATATTCTTCAAGTGATACGGTCGCGACCTGAAACGTCACCCGTTCCTTCTCTCCGGAGATGCTGCCTGTCCCGCTGAGTTACTCCAGCATTTTGTGTCTATCTTTGGTTTGAACCAGCATCTGCAGTTCCTTCCTACACATTCCCTTATCATGTATCTGTACACTGCACGTGGCTCAATGTATTGTCTTTCCGCTGACTGGATAGCAGTGTACCTTGGTGCATGTGACAATAAACTAAATTAAACTAAACAACACCACAACTGTCTCTTGGACCTTGCTTAGAAGCCATAGCTAGGGTTAAATCTAAGCAAAATAAGCTGGGAGTTGCATAAAACCGTGGAATCACCACCAACAACTGCAGATGTAAACAAACTCTTGCTGGCTGGAGGGATTGACACGAAAGAGCTGGCACCAAATGCAGCGCCATCTGTGGCCGCCCCTTGAATTTCAGGTGAATTCTGTCTGGATTAAAGGATGTGCTGGAAAATCGGTGGTGGGCCTGTATTTAGCTCCACTTTCAAAGTCAATAATGACAATACTTTCAAAGTCAATAATGACAATATTTCTGGAGGTATATAGTTATTAGGAAACTAGAGAGAGCCATTCAATGAAGATAGACACAAAATGCTGGAGTAACTCAGCGGGACAGGCAGCATCTCTGGAGAGAAGGAATGGGTGACGTTTCTTCAGATTATGTGTCAGGGGAGAGGGGGACTAGAGATATGGAAGGATAAGGTGTGAAAACGACAGATCAATGCAGCCGACGATGGGGAAATGTTGAATGGTTCATTGTTAGATGAGGGGAAGATGACAAGAAGGCATACAAACCGTATAATTAATTACAAGATTCAATGTCTGGAAAAATGACTTTGATATCTGCTTGTCGTTTTTCCTGACCAGCTGACAAATGTTATTGTTTTTAACAGAATTGCCTCAAAATGGAAAATGTGCCTTTGTTTGCCTATTAGTCATACAGCTTGGATACAGCCATTCGGCCCAACTTGCCCATGCCGACCAACATGTCCCCTCCACACTAGTCCCACCTGCCTGCTTTTGGCCTATATCCCGCCAAACCTGTCCTATCCATGTACCTGTCCAAATGTTTTCTAAACTTTGTGATAGTACCTGCTTCAATTACCTCCTCCAGCAGCTCATTCCATACACCTGTCACTTTTTGAGAATGGGGGTTGAGAGGGAAAGATAGATCAGCCATGAGAGGACTTGATGGGCTGAATGGCCTAATTCTGCTCCTAGAACTTATGAACATGAACTTTGTGTAAAAAATGTTTCCCCTCAGGTTCATACGAAATCTTCTCCCCTCGCCGTAAACCTATTTCAAGCTAGGAAATAGACAAATGTCGTTCAATCTTGAGAAAGAAAATCCCAATGAGTTTCTTTTGAATTCTGAAGTCTGGCTCAGCCAGTGACACCTAGGAATAGACTGGGTGACAACCAAGAATAGTTTGTTGACTACTGGAGAGACAGTTGACGGTACGGATAGACGACACCCGGGACAGGCAGGGTTAGCACCCCAGTCTGCGTCTTTTGTGAGAAAGACACCCAATAAACCTATGGAAAGGCCTAATGAACCACCGTGGATTAAAAATCCATCAGGTGAGAATGAAATGTTCGGAGAAGGAGAAAGAGGTGCAGCGCACAGGCCTTGAACCTGGTGAGACACTGGAGGAGCCCGGCCAGGACTCACCCCCACAGAGCCCAGTCCCTCCACACACTAGAGTCTCCCAACCCCTGCAGAGTAGTTATTAAGATGGCTGATCTGTGGGGGTTGCTGCTGGGACGCAAGTCGGGGCCTGATCAACCCCGGCTGGGTCGCCTGGGCGAGGGTGTCTGATGTGGTGAGACCCGAAACACCCGATGACCCCAGATCACATCACTGAGGATTCATCCCAGCGCATCTAGAAGATGTATATTTTTTGTACATAAATACAAAGCATTCTTATTGTCATTCCCAAGCATGTTCACTTCTAGTGTGTCTGTGCTTGTTTAATTCATCCCTCTCTGGTGGCACTGCCTGGTAAAGTTAACGATTCAAGGCCTTTGCCTTCTGGAGTGCTAACTATGGCGGCACAGCGGGTAGAGCTGTTGCCTCACAGCGCCAGAGACCCGGGTTCAATCCTGACCTTGGGTGCTGTCTGCGCAGAGCTTGCACGTTCTCCCAGTGACCTGCGTAGGTTTCCGCTGGGCGTTTATGAAGTTGCCCCTCTTGTGTAGGGAGTGGATGAAAAAGTGGCATAACATAGAATTATTGTGAATGGGTGATCGATGGTCGGCGTGGACTCAGTGGGGCGTAGCGCATATTTTCTATGCTATGACTTTAGACTTTAGAGACACACTGTGGAAACAGGCCCTTCGGCCCATCGAATCTGCGCCAAACAGCAATCCCCCCCCCCCCCCCCCCGTACGCTAGTGCTATCCTACACACTAGGGGCACTTTACAATTTTAGAAGCCAATTAATCTACAAACATGTACGTCTTTGGAGTGTGGGAGGAAACCGGACAACCCGGAGAAAACCCACGCAGTCAGAGGGAGACCGTACAAACTCTGTACAGACAGCACCCGTAATCAGGAACGAACCTGGATCTCTTGCGCTCTACTGCTGCGCCACCGTGCCACATCACTAAAGTAAAGTAAACTAAACAAAACTAAACTAAACTGCTCCCAATGTGGACAAACAAGACTGTCTTTACCTCTACTGCGATCCCAGCCTTCAATTGTCCACCCATTCGCTTTATAGGATGAGCAACCTTAAACTGAGAGAGCAGTTGTGGAAAATCACTGTCAATCTTACTGGCCCATATCCCTCCAAACCTTTCCTATCCATGTACCTGTCTAAGTGCCTTTCAAATGAGTTATAGTACCTGCCTCAACTCCTCTGGCAACTCGTTCTATATACCCACCACCCTTTGTGTGATAAAGTTGACCCACAGGTTCTTGGCCATCTTTAAAGAGTTTGCAAGGCAGCAAAATGCAAATGGGTATTAAGTGGCAAAAGAAAAGGGCATTTTATAAGACTTTTGGATAGGCACATGGATACGCAGGGAATGGAGGGATATGGATCGTGTGCTAGAAGGGTCCCGAGCTGAAACGTCACCCATCCTTTTTCTTCAGAGATACAGCCTGACCCGCTGAGTTACTCCAGCACATTGTGTCCATCTTTGGTATAAACCAGCATCTGCACTTCTATGTATCTAGATAATTGATTGACTTTGAATCATTTTCGGCACAGACATTGTGGGCCGAAGGGCCTGTTCTTGTGCTGTACTGTCAATATATTCCTTCTTTCTCAGTTTCATATTATAGATTTCAAAAATATCTTTTTTTTTTGTTTTTGTTTATTTTATTAGAAGTTAATACAATACAAAACAATACAGTGGCACCTAATTTTAGGTGCCAACTATGTCATACCGTAATCCATTCTATGTACAACCTCTAGTTTTATGTTATGAGTAGGCAAGACAAGAAAAAGAAAACAATAGAAAGGGGAAAGAGTGGAAAAATAGATGGTAGAGAGTAGAAAAATGTGAAGTGTGGATATAAAAAATAAAAATAAAAAAATAAAATAAAAAAGAAAAGGTGGAAAGTAGAAATAGAAGAAAAGGCCCCTTAAAAGAGAATTTTTCAAATCTATATTCGGAGATGTAGATCTATCCACGTCATGAACTGAAATCAGCAATCCTTATGGTACCGCTGCATCACATGATTCCAAAAAGTCGATGAAAGGAGACCAACTCCTTAAGAATTGGTCATATTTATCTATTAGTCGGAGTCTCATTTCTTCAAGGCGTGCTATGTCCATCATATTCCTAATCCACATTTTAACAGTTGGTATGGTTGTATTTTTCCAAAATTTAAGTATCAATTTCTTTCCAATTATTAACCCATAATTAAAAAAAACATTTTGGTCTTTATTTAAATTGGTATCTTCTCCTATTATTCCAAATATAATCCATTCCATTTTGGGTTCTATTCTTGACTTGAAGAGCTTTGTAAATATATCAAATATATCACTCCAAAATTTATTCAACTTTGTACATCCTTAGCGTTTTGAAACAAACATTTATCGCATCTGGGAGAGACGTTTGGATAAAATTTATTCAACCTCGTTTTTGAATAATATAGTCTATGTAATAATTTGAATTGAATTAAATTATGTCTTTCAAAAATATCTTGTTTGCACAATCAGTAATCACAATTTGTTTGGATAGAGTAAAAGTCTTATATCCAAAAATTGGTAAAAACCCTCTCATGGTTTTATCCATATTTAAGTATCATGTTATACAGAAGTAACCAGATAAAATTTTACATGAATGAAATAGAATAAATGACATTAAAAGTAAACATTAATTTAAATTTAAAATTGCTTTCAAATTCACACAGTTACAATATACAATATTAAGAGCAAATATATTCATATACAATATTAATTATATATTATGGGTGGCACGGTGGCGCAGCGGTAGAGTTCCTGCCTTACAGCGGGTTCGATCCTGACTATGGGTGCTGTCTGTATGGAGTTTGTATGTTCTCCCCGTGACCTGCGAGGGTTTCTCAGGGAGCTCCGGTTTCCTCCCGCACTCCAAAGACGTACAGGGTTTGTAGGTTAATTGGCTTCACTAAAAATTGTAACTTGTTCCTAGAGTGTGTAGGATAGCGCTAGTGTGCGGGGATCGCTGGTCGGCGTGGACCAGGTAGGCATGCTTCCCTGTTGTATGAACTAAACTAAACTAAGCGACGCACAATATTATTGCATACAATATTAAGAGCGTTCTTGTCACTTCTCACCTCAGAGCTGAATGTATACAGCGTGGCGTATCCCCTTCCAAAGCGCAGGGATTGGGATCCAATCTGGTTACGGAAGTGAGAGTGTACAACTGGTTCGCCAACCGAAGGAAGGAGGAGGCGTTCCGGCAGAAGCTAGCTATGGATGCGTACAGTGTTCAAACACACAGCATGAACCCGTTGCTATCGCACAGCTCTCCGCACCACCCGCCCAACTCCTCACCCTCAAGTAAACACGGTAAGACAAAGTTCCTTCTTCCATTGCAGTCTGCTTGGTAATCCCGGGAAGATCTTAACAATGGGACGTCAGAGTTGACCAGCGGATTTTTTTAGTTTAGAGATACAACGCAGAAACAGGCCCTTCGGCCCATCGAGTCCTCCCCGACCAGCGATCCCTGCATATTAACACCACTCTACAAACACCAGGGACATGGCCTACTCCTACACTTATTGTCTATTGTCTATTGTCTATTGACAATTTACATTTATACCGAGCCAATGAACCTACAAACCTGTACGTCTTTGGAGTGTGGGAGGAAACTGAAGATCTCGGAGAAAACCCACGCGGTCACAGGGAGATGTACAAACTTTGTACAGGCAGCGCCTGTAGTCGGTATCGAACCCAGGTCTCTGGCGCTGTAAGGCAGCAACTCTACCGCTGTCCCACCGTGCCACCCACAATGGCAGGTGCAGTCACTTGACAAGATGGGTTTACCGAGAACCCTGAATGGGGAAGGAAGGATGGAGAGAAGGAGAGGTTTAGTGTGGGAATGTCAAAGCTTCCAGCCTTGGCCCGGCTATCGATGGTGGCACAACATGCACCCGGGCAGTGTGGGCAGATGCAGGATAACAGGTGTGTAAGGCTGGAAGAAAATGAATAGGAAGATTATTTAGTTTAGTTTAGTTTAGAGCTACAACATGGAAACAGGCCCTTCGGCCCACCGAGTCCACACTGACCATCGATCACCCTTCACACTAGTTCTACTTTATCCCACTTTCGCATCCACTCCCTACACACTAGGGATAATTTACAGAGGGCCAATTAACCTACAAACCCCCTGCACCTCTTTGGGACGTGGGAGGAAGCCGGAGCACCCGGAGAAAACCCACGTGGTCACAGGGAGAATGTGGAACATGCTGCAGGGGGTGATGGTGGAGATAGATACAATGGTGCCATATACAGTAAGAGACTTTTGGATAGGCACATGGATGGATAGGTAGGGAGTTGGAGGATATGGGTTATGTGCAGGTAGATAAATGATGGTTTTGGCATCATGCTCGTCACAGACATTACGGACCAAAGGGCCTGTTCCTGTGCAGCACTGTTCTACGTTCTACGTTCAAATGGCATTTATACAAGGAAGGCTTTGTGGTTCTGCTTATTTTTGATTACTTTGTAGCAAAATTAGTCACAAATTCAGCCGATGAAATGAAGTGCTTTGTCAATGTACATTGCGCAATAAGATTTGAGGTGAGATGTGCGGGGCGAGTATTTTACACTGTGGGTGGCGAGTGCCTGGGTCAAGCTGCCGGGGGTGGTGGTGGAGGCACATACGATAGTAGTGTTTAAGTGACTTTTGGATAGGCACATGGATATGCAGAGAATGGAGGGATATGGATCATGTGTAGGCCGGTAAGAGTTGGTCTTGGCATCATGTTTGGCACAGGCATTGTGGGCCGAAGGGCCTGTTCTTGTACTGTACCTTTCTACTTCTACGAAGAGTCAGTATACCTTAAAATCTATAATCGCATGACCATGCAATTCTAAATGCTATTAAGATTAGGTTTCTGATTCTTAAATGGATTCTTCAATAGAATATACCTTAAAATACTAATAATCCAGGATGTCTATTAACCCACTAACCCAGGAGATAGCACTGAAAGCTGAATGCATTGTCAAATCCACATCCATCAATGGAACTCTGGATATAAATACTCGAGTTACTCAGCGGGACAGGCAGCTTCTCTGGAGAGAAGGAATGGGTGACGTTTCAGGTCAAGACCCTTCTTTTAACTCTGGCCTCGAGTTTAGTTTAGTTTTTGGGATGTGGGAGCAAACCGGAACATCCGGAGGAAACCCCACGCGGTCACAGGGAGAACGTGCAAACTCCACCCAGACAGCATCTGAGGTCAGGATCGAACCCGGGTCTCTGGCTCTATGAGGCAGCAGCTCTATTATAAGACAATATAATAGAGACGAAGAAATGAAACAAATAGTAGAGACAAAGAAATGAATTGTACACATAATCCTCCAAAATGTTTGTCACCTCCAGCGGGATCCCAACACTAGTCACAGCTTCCCATCTCCACCCTATTCTGCAGAGACCGTTCCTTAGCAACTCCCTGGTTAACTCAATCGTTCCCACCCAAACCACCCCCTCCCCAGGTATCTTCCACTGCAGCCGCAGAACCTGTCCCTAGACCTCCCCCCTCGACTCTGTCCAGGGACCCCAACAGTCCTTTCAGATTAGGCAGAGGTTCACTTGCACCTCCTCCAACCTCATCTATTGTATCCGCTGTTAAAGATGTGGACTCTTATACATCAGCGAGACCAAACGTAGACTGGGCGATCGTTTCGCTGAACACCTTCACTCAGTCCGCCTGAACCTACCTGATCTCCTGGTTGCTAAACACTTTAATTCTCCTTCCCATTCCCACACTGACCTTTCTGTATTAGATCTCCTCCATTGTCAGAGTGAGGCCAAATGCAAATTGGAGGAACAGCATCTCATATTTTGCTTTGGCAGTGGTATGAATCTTGATATTTCTCACTTCAGGTAGCCCCGGCATTCCCTCTCTCTCCATTCCTAACACCCCCCCCCCCTCCCCCGCCCAAGTTGCACCAGCTTCTCATTTTCACCCAACAAACAGCTCACAACGGCCTGTTTCCTTTATCATCGTAACTTTTTTCCATATCTTTCATTCATTGTTCTTTATCTCTCTATATCACCGTCTATATCTCTCGTTCCCCTTATCCATAACCAGTCTGAAGAAGGGTCTCGACTCAAAACGTCACCCATTCCTTCTCTCCAGAGAAGCTGCCTGTCCGGCTGAGTTACTCCAGCTTTTTGTGTCTATCTTCCTATGAGACATACTGATGCCTTTCAAAGTACAAAAAGGATTGAAGTGTTAACGTTAGAGACGTGGATGTGAAGTGAGTAGCAATGGGAGACGGGACTCAAGCTTGTTGCAGTCTTCAACACAAGGAACTTCAGGTGCTAGTTTCTTTTTAAAAAAACACAAAATGCTGGAGTAATTCAGTGGGTCAGGCAGCACTTCTAGAGAACATGGATAGGTGATGTTTCGAGACGGGGCCCTTCTTCAAACTGATTGTGGTGGGGAGAAAGCTTGAAGAGCAACCAATCTTGCTTTACAAGGCCCATCCTTTAGTTTTACAGTAAGGAGATGGTTAGAAACAAGGAACTGCAGATGCTGGTTTTCACAAAGTGTTGGGGTAGCGGCTCAGGCAGCATATCTGGAGAACATGTTAGAGTCATGGAGCCATACAGCACGGAAACAGGCCCTTCGGCCCAACTTGCCCACATCGACCAACATGCCCCATCTACACTGGTCCCACCTGCCTGCGTTTGGCCCATATCACTTCTAAACCTGTCCTATCCATGTAACTGTCTAAATGTTTCTTGTGAACCTTGTGATAGTCCCTGCCTCAACTACCTCCTCTGGCAGCTTGTTCGAGACGCCCAGCACCCTTTGTGTAAAAAAGTTACCCCTCAGTTTTCTATCGAATCTTTTCCCCCTCATATTAACCTATGGTATGTACCCAGTTCTCAATTCCCCTCCTCTGGGCAAGCGACTGTGCACCTACCCAATCTATTCTTTATTTGTATTTTTATTTATTCTTTAAAAAAATAATGATACCTTCAAAGTTGGCCATGCCCCAATGTAGCATTTTAACTCATGGTGAAGATCCACTGGGGACAGACGCACTCCATGTGCAATTCCTTTCCAAGGTTCTTCACCGAGTCTGCCTGACCCGCTGAGTTACACCAGCACTTTGTGTCCTTTTGCAAGGAGAAACAATTGCAAGGACTTGAACAATTAAGTGGCGCAAACACGGTGGAGCAGCGGTAGAGTTGCTACCTTACAGCGCTTATTGTGCCAGAGACCCGGGTTCGATCCTGACTACGGGTACTGCCTGTACGGAGTTTGTACGTTCTCCCCGTGGCCTACGTGGGTTCATCTCCGAGATCTCCGGTTTCCTCCCACACTCCAAAGACGTACAGGTTTGGAGGTTGATTGGCTTGGTATAAATGTAAATTGTCACTAGTGTGTGTAGGATAGTGTTAATGTGTGGGGATTGCTGGTCAGCACGGACTCGGTGGGCCGAAGGGCCTGTTTCCGCGCTGGATCTGTAAACTAAATATACAGGTGCTTCGCTTTGTCTTCCACCTTGACACAATATGTCCAGCCATTGAAATATAAACTGAACAGTTAAGGAGGAAGGGAAATTACTTACTGTTAAACTAGATGTCCTTGAGACTCTTGAAAGGTGCCCATAAATAAAATTTATTATTATTATTATTATTAGAAGGCTTTTGGTACATTGGCCTTCGTCAGTCTGGGTATTGAGTATAGAAGATATGTTGTGTTACAGTTGTACAAGATGTGAGTGAGGCCACATTTGGTGTTTAGTTTTGTTCCCTAATGCTATAGGAAGAATGTTCTTAGGATGGAAAGAGTGCAGAGAAGATTTAAGAGGATATTGCCACGACTTGAGGATCGGAGAGACAGGGAGAGGTTGGGCAGGTTAGTATCCCGTGGAGTACAGGAGGATGAGGGGTGATCTTATAGGGGTGTATAAAATCATGAGGGGATTAGATGGGATGAATTTATATAATTGTGCATTTGTCTCTGTGCCTGTGATACTGTTGCAAGCAAGGTGGAGTAGGGAATCTAAAATAAGAGGACGTAGGTTTAAGGTGAGAGGGGCAAGATTTAATGGGAAGCTGAGGGGCAACCTTTCCACTCAGATGGTGGTGGGTTTATGGAACGAGCTGCCAGAGGGGGTAGTTGAGGCTGGTACTATAACATTTGGACATGTACATGGATAGGAAGGGTTTAGAGGGATAAGGGGCAAACATGGGCAAATGGGAGTAGTGTAGATGGGGCAACGTGGTTGGCATGGACGTGTTGGGCCTGTTTCCCTCCTGTACAATATGCCTCCAGCTTCTTAGAATTGTAGAGAGTGCTTTGAAATGTGGAATGCTCCCTGGATGAATGAGATAGTCAATGATGTGGTATTGTTACATCAATATTGTTGACTGGTTTTGATGGTGCCAAGGTCTAAGCGGAGCAGTTCGTTCCACCAAGGCTGCAGCTGGAGGATGATGCAAGTGATGTCATCCTTCCCGGGGTTGAATTTACTCCGGAGTGTGTTGGAATCTGTAGGGTAGTTAATCTGTGGAACTCATTGCCACAGAGGGCTGTGGAGGCCAAGTCAGTGGACATTTTTTAAGGCAGAGATAGACAAACTCCTGATTAGAACGGGTGTCAAGGGTTATGGGGAGAAGGCAGGAAAATGGGATTAGGAGGCAGAGATCAGCCATGATTGAATGGCGGAGTAAACTCGATGGGCCGAATGGCCTAATTCTAATCCTATCACTTATGATAGGAGAACATGGATAAATGACATTTCAAGATCTTCACTTATGGCAGGGTGGAGATATTAACTGGGCTTTCAGCTTGGTGAGAGCAGAGTAAATGCCTGAGCAAGCAAGCATTTTATGGTGGCACGGTGGCACAGCGGTAGAGTTGCTGCCTTAAAACACCAGAGACCAGGGTTCGATCCTGGCCACAGGTGCTGTCTGGTTTAGATTAGTTTCGTTTAGAGATACAGTGCAGCAAAAGGCCCTTTGGCCCAACGGGTCCGCGCCAATCAGCGTTCACCCTATACATGAGCACTATCCTACACACTCGGGATGATTTATAATTTTTACTGAAGCCACTTAACCTACAAACCTGTATATCTTTGGAGTGTGGGTGGAAACCGGAGCACCCGGAAAAAACCCACACGGTCATGGAGAGAACGTACCAACTCCACACAGTCGGGATTGAACCCGGGTCTCTGGCGCTGTGAGGCAGCAACTCTACCGCTGGGTCTGTAGGGAGTTTGTATGATCTCCCTGTGACCGTGTGGGTTTTCTCCAGGCGCTCCGATTTCCTTCCACACTCCAAAGACGTACAGGTTTGTAGGTTAATTGGCTCCTGTAAATTGTAAATTGTAAACTGTCCTTAGTACATAGGATAGTGCTAGTGTACAGGGTGATCGCTGGTCAGTGTGGTCTCAGTGGGCCAAGGGGCCTGTTTCCGTGCTGTGTCTCTAAGGTCTAAAGCAAACTACAAGCTGAGGCCAGGGAGTAAGTGCTGTGGCCCAGAGTTCAAATGTGATTAATGGCCTTCAGAGCAGAGCACCAAATGTCTGCTGGTGCCCACCGTATGGTGCCTCAACATGAATGGCCATTGCTGAAAGAATGGATTAGTTTGGTTCGGCTTAGTTTAGTTTAGTGTCACATGTACAGAGGCAGAGAGGAAGGCTTTTGTTCCGTGCTAACCAGTCAGCGGAAAGACTATACATAATTACAATCGAGCCATCCACTGTACAGATACATGATAAAGAGAATAATGTTTAGTGCAAGATAAAGTCCAGTTAAAGATAGTCCGAGGGCCTCCAATGAGTTAGCATGGAGCTCATGACCGCTCTCTAGTTGGTGAGAGGATGGCTCAGTTACCTGATAACAGCTGGGAAGAAACTGTCCCTGAATCTGGAGGTGTGCGTTTTCACCCCTCTTGCCTAACGGGAGAGGGGAGAAGAGGGAGTGACCGGGGTGCGACTCGTCCTTGATTATGCTGGTGGCCTTGCCGAGGCAGCGCGAAGTGTAGATGGAATCAATGGAAGGGAAGGAACTGCAGATGCTGGTTTACACCGATGATAGACTCAAAATGCTGGAGTCAGCCAGTGGGTCAGGCAGTATCTCTGGAAAAAATGAATAGGTGTCATAGAGTTTCAATCACCTATTCGTTTTCTACATAGATGCTGCCCGACCCGCTGAGTTACTCCAGCATCTTGTACAGTATCTATCTTCAATGGAAGGGAGGTTGGTTTGTGTGATGGTCCGGGCTACATCCACAATTCTCTACCTATTTCTTGTGGGGAGTAAAGTGAGGGTTAAACTCAATTGCAAAAACAGATTAGAAAAGAGAAATAGAATAGTAAGATTAAACGAGAACTTACCAGTTCGAAATTTGATCGTTATTTTATGAGGAGTACGTTGAGGGAATACGTGAAGAACCCCGCCAGGACGCATGCGTGTCATTCTTCAAAGCAGCGGTGTGAAATCACAGATAACTGTAATGACTTAAACATAGTAAGATTAGAGAAGAAATACTAGTTGAGTATATGATCATGGGTGGGAGCGGAGGGCATGTATTCCCTCAACGTACTCCTCATAAAATAACGATCAAACTTCGAACTGGTAAGTTCTCGTTTAATCTTACTATTTTACTTCGGAGTCACGTGAGTGACTACGTGAAGATTTTAAAGCTCTGTGATTTCATGCCGTGGAAACGAGTCCATGCATCACATCTGCCTTAATGACTGTAGGAGGAATTGTGTCAACATAATTTAGACATGAATCCGACATTGAAATCCATGAAATTTATTAACACAAAATTATAGCCCCTATTTATGGGGTAAATTAAATTACAGAACTTAAAATTGTTTCTGCAAACGTTCCAGGTTTATTGACTGGTTTATGATAAAATAGTTGGAATGTTTTTTCCCCTGACCATCCTGCTGTCTTGAGGATTTGGTCCATTGGTACATCCAACTGCATAGCTGCCGATGTAGCTGCAGCCCTGGTGGAATGAGATTTAAAAATATTAGTATCCACCCCAGCCTGTATTAGAACCTATTTCAACCATCTTGAGATGGTCTGGACCGTCACTCTTTTGTGTGGTTGCTTATGGCTGACTAAAAGTGCCTTCTCATTGCCTCTGATGATTTTCGTGTTCTCCATGTATAACGACAAATGTCTTACTGTACAGAGACGATCATCTGTTGGGTAAGACCTAAATTGTATATTGAGGCCTGCTGATCCCTGTCTGTTCTGCTTTACTAATCCATAAATATGAAACGTAATATTTTCAGATGAAGAAGTCATGTTGTCCAGTCTTAATTTATGTAATGACTGTACCCTCTGTGCCGTGACCAAAGCCATTAGCATGACTGTTTTTAATGTCAGTCTATGTAGGGACAGAGCTGTTGCTGGAGACCAATTCCTGAGCATCTTCAGGACAATACTCACATCCCATATTTGGGAGTACCTGGTTCTTGGGGGATTGGTATTAAAAATTCCCCTCATAAGTTTTGTTACCAGTGGGTGAGTCCCAACAGAGTGACGCTCTGTTTCTTGCCATAGATAAGTTGATAGGGCACTTCTGGCGCAGTTGATGGCACTATAACTGAGCCCCTCATCATAATGGAGGCCTGCCAGGTATTCCAGAACATACGGGATGTTCATTTCTCTGTAGGTGATGCTCTTTTTGTGACAATACATCTCCCACTTCCTGATATAGACAAGATACTGTTTTTTGGTGGACTGTCTGTGGGCCGCCGAAATCATGTTCACTGTTCGGTCCGTCAGTCCCAGCTGTAGTAGTGGTATTTTTAGACTCCACAAATTAATAAATTCAAATAGTTATGGCATGGTGGCTATCCCTCATTATGGGATGAACCAATAAGTCTGGTCTATTCGGGATGGTTCTAATACCATGTTCAGTATCACTGGGAACCATGGTTGAGTAGGCCAATCGGGTACTACCAACATACCAGACGCAGAGTCTTGTTGTATTTTCCTTAATACCCGACTGATGAGGCAGAAAGGAGGGAATGCATAAATAAACAATTTCCCCCAATGCAGCGAAAATGCATCTGTCGCCGCTGCCCCAGGGTCTGGTTCCCACGAAACATAGTTTGATAACTGGTGATTAAGCCTGGATGCGAATAGATCGATATCTGGTGTTCCATACCATGCTGTAATATCAGCAAATACTTTTTTATTCAACATCCATTCGGTGTTTTCATTAAATTTGCGTGACCTGGTGTCTGCCACTAAATTTAGTTTACCTGGTAGGTAAGTGGCTGATATCCAAATATCTCTCTGGATACACCATTGCCAAATTGTATTAGCCAGATTGTCACATGATGTCGATTTGTTTCCACCCATGTGGTTGATATATGCTACCACGGTGGTATTGTCAATCTGTAGTCTAACATGCTGGTGATATGACCCAGTACAATATGACTTTAGGCCATAGAATGCACCCAACATTTCCAGGTAGTTTATGCCCAGTGTTAGTAATAATGATGCCTCCTGAGCAGTCCATCTACCTCCACAGCTGGAGATGGAATTGGTGGCACCCCAACCAAGTGCACTGGCATCAGTTTGTAGCACCATAGAAGGGTTGCTGATAATGATTGGATTGAAACAAAGCCGAATGTTATCTATCCACCATTTTAGTTCCATTATAGCTTTGATTGGTAGCTTCATTGGTCTGTCAAAATGACCAGCATTAATTTTGAGTGCTTGTATTTTTGCTCTCTGTAAATTTTGGTAATGTAAAGGTCCAAATTGTGTGGCTGGAAAAGCAGCCACCATTTTGCCAATTACTTTTGCTACCAATCTGATGAACGGTTTACTGATGTCAATGAGGTTATTGCAAGCCTCTATTAAGTCTATAGCCTTTCCCTTTGGCAAAGTCACCGACATGTGAACTGAGTCAATGGTGAACCCCAAATAGTCCATAGTAGTGGACGGTGTTAGTTTAGATTTAACTGGATGGATGATAAACCCCAGTTTTTCAAATAACTGTTTTGTGGCTGTTACAGTTTGTTTGGCCAATTCCAAAGTTTTGCCCACAATAAGTATGTCATCTAGATATGCCATGACCATGTGTTTTCGTTTCCGTAGAAACGCTAGGGCTGGTTTCAAGATTTTTGTGAACAGCCTTGGGGCTGATGTTAATCCATTTGGCAGCGCTCTATACTGCCAGAGCTGTCCCATCCAGTTGAATTTTAAGTAACATCTGTGGTCACCTCGTATAGGCACTGAATAGTAAGCATCTTTTAAATCGATGCTAGCCATGAAGTAACCTTTGGAAATCAATTGTTTTGCAGTAACAAAGGTTTCCATTTTAAAATGAATATATTGTACAAATGTATTCAATTTGGTCAGATCTATGATGATGCGACAACCACCATCTTTTTTGTTTTTGGTAAAGATATTGGACACGAATTCTAGCGGTTCGTCTTGGGATTTTTCAATTACCCCTTTTGCGTAAAGCCGCTCCAGTTCAGCATGCGCTTCTGATTTTTCTTTACCGGAAAGTACGAACATTCGGTTCGGTATATGTTGAACTGGAGGGCTGTACTTGTGTATAAATTCTATGGTATATCCCTAGATACTGCTTAAAATATAAGTGCTGGTAGTTAACATACTCCATGGATCCAGAAAGGAGTGTAATCTCCCCCCAACCTCCATGCTCCCTGCAATTTGTAGGGAACCAGACCCACCTACCTCCATAGTTACCAGTGGCAGGTTTACTTATTTTTGTAAATCCTTCGTTGATGTTGAGGCGTCGGTGTCTGGGTTTGTGGTTTGGTTGATGTTGGAGGTTTGCGTATCTTCCAAGAAGGCCGGCCTGGGCCATGGCCTAAAAAAGACTCATGTTCGGTGTACCGGACCTTCGAGCTTTCACCAGTCAGTCTTGTTCTACTGGTGGGTGCGTAAGGGTGCCGTATGGCCGTAGTGGGTTTTTGATGAAGTCCCTTTTATGAGTCCCAGGGTTTTTGCTTCCTCATCGAGCTCCTTGACTTGCTTCGATAGGTTACCTCCAAATAGTAGAATTGGTGGTTTTACGTTTCCAGGTTTGCACAGACCCGCAAATTTCGGGTTTAAAGTAGGTCGGATGGCACTCTTCCTGATGCTGTTTATTTCATATTGTGTGTTGCAAAGCAGTGCCAGTGCATCCTGTTGGTCCTGCGACATGTCCTTCTCATCTACTGAGCGTGTGAAAGCTGTTATCCCCGCTGTTAGGAGTTTTAATACCTTTTGGAGTTTGATATCCATGCCTCTAACTCCTATTCCAATATGTTTCCATATACAAGTATTTACCACAGGAACATTCAGGGATATACAGTTACCCGGTGCCAGGTGTCTTGACGTGGTGTCCAATACAGCCTGTTCTTGTAGCTGGTTAAAGGACATATAGTCTATACTGGCAGCTAGTTTTTGCTCCAGGTTTTGGCCAGTCTGGTCTGGCTGTATGAAGTTGGACACCATGTCCAGTAGATTATCACGTTCCTGCACCCCCTGCACACTTGATTTCTCTTCTGCAAACCCCTCTTCAGGATCAGCCCAGTACTGACCCCCAGTACCCCCCTCTGATGAGGGAGAAGCACTGTGCAGCCCTACAAGAGGTGCTGCTGTGGGTTTTACATAGAGCCCACAGTGACTCGACTCCATCTCCCGGAGCCTGTCACGTTGGAGCAAATGCTCCACACACCGCTCCATCCGGCTCCAGCGCTCACGGTCGCTGGCCGCCCACGGCCGCTCAAAGTCGGACTCATCTGAGTCCACGACCTTGTTTGTTTTTTGTCTCGCCTTACCGCCCGGCCGCGGAGTGGATCTGGTCGGTGCGGAGGCGACATCGGGCACAGCTGATCCCATTATAGGTGATTCAAGTGCCGCTGGTCGCTGCTGACTGCCCGCTACTCCGCGGTCCTCCCCCACCAGCTTTGTCGCAGCCCTCGTTGCTTTCTTCGACTTGTCCATGCTCCCCACCTGTAATCAGTATGGGAAAACACAAAAAGACCGCAGAGTACTCTTACCTGCAGGTTCCGGCTTTTAAACTGCCGCTGCGGGGGAACGTCGTTCCACCCCGCCTGACTGTTTCGCAATGCGTGTAGCGATATGACACGCATGCGTCCTGGCGGGGTTCTTCACGTAGTCACTCACGTGACTCCGAAGTAAAATGTAAAATGAAGAGAGCATTGACAAACCAGCTAATCGCGTGATAATGCAGGTATCATTGTCAAGCCGGAGAGATTGGGAGAACAATCCCATATTGTTCTTGTACCTGCAATCTGCCCACACTAAAGCCAGCAAGTCACTGATCCACACAAAGGGACCTGGCCAGCAGTGGGGTCAACGTGAGGTCACTGTCCTGAGTGTGATGGTGGGGGGGGGGGGGGGGGTGAGGGGTCGTCTTGTCCCCGCACCCACCCACCCCCGACAAACAGCGACACGGACCCCCTCCGCTACCACGTGCATCCCGTTTACAAGACGCTGGCACTCGGGGCTAAAGTAATGCAACAGCGTGTGGCCGCCGTTGTCAGGGCGACCAGGACATTATGCACGCTTAATTGAAAAATGAAGCAGAGGTTTTTGAATGAGCTGCGATGCCCTTTGATGTCGCCCATCCCACCAGCGTGTACTCAGTCACTGCGTGGCGTCCTTTGTTGTTTTATATATCTATATATTAGTGAGGCACTTCCCATCAGAACTGCCCCCTCCATCGACTCCTTTAAGTTGAGACTAAAAACTCATCTGTACTCCCAAGCCTTTCTTGACGTCCTCTGAGCGAGGGCTATATGTATATAGTTTGTTTGTTATACTATTTTTATACCAATTTGGCCAACGAGAGTTGTTTTTTAAATGAGCTATATAAATAAATGTGACTTGACTAGTGTAACCCAGGGCCCTGGCCATTCATGGTCATTCTGTGAGCCTGTTTCGGGCTTCCCTTCCTCTACACCCCGCGTTCCAGACTCAGCCAGCGGCCGCTGTGTGGTCATTCTCTGGGTCTCCCACGCCAGCCACAGATCCACGGCGCTTCCTTGATGTGGGCTGTGGAGGTCTTGGCACAGGGGGTCTTGAAAGGTCAGACGTGTCGGTGGGGGAATTTGCTGGGGTGGGGCTGATATTGATTAGGTCTTGGAAAAGGAGGAAATTAGCTGAGGAAATGAATAATGCAGGACCAGGGGGAGTGCACGCATAAGTCAGTGAACTCTCCTCCACTTAACCTTTCCCTGGCTGGCACACACACACACAGGTACAGACAGAGCCATCTCACGTCGTAAAGCTTCAGTGACTCCACACTAACGAACTGCCCTGCCGTCTAAATCCGCAAACTCTGCACATCGGCCCAAACCATCCCTCATCTTTCCTACATCCTGGCAGATCAGAGATTTTCCTTTGCAATTAGCAATAGGCTCTGGGTCATTTAACTTGCACACAGGTTGGCTGGTGGAAGTGGTTAATGGTCGCTGGTGGGAGAGGCTTTGATTCAGTTAGCACACGACATTGAGAATGTGTTTTATACTCGCAGACCAATCTACGCATGGTAAGTCAAGAGTTAAGAGTGTTTCATTGTCATTATGTCCTAGATAGAACAATGACATTCTTACTTGCTGCAGCACAACAGAATAAGTAAAATAAGTACACTGTAAACAATATAATAAACGAGAAAAAAGTTTAGTGTGTGTATAATATACCCACATATACATATATACAGATCATATGTATATATATATATATATATATATATATACACACATATACACACATATACACACACATGAACACATACGTACACATAAAACACAAACAATAATAGTGCAATAATAACAATAATAATATGTCTATGTAGTTCAGAGCTTATTGGAGGCTGTTATGTTTAATAGCCTGATGGTTGTAGGGGAGTAGCTGGTTCTGAACCTGGACGTTACAGTTTTCAGGCTCCTGTACCTTCTTCCCGATGGCAGGGGTGAAATGAGAGCATGGCCAGGGTGGTGTGGGGTCTCTGATGATGCTGGCTACCTTGTTGAGGCAGCGACTCCTGTAGATCCCTTTGATGGTGGGGAGGTCAGTACCCGTGATGGACTGGGTAGTGTTCACCACATTTGTCTTCTACACTCATAGGGTCAAACAACTTGGAAACAGACTCTTCGGCCCTTCGGCCCAGCTAGCTCATGCCATCCAAGATACCTCATTTAAACTAAAACCCATTTGCCTGCATTTGGCCCATATCCTTCCAGTCCTTTTCTATCCATGTACCTGTCCAAATTTCCTTTAAATGCTATTATAGTAATCACCTCAACTACCTCCTCTGGCAGCTCGTTCCATACACTCACCACCTTCTGAAGGATAAAGTTGCCCCTCAAGTTCCTATTTCATCTTTCCCCTCTCACCTTATACCTTGGTTCTTGATTCCTTTCCTTCAGGTAACAAACTCTGTGCATTCACCTTATCTCTTCCCCTCATGGTCTTATACACCTCTATAAGATCACCCCTCATCCTCCTGCGCTCAAAGGAACATGGCACAGTTGCGCAGTGGTAGAGTTGCTGCCTTACAGCGCCAGAGACCCCGATTCGATCCTGACTATGGGTGCTGTCTGTATGAAAACCACGTGGGATTTCTCTGGGTGCTCCGGTTTCTTCCCACACTGCGAAATTTATCAGTTAATTGGCTCCTGTAAATTGTAAATTGTCCCTAGTGTGTAGGGTAGTGTTAGTGGATGGAGATCGCTGGTAAGCGTGGACTCGGTGGGCAGAAGGGCCTGTTTCTATGCTGTATTTCTATGTAAGTTTTAAAAAAATCCTCAGATTAAAGTTCTAGCTGCCCAACCTCTCCCTTTAGCTCAGTCCTTTGAATCTTGGCAAACTCTTGTGAATGATCTCTGCGCTCTGTCCAGCTTAATGGTATGGATGTGTGGAATGGCACCAGGAACGCGTCTGTTGTGTTCCAGGCTAGGCCTAGCCATTACCTCCTCTCCAAACCCTGCCCTGTCACCAACCGTTCTCACACGAGGGGAGCAGATGAGAACATGCACTCTGGTTCACTACACCAGTAACTATCTAAATTTTATAAATTACAAATTAGTAATTACTCTTGGAATTCAAATGATGAGGAGAAATTTCACCACCATTTAGATTAGTTTCGTTTAGAGATACAGCACAAAAGCAGGCCCTTCGGCCCACAGAGTCCGAACCGACCAGCGATCCCCGCACTCTAACACTATCCTACTACACACACTAGGGACAATTTACAATTTTACCAAGCCAGTTAGCCTACAAACCTGTACGTCTTTAGAGTGTGGGAGGAAACCGGAGCACCCGGTGAAAACCAAGGCAGGTCACGGGGAGAACGTACAAACTCCGTACGGGATCGAACCCGGGTCTCTGGCGCTGTAAGGCAGCAACTCTACCCCTGCGCCATTGTGTCACACTTGTCTTAACACTTCAAAATATTGTTCAGCATGAGCCCACAAAGTGTAGAGTGAAACCATTCAGCATGGAAAGGCTCATTGGTCAAACGGTCCAAGTCGAGCAGAGGCTGGTGCTGCAGAAAGGAGATGCAAGTTTAACCGCTTACCTCAGACTAAAGATGAGACGAGACCACCTTCACCCTTGACTATTCTTCATGGCTGTGTGAGGTCAACCAATTAATGCTAACAAATCATGATGGCGGCACGGTGGCGCAGTGGTAGAGTTGCTACCTTACCGCGCCAGAGACCCGGGTTCGATCCCTACTAGGGGTGCTGTGTGTACGGAGTTTGTACGTTCCGCTTGTGTCCTGCTTGGGTTTTCTCCGATATCTTTGGTTTCCTCCCCCATTACAAAGACATGCAGGCTACGTTGCCTGTTTCCTTCGCTCCATAGATGCTACTGCACCCGCTGAGTTTCTTCAGCACTTTTGTCTACCTCAGGTTTATAGGCTAATTGGCTTGGTATAAATGTAAATTGTCTCTAGTGTGTATAGGATGGTGTTAGTGTGCGGGGTCCGCTGGTTTGCACGGACTGGGTGGGCCAAAGGGCCTGTTTCTGAGCTGTATCTCTGACACAGATTCCTGTGGTCGGCACTTTTCTAAAGCGCAAAAACTGCAAGGATTAGTTTAGTTTAGTTTAGAGATACAGTGTAGAAACGGGCCCTTCGGCCCACTGAGTCTATGCTGACCAGCAATCTCTGTACACTAACACTAACCTACACACACTAGGGACAATTTACAATTTTTACCAAAGCCAATTGACTTGTGTTCAAGAAGGAACTGCAGATGCTGGAAGATCGAAGGTACACAAAAATGCTGGAGAAACTCAGCGGGTGCACCTACAAACTCAGCGGGTGACCTACAAACCTCTATGGCTTTGGAGTGTGGGAGGAAAATGGAGCACCCAGAGAAAACCCACATCTTAAGGGCGTGCAGATTGGGTTAATTGACCTCTGTAAATTGCTCCTTATGTTTAGAGAGTGGATGAGAAAGTGTGATAACATAGAACTGGAGCGAATGGATGATCGCTGGTTGGCGTGGACTCCGTGGGCCGAAGGGCCTGTTTCTATGCTCCATGCGGTCACAGGGAGAACGCACAAACGCCATACAGACGGCACCCGTAGCCAGGATCGAACCCAGGTTCCTGGCGCTGTAAGGCAGCTCCTCTACCGCTGAGTCACTGTGCAGCTTTTAAGTGAGAGAGGAGAGGAGAGGAAATTAATGCAGGAGTTGTGATTAGTTGCACCAAGATATAACGCGAAGGAAATGAGCTCACCGAGCGTACACAGCCCTCGTTTCATTAACCCCCCTCCCCCCGGCATCTTAATTTGTCCGAGAGTGACCCAGGGTTTCAGTGTCACATCATTCTCGTCACTTCCCAGCTCCTCATCACGTAAAAACCACAGGTTATTGCAAATCACTCAGTGACCTTACGTCCCAGAATTTGTACCAGTGGCTCCACAAGTAAGTTCCCAGTAAACTGCCCTCAAAACTCAGGAAACACAATCCCAGTCCCGCCACTAATTCTTATTTGTGGGTTGATTCTGTTTAGATTTAAATCGCTGGTTTGCAATGGCCTGTTTCAGTCTCTTGTTATTCGAGAGTCAAGAGTGTTTTATTGTCATATGTCCCAGACAGAACAATGGTATTCTTACTTACAGCAGCACAACAGAATATGTAAACATAGTACTCTGTAAACAGTACAACAAACGAATAAAAAAGTTCAGTATATTTATATACATACATATATATATATATATAAATACACACATACACACATACACACACACAGACATACATGCACAGAAATACATGCACACACACACACACACAGACACACATATGTATACACACACACACACACACACATTTATATATATATATATATATATATAAATACACACATACACACATACACACACACAGACATACATGCACAGAAATACATGCACACACACACACACACAGACACACATATGTATACACACACACACACACACAGACAGACACACATATGTATACACACACATATATATATATATATACATGCACACACACACACAGACACATATATGTATACACACACACACACACACACACACACACACACACACACACACACACACACACACACACACACACACACACACACACACACACACACACACACACACACACACATATATATATATATATATATATATGCACACACACATACATACATGAACATAAAAACAAACAATATTCGTCCTAAACTAATAACTTGATGTGGGGAAATTAAAGTGTGCCGCGATGAATATGCATCTAAAGTTTATGAGAGGTAGCTCTGAGAAAATGAGAGGATTGATTGATTGAAAGGTGCAGCATGGAGACAGGCCCTTCAGCCCACTGAGTCCACACTGACCATCGATCACCTGTTTACGCTAGTTCTATGCTATCCCCTTTCTCGTCCACTCCCTACACACTTGCAGCAATTTACAGAGGTCTATTAACCTGCAAACCCACACGTCTTTGGGAGGTTGGAGGTAACCAGAGCACCCAGAGGAAACCCACGCGGTCACAGGGAGAACGTGCAAACTCCGCACAGACAGCAACTGTCGTCATGGTTCAACCCGGGTCTCTGGTGCTGTAAGGCAGCAGCTTTGCCGCTGCACCACTGTGCCCCAGAAATACCTTTGCAGTTTCATGAAACTTATCATTCATTCCTTGGTTTAGTAAGTATTTTGATGATGCATAAAAGGATTTGTTTTAAAAATGGCTATTTTCCGCCCGTGAGATGACTAGTTGAGTTTATTGTCACGTGTACCGAGGTACAGTGAAATCTTGTTGCTCTAGGTGCAAAGAGGTCGTTCTGCAGTTGTACAGGGCCCTAGTGAGACCACACCTGGAGTATTGTGTGCAGTTTTGGTCTCCAAACTTGAGGAAGGACATTCTTGCTATTGAGGGAGTGCAGCGTAGGTTCACAAGGTTAATTCCTGGGATGGTGTGGCTGTCATATGCTGAGAGAATGGAGAGGCTGGGCTTGTACACTCTGGAGTTTAGAAGGATGAGAGGGGCTCTTATTGAAACATATAAGATTATTAAGGGTTTGGACACGCTAGAGGCAGGAAACATGTTCCCGATGTTGGGGGACTCCAGAACCAGGGGCCACAGTTTAAAAATAAGGGGTAAGCCATTTAGAACGGTGATGAGGAAACACCTTTTCACACAGAGAGTTGTGAGTCTGTGGAATTCTCTGCGTCAGAGGGCGGTGGAGGCAGGTTCTCTGGATACTTTCAAGAGAGAGCTAGATATGGCTCTTGAAGATAGTGAAGTCAGGGGAAATGGGGAGAAGGCAGGAACTGATTGGGGATGATCAGCCATGATCACATTGAATGGCGGTGCTGGCTTGAAGGGCTGTATGGCCTACTCTTGCACCTATTGTCTATTGACTGTGGAAAGACAATACATAATTACAATCGGGCCATCCACAGTGTACATGATAAAGGGAGTGTAAGTTTAGTGCAAGATAAAGTCCTGTAAAGTCTGATTAAAGATAGTCCGAGACTATCTCACAGAGATGTACGGTGACATGTATAAAGCTGTACAAATGCCGTGACCTTATCCCATCGTGTCTGAATAATGGTTCTGACCTCAAACGTCATCTATCCATGTTCTCCAGAGATGCTGCCTGACCTGCCGAGTTACTCCAGCACTTTGTGTCTTTTTCAGGTTGAACTGATGTTGTTGGGGCTTCTAGCTGAAGTTCTATTGCTCCCAATAGATCTAGAGATTGACTATCAAAGGGATTGATATTTTAGGTTAAGAAAGAACAGATGCTGGAAAAGTCGAAGGTAGACAAAAAAAAGCTGGAGAAACTCAGTGGGATGAGGCAGCATCTATGGAGAGAAGGAATAGGCGATGTTCCGGGTCGAAATGCAGCCTATACATAGAAACATAGAAAATAGGTGCAGGAGGAGGCCATTCGGCCCTTCGAGCTGGCACCGCCACTCATTGTGATCATGGCTGATCGTCCCCAATCAATAACCCATGCCTGCCTTCGTCCCATATCCCCTGATATTCCTTCGCTCCATAGATGCTGCTGCACCCGCTGAGTTTCTCCAGCTTTTTTGTGTACCTACAATTTCTATGTTATCCCAGTTTCCCATCCTACACACTGGGTGGCAATTTACAGAAGGGAATTAGCCTATAAAACTCTAGGTCTTTGGAGTGTGGGAGGAAATTGAGCACCCGGAGCAAACCCACGCAGGTCACGGGGAGAACGTACAAACTCCACACAGACAGCACCTGTAGTCAGGATCAAACCCAGGTCTCTGGCGCTGTGAGGCAGCAACTCTACCGCTGCACCACTAGTCCTGACGTTCGTCAACAATAATCAGTCTTTTTACTTTAGAATTTTGATCAGAATCTCACTGCATTTAACTAGGTGAAGCGTTGGTGGGCCGTCTGAAGAAGGGTCTTGACCCGAAACGTCGCCCATTCCTTCTCTCCAGAGATGCTGCCTGTCCCGCTGGGTCACTCCAGCATTTTGTGTCTATCTTTGGTGATGCATGCAATGGGCAGACAGTTGAGGAAAGTCTGGCCATTTTGCTCAGAGCAAGTTAATCGGTATATTTCTTCCTCTGCTGCCTTTTCCTTTGTGAATTGCTTAAGGCTGGGTACTTGAATTAATTTGTTCCCAGCCCTGGTCCTTCAATCCTATCACAAAGCCGACTAATCAGCGGTATTTGTGCATGGTGATGACCAAAGGGCACACTCTCAGAGCCTTCGTTGACACAAGCCTGCTTTATCTCTCTTTAAATAGCTGCCTATCCATACATGGAGCCAGCAGATCTCAGCTGTAAAACAAAACCCAATGCATTTCTCTTGCACCTTTGGGGCAGCACAGCGGCGCAGCTGGTAGAGCTGCTACCTCACAGCGCCAGAGACCTGGGTTCGAACCTGACCTCGGGTGCTGTCTGTGCAGACTTTGCATGTTCCCCCTGTGACCTCGTGGGTTTCCTCCGGGTGCTCTGGTTTCAGAAGTTCATAACTAATCGGAGCAGAAATAGGCCATTCGGCCCATTAGGTCTACTCCGCCATTCATTCATGGCTGATCTATATCCCCCTCCTAAGCCCTTTCTCCTGCCTTCTCCCCATAACCCCAGACATCCGTACTAATCAAGAATCTATCAATCTCTGCCTTAGAAATATCCATTGACTGCCTCCTCTGCCTTCTGTGGTAGTGAATTCCACACATTCATGACCCTCTGACTAAAGAAATTCCTCCTCATCTCCTTCTTAAAGGAATGCCCTTTCCTCCCACATCCCAAAGATGTGCGGGCCTGTAAATTGCCCCTAGTGTGTAGGGAGTGGGTGAGAGAGTGGGATCACACAGAAGTAGTGTGAATTGGTGATTGATGGTCGGCATGGACTCGAGGGGCCGAAGGGCCTGTTTCCATGATGCACCTCTAAACTAAACTAAATTGTGTGAAAATGTTGCCCCATCGTCTGAATACCAAGATTAATTACCAATTTGTCATTTAGAAAATTCAGATTGTTACTGAGACTGGTCATTATCTATGTGTAAGAAGGAACTGCAGATGCTGGTTTACACCGAAGATAGACACAGAGTGCTGGAGTAACTCAGCGGGTCAGGCAGCATCTGTGGAGAAAAGTGATAAGTGAAGTTTCAGGTCTTGACCTGAAATGTCACCTAATCAATTTCTCCAGAGATGCTGCCTGACCCGCTGAGTTACTCCAGCATTTAGTGTCTATCTTTGGTCATTCATAGGCCCCCTTCGGTCATGGCTGACCATGGGTGTCTCCAGGGTGCTATTCCCTATATGGAGGACGCCTGTGCATGACTTTGTTTAACGTGGGGAGACTGGTGCACAGACAGCCACCCCACAGTCCTTGACAGATCTAGGTCAGGATCCAGTGGTTGGAATCCAAGACAGTGAGTTTCCGGTGAGTTTAATCGATGTTATTGTCCTACAGTCATTTACATTGCAAATTTACAGTTTGACAAGAAGTGGAAATTTCAAATGGCATGCAAATAACACAGCAAAATGGAAAGCTAAAGATAATTAGAGAGAAAAAACAAGGAATGACATGCGTTTAGTTTAACTGATGTGGCCCGTGTGGAACGCAGAACTGTACGGCACAGACAGCACAGGACAAGCTTGTTTGCCCACAATATCTGTGCCAAACATGATGCCATGGATAAGCCAATCTCATCTTCCTGCAGATGAGCCATATCCCTCCCTGCCCCTCCCTTCTACACTACAGCCACTCGGCTATTAAACACGACAACCTCAAACAAGCTCTGAACTACGTAGACTATTATTGTTATTATTGCACTTTTATTGTTTGTTTTTGTGTGTGTGTGTGTGTGTGTGTATATGATCTATATATATATGTATTTGTGCGTATGTGTATATATACACACGTTGAACTTTTCTTTCCTCTCTGTTTATTATATTGTTTACAGTGCACTATGTTTACATATTCGGTTGTGCTGCAGCAAGTAAGAATTTCATTGTACTATCTGGGACACATGACAATAAAACACTCTTGACTCTATCCATGTGCCTATCTAAAAGCCTCTTAAATGCCACAATTGGATCTGCCTCCAACACCACCCTGGCAGCATGTCCCAGGCACTCTCCACCATCTGTGGGATACATTTGCCCCACCGCACATCTATAAACTTTGTCCCTCTCACTTTAAGTCACCTCACCTGTAGTCTGTGACATTCCCACCCACCAAAGACATCGAGGTTTGTAGGTTGATTGGCTTGGTAAAAATGTAAAATTGTCCCAAGTGTGTGTAGGATAGTGTTAATGTGCGGGGATCGCTGGTTGGTGCGGACTTGGTGGGCCGAATCAATGATCCTATAGCGGAGCAAGATAGACCACTCCTGCTAAATGCAATGGGCTGACGTGTAGTACGCAACGGAACGGAACGTGGGCCTTGTTTTCATCCATTTCCGTAACCAGACCCAACCCGACCCGACTCACAGTGTAATCAACGTTGCGGGGGACCAGTTTGTGTTAATAAATTAAAATTCTGAAAATGAGGAGAAGATTTTTCCCAAATAACTTTTATTTTTACGAGGATGTTTCCGTAACCAGCTTCCGTCTCCGCACTAGTATCTTTACTCCGCTACGGGATCTTGGGTGCGGAGACAGAAGCCGGTTATAGAAATAGGGCCTAAAATTACCCATGAACCTGCCCTTGACCGTACTACGTCTTTTTCGTCGAGTGATCTATCTTGCTCGATCCTATAGAATCTTTGGGCCGAATAACCTGTTTCTGTGTTGCATCTCTAAACTAATCTAAACTAAACTAAACTATCTTAACAGCAAAGTGTAAGTATTATTGACAGAGATAACGCATAAGTATTTGGTCGGTACTATTGCATCTTTGCCTCGTTGCTGTTTTGGAAAGTTAATTGGTCTCTGTTAACTTTGTTCAGTCCCTTCACTTTGAGCCTGCTAAAATGGCGGCTGGTGGGTGTGTGAGTCATTTCATTTGCAAGGTATCTTTTACTTCACCTCTCTCTAATCTACTTGGGTTGGAGGCACCAGTTCAGCTCAGTTTAGTTTATTATCACGTATATCGATGTAGTATAGTGAAAAGCTTTTGTTGCGACTAACCAGTCCACTGCCAAAGGATGCAACAGAACGTGTGACTGAGGCACACACACACACACACACACACACACACACACACACACACACACACACACACACACACACACACACACACACACACACACAAACACACACACACACACACACACACACACACACACACACACACACACACACACACACACACACACACACAAACACACACACACACACACACACACACACACACACACACACACACACACACACACACACACGGGGGACTGGCCCAACAGGTTATTCACCAGCAGACCGTCCATGGAACGATGTGTGGAAACAAAGAACTGCAGGTGCTGGACTATACCAAAGATAGACACAAAGTGCTGGAGTAACTCAGCGGGTCAGGCGGCATCTCTGGGGTTCAAGGTCGCAGTAGAAGGGTGCTCACCAGACCTGTCACCCTTCAGATGGGTGCCAACCCAAAACATCATCCATTTTCTCCAGAGATGTGCTTGACCCACTGAGTTACTCCAGCACTTTGTGTCTTCCGGCAATAGGATGGTGCAAACTAAGGCTGCTACCCCAGATCAGTATTTAAGAAGGAACTGCTAATGCTGGAAAATCGAAGGTAGACAAAAGTGCTGGAGAAACTCAGCGGGTGCAGCAGCATCTATGGAGCGAAGTAAATAGGCAACGTTTCGGGCCGAAACCCGATTCGGCAACGAAACCCGTTGCCTATTTCCTTCGCTCCATAGATGCTGCTGCACCCGCTGAGTTTCTCCAGCACTTTTGTCTACCCCAGATCAGTAGACTGAGATGTGTCCACGTGTGAATTTAAATCTTCCTGTTTGAACCTGTTTGTGTTTCCCCCTCATAGTATTTTAGTCCCATTGTTATACTGTTGTTGACGGTGTTCAGGTCATGCAGACAGAAATTTGGTGGTGCAGCGGTAGATTTGCTGTGTTAGAGCGCCAGGGACCCGGGTTCGATCCTGACCACGGGTGCCGTCTGTACAGAGTTTGTACGTTTCCCCGCGACCCGCGAGGGTTTTCTCCGGCTGCTCCGGTTTCCTCCCACACTCCAAAGACGTACAGGTTTGTAGGTCAATTGACTTGGTATAATTGTAAATTGTCCCTAGTGTGTGTAGGACAGTGTTAATGTGCGGGGATCGCTAGTCGGTGCAGACGGTGTACAGGGGATGAGTGTCTGCAACACGCTACCGGGGGTGGTGGTGGCGGCAGATACGATAGTGGCATTTAAAACACTTCTGGAAATGCATATGGGTATGTAGGGAATGGTTTGTAGCTAGTTACTCAAGCACTTCGATTCGTACATATATACAGCACAAAAACACTCATTTAGGCCCAAATTGCACCTCTGGCCCAAGATGGCTCATTTATGAAAGAAAAATAACTTTGTAGGCGTGTGAATTTTTAATAGGCACATGGATAGGCAGAGAATGGAGAAATATGGATTATATGCAGGCGGATAGGAGATAAAGTGTGGACACAGGCCCTTTGGCCCACCGAGTCCACACTAACCAGCGATCTCCGCACACTACCACTATCCTACACACTGGGGACAATTTACAATTTTGCCAAAGCCAATTAACCTACAAACCTGCACGTCTTTGGAGTGTGGGAGGAAACCGGATGTAAATTTCATTAAAATGAATAATGTATGAAATGTAAAAAATATTTGATAATTAAACATTTAAAATCGTTAAAAATTGTTTGAGAACTTTTGCTACAGATCGCTCTCATCCACTCCCTATGTACTAGGGGGCAATGTACAGAGGGCCAATGAACCTACAAACCCCGTGCGTCTTTAGGATGTGGGAGGAATCCGGAGCACCCGGAGGAAACCCACGGGGTCACAGTGAGAACGTGCAGATTCCACTCACAGACAGTACCCGAGGTCAGGATCGAATCGTGGGTCTCTGGCGCTGTGAGGCAGTGGCTCTACCAGCTGTGCCACTGTGCCACCAATTCCAGTTACTCCACAAAGCTCACAATGGCAATTGAAGTCTGAAGAAGTGTCCTGTCCCGAAACATCATCTCATGTTCTCTAGAGATGCTGCCTGACCCGCTGAGTTATTCCAGCACTCAGTGTCTCCTTTTTGTAAATCAGCATTTGCAATCTCTTGTATTTGCCATTGTTGTCGCATTCACTGCGACCTGACGTCAGGGACTGTGTCCATCCATTCAGGGAGTGCAGCGTAGGTCCACAAGGTTAATTCCCGGGATGGCAGGACTGTCATATGCTGAGAGAATGGAGCAGCTGGGCTTGTACACTCTGGAGTTTAGAAGGACGAGAGGGTATCTCATTGAAACATATAAGATTGTTAAGGGCTTGGACACACTGGAGGCAGGGAACATGTTCCCGATGTTGCGGGAGTCCAGAACCAGGGGCCACAGTTTAAGAATAAGGAGTAAGCCATTTAGAACGGAGACGAGGAAACACTTTTTCTCACAGAGAGTGGTGAGTCTGTGGAATTCTCTGCCTCAGAGGGCGGTGGAGGCAGGTTCTCTGGATGCTTTCAAGAGAGCTAGATAGGGCTCTTAAAAATAGCAGAGTCAGGGGATATGGAGAGAAGGCAGGAACGGGGTAGTGATTGGGGATGATCAGCCATGATCACATTGAATGGCGATGCCGGCTCGAAGGGCCAAATGTCCTACTCCTGCACCTGGTGTCTATTCTACATTTTCCTTGAATTTTGCCTCCCCCTTGATGTCTTTTTTTCACACCTTACCCTTCCATGTCTCTGTGTCTCCCTCTCCCCACTGACTCTCAGTCTGAAGAAGGATCTCCACCCGAAACGTCACCCCATTCCTTCTACCCAGAGATGCTGCCTGTCCCGCTGAGTTACTCCAGCATTTTGCGTCTATCTTCGGTGTAAACCAGCATCTGCAGTTCCTTCCTGCACATTGTACACAGTCAAAATAGACAGCTATCACAGCAAGCAGCCGGAGTGGGATTTACAGTAGGTGTTTTGTAAAATTCTGAGCGTACTTCCTCAAAGTCATGGAAGATTTACCTGTAAAATTAGGTTGAGATATGTAAAATTCAAACTTCAGTTTGTCAATCCCAGCTTTTGTTTTGTTATCTACACCGCTGAGCCAGGAATTTGAATAGATCAGTTTGACAGTGGAGTGGATGTGCGCTAGCTCTAAGAGGGAACTGGTTAGAAACAATACATTATGAAATGGTGCAAGGCATGTACATCCTGAAAGAAAACCAAAAGATTACGTAAACTATCTCACGGTTGAGCCCGATCTTTATATTTTATTTACATTTTTTTTCCAATTGAATTGAGTTTTGTAAATGGGAGGTTTAATCTTAGATAAGGGTTTCATGTCAGGCGGAATGTAAATTACTAAGACTTCATAGGTAGACAAAAATGCTGGAGTAACTCAGCGGGTGCAGCAGCATCTGTGGAGCGAAGGAAATAGGCAACGTTTCGGGCTGAACCGAAAGGTTTTGGCCCGAAACGTTGCCTATTTCCCTCGGTTTTGGCCCGAAACGTTGCCTATTTCCTTCGGTTTCGGCCCGAAACGTTGCCTATTTCCTTCGGTTTTGGCCCGAAACATTGCCTATTTCCTTCGGTTTCGGCCCGAAACGTTGCCTATTTCCTTCGGTTTTGGCCCGAAACATTGCCTATTTCCTTCGGTTTCGGCCCGAAACGTTGCCTATTTCCTTCGATTTTGACCACCTATTCCTTTTCTCTATTGTGTTCAGTTCTGGCCCCCCTGCTATGGGAAAGATGCCGCTAAGGTGCAAAGAGGGCAGAGAAGATTTACGAGCATGTTGCCAGGACTTGATAACCTGAGCTATAGGGAGAGGTTAGGGCAGGCTGGGACTTTATTCCTTGGAGCGCAGTAGGCTGAGAGGTGATCTTATAGAGGTGTGTAAAAGGGAGATAGGGGGATAGGGGTGAAATGATCTTTTACCCAGATTTGTGAAATCAAATCCAGAGGACATGGATCTAAAGTGTGAGGGACAAGATTTAATAGGAACCTGAGGGGCAACTTTTTTACACAAAGGACTGTAGGTCTATGCAAAGAGCTGTCGGGGGAGGTAGTTGAGGCAGGTAGTTGTGACACCTGTACAACATTTAAAAAACATTTGGACAGGTACATGAATAGGAGAGGTTTGGAAGGTTATGGGCCAAACGCAGGCAGTGTGGAATGGGCATGTTGGTCAGCATGGGCAAGTTGGGCCGAAGGGCCTGCTTCCCTGCTGTATGACTCTATGAAGCACAGACTTGCACATCGCTGAGTAATCAGCGGTCATTCAATTTATCGTTGCCTCTGCCACCAATTTGGATTTCCTGTTCGCCCTGTTCATCTTGGTCTCTCCCTGGGGCTTTGGAAATGTTTCCCTTTCAAGGCCCTTGGGTACAATTTATCTCGGCTACATTGACAGCGACTTACATTTGCACGCTCCATTCATCTGTGCTTCCTCTGTTTTGTAACATATTCATCGGCGTATTGAAGCTGTTATGGGTTCAGCATCTAAATAGTACTGAGGGATTTGAGGCCCTCATGGGCATGTGATAGCAATTGACAACAAGGAGGCCCGGGTTCGATCCTGACTACGGGTACTGTCTGTACGGAGTTCGTACCTTCTCCCCGTGGCCTGCGTGGGTTTTCTCCGAGATCCACGGTTTCCTGCCACACTAAAAGGTTTGTAAGCTAATTGGTTTGGTACAAATGTAAATTGTCCCTCGCGTGTGTGTGAATGTGCGGGGATCCCTGGTTGGTGCGGACTCAGTGAGCCGGAGGTCATAAGGTCATGAATTAGAAGCAGATTTAGGCCATTCGGCCCATCAAGTCTACTCCACCATTCAATCATGGCTGATCTATCTCTCCCTCCTAACACCATTCTCCTGCCTTCTCCCCATAACCTCTGACACCTGTACTAATCAAGAATCTAACTATCTCTACCTTAAAAATATCCATTGACTTGGCCTCCAAAACCTTCTATGGCAAAGAATTCCACATATTCACCACCCTCTGACTAAAGAAATTCCTTCTCATCTCCTTCCTAAAGGATGTCCTTTAATTCTGAGGCTATGACCTCCAATCCTAGACTCCCACACATCCTTTCCACAACTACTCTATCCAAGCTTTTCACTATTCGGTACATTTCAGTGAGGTCCCCCCTCATTCTTCTAAACTAAAGCGAGTACAGGCCCAGTGCCGTCAAACGCTCATCATAAGTTAACCCACAGGGGCTTTTTCCGCACTGTACCTCTGAACGAAACTAAACTGAACTAAATGCTAGATGACATTAATAATCTCATTTGGTGTTGAGAACCCTCCATCACCAGGACTTTCAGCGCGCTGGTCAAAGCAGACGTCAATTTTCCCCACCCTGTCTTCAAAGCAGCGAACAAATGCTTTAATATTTAGACACCCGGAACTGCAAACATTGATTTACCAAAAAAGACACAGAGTGCTGGAGTAACTCAGTGGGTCAAGCAGCATCTCTGGAGAACATGGGTAGGACTGAATAGATTGAACCGACCCAAATCATCGCCTATCCATGTCCTCCAGAGATGCTGTCTGACCCGCTGAGTTTCTAGATTATATTAGATTAGATTAGATCCTTTATTTGTCATTCAGACCTTTCCGTCTGAACGAAATTCAGTTTAGAGATACAGCGCGGAAACAGGCCTTTCGGCCCACCGAGTACGCACCGACCAGCGATCCCCGCACATTAACACTACTCTACACACAATAGGGACAATGTACATTTATACCAAGCCAATTAACCTACAACCCTGCACCTCTTCGGAGTGTGGGAGGAAACCGAAGATCTTGGAGAAAACCCATGGAGTCATGGGGAGGAGGTACAAACTCTGTACAGACAGCACCCGCAGTCAGGATCGAACCTGGGTCTCTGGCAGTGTAAGGCAGCAACTCTACCACTGCGCCCATAAAGTTGCCCCAGCATTTGAGTTTAGTTTAGTTTTAGCTTTGTTTATTATTGTCACTTGTACCGAGCTACAGTGAAAAGCTTTTGTTTACTTGCTGTCCAGTCAAAGGTACGACTGTGTGTGACTGTGAGGGGGACCAATGGGGACCCGGTGTGGGGAGACCGCTATGAGGGACAGTGGGAGAATGAAGGGGGACCCCGTGTGGGGGGAGGGGGGGGCACTCTAGTTTGGAATCCTCTGTCCAGGGGATAAAGGGCCTGTCCCACGGGCATGCGACCTGCATGTGGCAAGGGGCAACCTAAAGGGCCGGTCCCACGGGCATGCGACCTGCATGGGGCAAGGGGCAACCTAAAGGGCCGGTCCCACGGGCATGCGACCTGCATGGGGCAAGGGGCAACCTAAAGGGCCGGTCCCACGGGCATGCGACCTGCATGGGGCAAGGGGCAACCTAAAGGGCCGGTCCCACGGGCATGCGACCTGCATGGGGCAAGGGGCAACCTAAAGGGCCGGTCCCACCAGCATGCGACCTGCATGGGGCAAGGGGCAACCTAAAGGGCCGGTCCCACGGGCATGCGACCTGCATGGGGCAAGGGGCAACCTAAAGGGCCGGTCCCTCCAGCATGCGCCTGCAAGCGGCAAGCGCGACCTAACGTGGTCGCTTGAGCCGTACGGCATGCGGCAAGCGCGACCAAACCAGAAGCGGGAGCCGCGCGGAGGTCGAGTGAGTGACACGGCGTCGAGGTGGCTGCGGGCCGGCAGATCGCTGCCGCGCGGAATTTTTAAACACGGTCAGTTTTTCGGAGCCCCGCGCGATGTCGGGACCAGCTCCGCACAACTCCATACGGCTCTGGCGATCGAAGTGGGACCGGCCCCGCGAGGCCGTACGGCTCAAGCGACCACGTTAGGTCGCGCTTGCCGCATGCAGGCCCGTGGGACAGGCCCTTAAGTCTGTGTTTGTTTGTTCATTTGTTCCGATGAAGGCGCTGTGCACACGGCAGCCAGACAACAGTCGCTTGTCTTTTTCTTTTGTTTTCACTTTTAATTTCATGTTTTTGTGTACTTCCTGTGTTGTGACTGTCGGCAGAACAACTTCCCTCCGGGGATGAATAAAGTTTATCGTATCGTACCGTATTATGATCAAGCTGTCGCTTACAATGGCTGGTACACACAATTGCTGGGGAAACTCAGCGGGTGCAGCAGCATCTATGGAGCGAAGGAAATAGGCGACGTTTCGGGCCGAAACCCTTCTTCAGTGGCTACTCAGTTTGTAACTTTTCTAAGGTAGACAAAAATGCTGGAGAAACTCAGCGGGTGCAGCAGCATCTATGGAGCGAAGGAAATAAATTTGTAACTTTTCTACCCTGGAGTTTCACAATTTGCGAGCCTTATGATTTGTGGTTATTGTTGGGGTTCAGACCTATCTTTTCCCCCCTAGGCATCTGTCCACTCTGGCAGTGGAAGAGGCCCAGAATAGAAAGGTCAGCATTGGGAATGTGAGGGGGGTGTTATTGTGGTTAGCACCCGGTGGATTCGGCAGGCCTTGGCGGACCGAGCGCAAGTGTCCGGTAAATCGGTCGCCGAATCCACGCTTGGTCTCGCCGATGTACAGGAGGCCACATTGGAAATACTGGAGATAGACACAAAATAGAGGGAGTAAAATCAGCGGGTCAGGTGGCATCTCTGGAGAAAAGGAATAGGTGACGTTTTGAATCAAGACCCTTCTTCAGAGGGAGAGTCAGGGGAGAGGTATGAAAAGGATCAGCTGGTACCGATGACCCAGCAAAGGATGAGCCCACAATGGTCCATTGTTGGCTGTGGAAGAGGTGATAATGAAGGGATGAATGGATGTGAACAGTGGAACTGGCCGGACGACTAGGGTGGGGGAGGGGCGGAGAGAGAGGGAATTTAAGGGTTACTTGAAATGAGGGAAATTAATATTCATACAGCTGGAAATATTGGATGCAGTAGATGAGGTGAGAGGAGGCGCGCGTGAACCTCTGTCTCACCTGGAAGGAACGCTGGGGTCCCTGGGTGGAGTTGAGGGAGGAGGTGTAGGGACAGGTGTTACGTGTCCTGTGGTCGCAGGGAAAGGTACCTGGGGTGGGGGTGGTTTGGGTGGGGAGGGGTGAGTGGACCAGGGAGTTGTGGAGGGAGCGGTCTCTTGGGAGGTGGGGGATGGTGAGATGTAACTGGTGGTGGGATCACATTGGAGGTGGCGGGAATGTCGGAGGACGAAGCGTTGGATGCCGGAGGCTGGTGGCGTGAAAGATGAGGACCAGGGAACTCTCTCCTTGTTGCGTCTGGGTGGTGGGAGAGCGACGGCAGAACTATCAGACAAAGAGGAGACGTGGGTGAGTGGTACATCTATGACAGCAGGATGGGGGGGGGGGGACATCTCGGATGTCCTCAAATGGAAAGCCACCATCTCGGGAGCAGATGCGGCATAGACGGAGAAATTGAGAGTGGGGAGTAGTATCTTTGCAAAAGACAGGGTGGGAGGAATCCTCATCCCTCCATATCCGGGTGCATTTCAGAGACTTTTAGATAGGCACATGGATATGCAGGGAATGGATAATGTGCAGGTAGATAAGAGTTGGTCTTGGAATCATGTTCGGCACAGACATTGTGGGCCGAAGGGCCTGTTCTTATGCTGTACTGCCCTATAAACACCCTTTGGCACCCTGAGCATCCATCACATATTCTATGCTGTTCCACTGTTACTTCCACTTCTGCCTGTTCCTATACTGTACTGTTCTATGTTCCTTTAAGATTTTAAGATGGTTGACATGAAAGAGATGACTCTTTACAGGGTATTGGGACCAATGCCCTGGGGAGAGCGATGTCTTTCAGATGAATCATCTTCGGTTGTGCAGCATTAGTGCTACTGCCTCACAGTGCCAGTGCTACGGTGTCTGTGTGGAGTTTGTACGTTCTCCCCGTGACATTTGGGCTTGTACACTCTGGAGTATAGAAGGATGAGAGGTTATCTCATTGAAACATATAAGATTGTTAAGGGCTTGGACACGCTAGAGGCAGGAAAAATTTTCCTGATGTTGGGGGAGTCCAGAACCAGGGGCCACAGTTTAAGAATAAGGAGTAAGCCATTTAGAACCGAGACGAGGAAACAATTTTTCTCACAGAGAGTGGTGAGTGTGTGGAATTCTCTGCCTCAGAGCGCGGTGGAGGCAGGTTCTCTGGATGCTTTCAAGAGAGAGCTAGGTTGGGCTCTTAGAAATAGCGGAGTCAGGGGATATGGGGAGAAGGCTGGAACGGGGTACTGATTGGGGATGATCAGCCATGATCACATTGAATGGCGGTGCTGGCTCGAAGGGCCGAATGGCCTACTCCTGCACGTATTGTCTATTGTCTATTGACATGCGGGGTTTTCTCCGGCTGCTCCGGTTTCCACCCATAAAGACCGCACAGGTTTGTAGGTTAATCGGCTTGGTGTAAATGTGCAAATGTAACATCGTCCCGAGAGTGTGCAGGGCAGTGTTAAATGTGTGGGGATCGCTGGCCGGCGCGGACTAGGTGGGCCGAAGGGCCTGTTTCCGTGCTGTGTCTCTGAACCTAACTAAACGCGGACACAAAGTGCTGGAGTAACTCGGCGGGACAGGCAGCATCTCTGGGGGGAAGGAACGTCACCCATTCCTTCTCCCCAGAGATGCTGCCTGTCCCGCTGAGTTACTCCAGCACTTTGATGTCAACCTGCGGTTTAAACCAGCATCTGCAGTTCCTTCCGAAAACAAAACTCAGACTCCCGCTGCTGGCAATATAAACATGAGGCCGATTGTCCGGGCATTTACAATGCCTGCTATCTGTGAGCACACTGACCCTCGCATGGATATCTCTGATTATCCAGTGGACTGCTGATTGTAGGTGAAGTGAAGCATGGAGAGGAATGTGTAATCTGCCTGTCACAAGCCTTGATGGCAAGGGTATCCCACCATTCCCAGGGGATGTCACAACACTGGCTTGTTTGCCTCATCCTTTACATCAGGCAGATTAAAAAAAATACTGATGACATTTTTAAACAAATTGAATTATCATCCGGTGTCCCTGATAAGTGGAGCCGGTCTTCAGCGTACACTGCCCTTTGAGCCACATCTGATCAATAGACAATAGACAATAGATGCAGGAGTAGGCCGTTTGGCTCTTCGAGCCAGCACCGCCATTCAATGTGATCATGGCTGATCATCCCCAATCAGTACCCCGTTCCTGCCTTCTCCCCATATCCCCTGACTCCGCTATTTTTAAGAGCCCTATCTAGCCCTCTCTTGAAAGAATCATGGACGCAATTGTGGACGCAACCCAGACCATCACACAACCCAACCACCCTTCCATTGACTCCATTTATACCTCATGCTGCCTCGGCAAGGCCAGCAGCATAATCAAGGACCAGTCTCACCCCGGTCACTCCCTCTTCTCCCATCAGGCAAGAGGTACAGAAATGTGAAAACGCAACAAAAGCTTTTCACTGTACACGTGACAATAAGCTAAACGCGACCAAACTATGAGGTGCACACGGTTCCTGGCCGATGCGCTCTGAAAGCAGCATCAAAGCCGAGAAAGACAAGGCTTATTGGGAGCACCAGATCCGGAATGTTCCCTGCCACCTTGCACAAATCCCTGGCTTGGAATCATATCGCTGTTCCTTCACCAGCATGGGATGTAAATCCCGGAATTCCCTCCCCACCACTGGGAATACCTTTGCCACAGACTTTACCACAAGGATGTTGCCGGGACTCGAGGGCCTGAGCTATAGGGGGAGGTTGAGCAGGCTAGGACTCTATTCCTTGGAGCGCAGGATGAGGGGTGATCTTATAGAGGTGTGTAAGATAGGAACAGATAGGCGTACGAGAGGAATAGATAGGGAGTCTCTTACACAGAGTGCAGAAATCGAGATCAGAGGACACGGATTTAAGGTGAGGGAGGGGGAAAGATTTAATACAAAATCTGAGGGTCAACTGCAGGTGAGGCAGGTACTATTGCAATGTTTAAAAATCATTTGCATCTGGGCCAATCGCAGGCAGATTATTATCTAAATGGTGTCAAGTTGGGAAAAGGGGAAGTACAACGGGATCTGGGGGCCCTTGTTCATAAGTCTATGAAAGTAAGCATGCAGGTACAGCAGGCAGTGAAGAAAGCAAATAGCATGTTGGCCCTCATAACAAGAGGAGTCGAGTATAGGAGCAAAGAGGTCCTTCTGCAGTTGTATAGGGCCCTAGTAAGACCACACCTGGAGTATTGTGTGCAGTTTTGGTCCCCTAATTTGAGGAAGGACATTCTTGCTATTGAGGGAGTACAGCGTAGGTTCACAAGGTTAATTCCCGGGATGGCGGGACTGACATATGCTGAGAGAATGGGGCGGTTGAGCTTGTATACTCTGGAATTTAGAAGGATGAGAGGGCTTCTCATTGAAACATATAAGATTATTAAGGTACACAAAAATGCTGGAGAAACTCAGCGGGTTATTAAGGGTTTGGACACGCTAGGGGCAGGAAACATGTTCCCGATGTTGGGGGAGTCCAGAACCAGGGGCCACAGTTTAAGAATAAGGGGTAGGCCATTTAAAACGGAGATGAGGAAACACTTTTTCTCACATGTGAGTGTGGAATTCTCTACCTCAGAGGGCAGTGGAGGCAGGTTCTCTGGATGCTTTCAAGAGAAAGCTAGATAGAGCTCTTAAAGATAGCAGAGTCAGGGGATATGGGGAGAAGGCAGGAACGGGGTACTGATAGTGGATGATCAGCCATGATCACATTGAATGGCGGTGCTGGCTCGAAGGGCCGAATGGCCTACTCCTGCACCTATTGTCTATTGTGTATATGGGGCAAGTTGGTTGGCATGGGCAAGTTGGGCCGAAGGGCCTTTTTCCTCACTGTGTGACTATGACTAAGGACTGGAATGACTCAAGTCAGTGGCTTATCTCACAAAAGACATACAGTATAGAACTGGGTAATAAACGCAGGCTGTGCCCACGCCAACCAACTTGCCCACGCAAGGACAAGGCACACACTGGCCACTTCCTCTTCTCCCCTCTCCCATCGGGCAAAAGGTACAGAAATGTGAAAAGGCACACCTCCAGATTCTGGGACAGTTTCTTCCCAGCTGTTATCAGGCAACTGAACCACCCAACTGAACCACCCAACTGAACCACAACCAGAACAGCAGTGCTGAACTACTATCCCCCTCATCGACGACCCTCGGACTATCTTTGCTGGCTTTACTTTGCACTAAACTTTATTCCCTTATAATGTACCTATACACTGTAAATGGCTCGATTGTAATAATATATTGTCTTTCTGCTGACTGTTTAGCACGCAACAAAAGCTTTTCACTGTACCTTGGTACACGTGACAATAAACTAAATTAAATTAAACGCTTACCAACATACCCCGTCTGCACTGGTCCCACCTGCCTGTGTTTGGCCGATATCTCTCTAAACTGAATGTGTCGGAAGTAACTGCAGATGCTGGTTTAAACCGAAGATACACACCAAAAGCTGGAGTAACTGAGCCATTCCTTCACACATTCCTTCTCTCCAGAGATGCTGCCTGTCCCAGCTTTCTGTGTCTCTCTAAACTTAAATAGCAATGGAAAAAACAGAAAAGCAGGCAACCAGACAGCAGGCGTCAGATGTGAGTAGCTTTTACAAGCCGTTAGTCAGCCTTGGTATTTCTCCCCCGTGGATCTGAGTATTTGCAAGGCAGCAGATCCAACCAGCCTTGCTTTTATCGGCCCTTCCTGTGGACAGAGTGAAATAAATTGCCTCTGGTGCATTCTGATCTGACAGGCATTCACCCTGTCGCCCCACCTCCAACAAAGCACAATGTCCGGGCAAAGCATTGTCCTAGCGTGGTGTGGACATTCCAGAGAGAAAGGGGAGTGCTGGGCCACTTGGCATAAAGATCCTTGGCCAGGCTCTGACAGGCAACAAGGGAACTATTTATTATCAAGTGAGAGAAAGAGCAGTGTTCCCGCTGGAGTCAGAGACGTGCAGCATTGCACATCTGTCCATGCCGATCAAGGTGCCCGATCTAAGCCAGTCCCATTTGCTTGCATTTGCCCCATGTCTCTCTGTACCTTTCCTATCCATGTACCTGTCCAAGTGTTTTTTAAATCAATCAATCAATCAATCAATCAACCTTTATTGTCATCTTGCAAGCAACAGTTGTACAGTGCAAAATGAGAAGACGTTTCCCAGGGAATACCGGAGCATCGCACATGAAATTTAAAACATTTCACACATAATACTAAAAACAATCCAGTCTCTGATGGAACAGTATAAATAGTTAAAAGCAGGTAAAACACAACGTTAAAATACAATAAACCAATCATAAAATGTCCGGGGCAACTGATTTGAGTGGCCAGTGCCAGTTATTAAAGTGTCCGTGCCAAGCCGCAGAATCAAGTGACTGTGAGTACAGAGTGACTGTTTAGCAGCCTCACAGCCTGTGGTAGGAAGCTGTTTAGCAGTCTTGTAGTCCAGGCTTTGATGCTTCGATATCTCTTGCCTGATGGCAGGAGATCCAGGTGTATGTGGAGGGGGTGCAGTTTGTCCTTAGCAATTCTCTGAGCTTTTTCAGACAGCGGCTCTGGAACAGTTCTCGTACCGAGGGTAGGGAGACGCCAATGATCCTCTCTGCTCCCCTCACTAACCTCTGCAGAGCCTTCCTGTCCGAGCAGTTGCAGGTGGAGTACCACGTATTTATGCAGTACGTGAGTACAGACTCCACCGTGCCCCTGTAGAAAGTCCTGAGGATTTTGGTGGGGAGTGAGGCCTGTTTTAGTTTCCTCAGGAAGTGCAGTCGCTGATGGGCCCGTTTGACGGTCTCAGTGGTGTTCCTGGACCAGGTGAGGCTGTCTGTAATTTGCACACCGAGGAACTTTATGCTCTCCACTCTCTCCACTGTAGTGCCACTGATGCTGAGGGGTGTATGCTTTGGCTGCGCCCTCCTGAAGTCGACAACCATCTCCTTCGTTTTGTCGACATTTAATTCTAGATTATTTTTGCCGCACCAGTCCACTAGTTGTTTTACTTCCTCCCTGTACATTGTTCAATGCTGTATCCTCTGGCAGCTCCATCGCACTCTGAATGAACAGGTTGCCTCTCAGGTACTTGCCCCTCTCATCTTAAACCTATGTCCTCTGGCTCTTGATTCCACTACTCTGGGTAAAAGTACTTGCTGCGACTACCTTCTGTGGAAGCTCGTTCCATATACCCACCACCCATTGAGACCAGTCCTCAACAATGTCCACCTGAAACAGGAAGGGAAAGGGCCATACGTTCATAAGTCACAGGAGCAGAATTAGGACGTTCAGCCCATCGAGTGTATCATGGCTGATCCACCTTTCCCTCCAGAGCCCATTCTCCTGGCTTCCCCCCCATAACCCTTAGCATCCTTACTAATCATGAACCAGTCAATCTCCACCTTAAAAATACCCAATGACTTGGCCTCCACAGCCAGGTCCTCCGATTATGCACTTGAACAGAGGTGATTGGCAGCAGAAATGCAGAGTCTTGTATGTAACCTAGTGCGGTCTCACCCAATGGTCCAGTTAGATGGAGGCTCCTGACCACTGTTCTTGGCCATGTACTTCCATGGTAGCGTCTTAAAGATAGCGGAGTCAGGGGATATGGGGATAAGGCAGGAACGGGGTACTGATTGTAGATGATCAGCCATGATCACATTGAATGGCTCGAAGGGCCGAATGGCCTACTCCTGCACCTATTGTCCATTGTCTATTGTCTATTGTTAAACACTTTGGCTCTCGTCTAATGGCAGGAGTTAAAATGGACTCCTACCAATAGCAAGCATGCATTACTCCCTCTGCTACAAGAAGAATGGTATTGTAGATAGTGAAATCTGGCGATCGGTTGGGCAGGTGGCCTGAGAAATGGTGATGGAATTTAATACAGAGAAAGGCGAGGTGGTGTATTTTGGGAAGTTTAACAAGGGCAGGACCTACTCAGTGAATGGCAGGGCTCTCTGGGGAGTGTTGTAGAGCAGAGTGATTCTGGAGTGCAGGTAGAATGGGTGGCACGTTGACCTTCATCAGTCAGATCATTATAGAATGCATGGAAAAGAACTGCAGATGCTGGTTTATACCGAAGTTAGACACAAAGTGCTGGAGTAACTTAGCGAGTCAGGCAGCATCTCTGGAACAAAAGTATGGGTGACGTTTCGGGTCGGGGCCCTTCTTCAATCTGACGTTCAATCTGAAGAAGGGTCCCGACCCAAAATGTCACCCATCCTTTTTCTTCAGAGATGCTGCCTGACTCGCCGAGTTACTCCATGACTTTGTGTCTATCTATTGAGTATGGAAGTCGGAAGATCATGCTGCAGTTATATATGACGTTGGTGAAGCCACGTTTGGAGTATTGTGGTCTGTTTTGGTCACCATATCGTAGAAAAGATGGTATTAAGCTGGAAAGTGTGCAGCGAAGACTTACAAGGAAGTTGCCAGGACTCGAGGGCCTGAGCTATAGACAGAGGTTGAGGCTAGGATGTTATTCCTTGGAGCGCAGGTGGATGAGGGGTGATCTTATTGTCAAAATCACGAGAGGAATAGATGGGACAGAGTCTTTTTCCCAGGGTAGGGAAATCGAAAACCACAGGACAGAGGTTTAAGTTGAGGGGTGAAAAATGCAATAGGAGCCTGAGGGGAAATGTTTTTACACAAAGGGTGGTGGGTGTATGGAATGAGCTGCCGGAGGAGGTAGTCGAGGCTGGGACTATTGGAGAGTTTAAGAAACATGTAGACAGGCACATGGATAGGACAGGTTTAGAGGGATATGGGCCAAACGCAGGCAGGTGGGACTAGTGTAGATGGGGCATGTTGGTCAGTGTGGGCAAGTTGGGCTGAAGGGCCTGTATCCTTACTGTATCATTCTATGAGTGTATGAGGAAGATATATTCTGGTTACAACACAGGCCGACAGCCCTCTACTTTAAACCATGCTGAAGCACAGTAACATTCAGGCAGTACATCGAGCTGGAAAAGTGAAAGGAGAAAAGAGACTGGGAGGCCAGGGGCGGGGCAGTGGTTGTAATGTGTCAGGAATTTATCAAGCAAAGCCATTTGCCGAGGGGCAGATTATAGTCCATCTCTGAAACCCAGTTCCTATCAAGTCAATGGGATTCCACTGCCCAGGGCAGTCATGGTGGCACAGCGGTAGAGTTGCTGCCTTACAGCGAATGCAGCGCCGGAGTACCTGCCTCAATGACAGCTCCTCCCGCAGCTCGTTCCATACACCCACCACCCTCTGAATGAAGATGGTCTCTCAGTATCTGCTGGTCCATTTATAATAAGCAAAGGTTCTTGACAACCTGACTCTATTAATATGCCTCAGAAAGAACTGCAGATTCTGGAAAAATTGAAGGTAGACAAAAATGCTGTAGAAACTCAGCGGGTAAGGCAGCATCTATGGAGCGAAGGAAATGGGCAACGTTTCGGGTCAGACTGATGTGGGGAGTGGGGGGCGGGAAGAAGAAACAAAGAGGCAGAGACAGTCGGCTGTGGGAGAGCTGGGAAGGGGAGGGGAATGAGGGAAAAAGCAGGGACTACCTGAAATATGTCTGATTAGCTACAGAAACAGCAGAAGGCCATTTGGCTCCATTGTTAAAGTGTTCCAATATTGGAAACGATAACAGTTCTAACTCAATTCTCTTGTATCTCAAGCCCAATCTATAGCAAAGCCAAATCCCTCGTGTGTTATTTAATCAAATTGTAATGCTGGGGCTTTATAAGACACTTGTCAGACCGCATTTGGGAGTATTGTGAGCAGTTTTGGGTCCTATATCTGAGGAAGGATGTGCTGGCGTTGGAGAGGGTCCAGAGAATGATCCCAGGGATGACTGGGCTAACATATGATGATCGTTTGATGGCACTTGGCCTCTACTCGCTAAAGTTTAGAAGGATGAGGGGAGACCTCATTGAAACTTACCAAATAGTGAAAGGCCTGGATGGAGTGAATGTGGAGAGGATGTTTCCACTTGTGGGAGAGTCTAGGACCAGAGGCCATAGCATCAGAATAAAAGGATGTGCCTTTAGAAAGGAGATGAAGTGGAATTTGTTTAGGCAGAGGGTGGTGAGTCTATGTAATTCATTGCCACAGACAGCTACGGTGGTCAAGTCAATGGATATTTTTAGGTGGAGATTGGCCGATTCTCAATTAGTACAGGTGTCAGGGGTTATGGGGAGAAGGCAGGAGAATGGTGTTGAGAGGGAAAGATAGATCAGCCATGATCCTAGACTCTCCCACTAGTGGAAACATCCACTCTATCCAAGCCTTTCATTATTCTGGACGTTTCAGTGAGGCCCCCCCTCATTCTATTAAACTACAGCGAGTACAGGCCCAGTGCCGTCAAACGCGCATCATAGGTTAACCTACTCATTCCTGGAATCATTCTTGTAAACGCAGGGCATCGAGGGCAGGGAACCACCTGGTCTCAGAGTGGCACAGTTGAGAGAGGGGCAGCATTGGTAGAGTTGCTGCCATACAGTGCCAGAGACCTGACTATGGGTGCTGTCTGTATGGAGTTTGTCCCTTCTCCCTGTGACCTTTGCATAAGTCACATCAAAGGGACAGTGTTAATCATTGGACACCACTGTACTGCATCCACATCCACTGGCATCTAACTTGCTACATGGACAGGTACATGGATAGGAAACGTTTAGAAGGATGAGGGGAGACCTCATTGAAATTTGTGTCGGGAAGAACTGCAGATACTGGTTTAAATCGAAGGTAGACACAGAATGCTGGAGTAACTCAGCGGGTCGGGCAGCATCTCTGGAGAGAAGGAATGGATGACGTTTTAGGTCGAGACCCTTCTGCATACTGATTTCAGGGGAGAGGGCGGTACAAAGATAGAATGTAGTCAGAGACAGTAAGACTCAAAGATCATAGGAGGTATCTTTGGTAAGACTAGTAGGAGATCTGGGAAGGGGGAAGGGGAGGGGATGGAGAGTGAGGGAAAGCAAGGGCTACTTGAAGTTAGAGACGTCAATGTTCATACCGCTGGGGTGTAAGTTGCCCAAGCAAAATATGAGGTGCTGTTCCTCCAAGGACAGAAAGGTCAGATTGGAAATAGGAGGGGGAGTTGAAGTGCTGAGGCACCGGGAGATCAGGTAGGTTAAGATGGACTGAGCGGAGATAAATTTGAGCGGAGGTAAAATCAGACCTCATTGAAACTTACCGAATACTGAAAGGCCTGGATAGAGTGGATGTGGTGAGGATGTTTCCAATAGTGTGAGTGTCTAGGACCAGAGGCCAAAGAATAAAAGGATGTACCTATAGAAAGGAGATGAGCAGGAAATTCTTTAGTCTGTGGAATTCATTGCCACAGGCAGCTGTGGATACCAAGTCAATGGATATTTTTAAGGCGGAGATTGATAGATTTGGGATTAGAAAGGGTGTCAGGAGTTATGGGGAGAAGGCAGGAGAATGGGGTTAAGAGGGAGAGATAGATCAGCTATGATTGAATGGTGGAGTAGACCTAATCGGCTCCAGAACCAGGGGCCACAGTTTAAGAATAAGGAGTAAGCCATTTAGAACGGAGACGAGGAAACACTTTTTCTCACAGAGGGTTGTGGGTGTGTGGAATTCTCTGCCTCAGAGGGTGGTGGGGAGGCAGGTTCTCTGGATGGTTTCAAGAGAGAACTAGATAGGACTCTTAAAGATAGCGGAGTCAGGGGATATGGGGAAAAGGCAGGAATGGGGTACTGATTGGGGATGATCAGCCATGATCACATTGAATGGCGGTGCTGGCTCGAAGGGCCGAATGGCCTACTCCTGCACCTATTGTCTATTATCTATTGAATAACTTAATTCTGCTCCTAGAACTTATGAACTTATATGGGCCAAATGCAAATAGTTGGGCCTGGTGTTGGAGAATTTTGGTCAGCATGGGCAAATCGGGTCGCCGGACCAGTTTCTGTGCTATATGACTCTATGACCCTCTGGTCAAAGTGCTGACTACAGTTTAGTTTCACAGTCTGACAGCAAATCCACCTCCCTAAGACTTCCCTACCCACTCAGAGATAGATAGATTTTTGATTAGTACGGGTGTCAGAAGGGATGGGGAGAAGGGAGGAGAGTGGGGTCCCCTGCTCCCGCACGGCCCCCCTCCCTTTGTTATTAGCGCCACCTTCCCCCCCCCCAGCCGGGTCCCCCTATTGTTCTCGACGCTCCACCACGCTCCCCTCTACCTTGTAACAAGGAAGCGACCCACCCTGCCTGGACTGTACAAGTACTCTGCCGTTGCCATGGAGCCTGGGCACTTGCAGACTGTGTTCCCGCGGGTGACTAATGTTGTCATTTGAACGCACCCTCTGAAGTAATACTGTTGACAGTGAGACCCACTGAGTGTGTAACACATTCCAGTGCCGCGCGGTGCCAGGGGAATTCAGTCGGTCATGAGTGGGCTGAGGAAACGGTGGGATCAATGCCACGAGAACACATTCATCTCCATTAGCCTCACTGACAACGGGTAGCCGTGACTTTCCCAGGCTCAGGTCTACACCCCCCCCCACACTAGGCTTCGTGTGTTCGCTGACTCACTGCTCAAAGTGGCCTTGGTTTTGTCGTTCACCTGCGGCGTTCCACTCCCCTCCTCACACCAGGCCTCTCCCAAACCTAAAACCCCTCCAAAAGTCAAATCGGAGAGTTGCGTAATTGGCGGAGGCATTTTCCTTGCTGGGCGGGTTGTTGCTTTGTGTCTTTTCATTTGTCTGCTTCCATTTCTGGGACCCTGTACAAGTTCATTCTTTTACTTTAGACAATAGACAATAGGTGCAGGAGTAGGCCATTAGTCCCTTCGAGCCAGCACCGTCATTCAATGTGATCATGGCTGATCATCCATAATCAGTACCCCATTCCTGACTTCTCCCCATATCTCCTGACTCCGCTATTTTTAAGAGCCCTATCTAGCTCTCTCTTGAAAGCATCAAGAGAACCGACCTCCACCGCCCTCTGAGGCAGAGAATTCCACAGACTCACCACTCTCTGTGAGAAAAAGTGTTTCCTCGTCTCCATTCTAAATGGCTTACTCCTTATTCTTAAACTGTTGCCCCTGGTTCTGGACTCCCCCAACATCGGGAACATGTTTCCTGCCTCTAGCGTGTCCAAACCCTTAACACTTTAGACTTTGGTGGAACAGCGATTCCTGCCTTACAGTGCCACAGATCCAGGTTCGATCCTGACTACGGTTGCTGACTGTACGGAGTTTGTACGTTCTCCCTGTGACTGCATGGGTTTCCTCCGGGTGCTCTAGTTTCCTCCCACACTATAAAGACGTGCAGGTTTGTGGGTTCGTTGGCTCGGGTTAAATTGTAAATTGTCGCTGGTGTGTGTGTAGGATAGTGTTAGTGTGCGGGGATCGCTGGTCGGCGCGGACTCGGCGGGCCGAAGGGCCTGTTTCCATGCTGTTTCTATAAACTAAACTAGACTTTAGACTTACAGAGATACAGTGCGGAAACTGGCCCTTCGTACCACCATATCTGCACCGACCAGCGATCACCCTGTACTCTAGCACTCTCCCACACAATAGAGACATTTTTTTACAATTTTACCGAAGCCAATTAACCTACAAACCTGCACATCTTTGGAGTGTGGGTGGAAACCGGTACACCCGGAGAAAACCCAGAAAACCACAGACTGCACCCTTAGTTAGGTTCGAACCCGAGTCTCTGACGCTGTGAGGCAGCAACTCTACCCCTGTGTTGGTCAAAAGCTGTTGGGAAGGTCTTGTTTCTCTGGAGAGTTTCTGTGTATTAAAACACAATCAATGCCTGTCTAACCTGAGCCCAAGGACATTTCGTTTCTGATGACTGTGTAATCAAACTTTGCAGGACATAGCTCAGATGGTCACGTGTCTGTCTGGAATCCAGGGCCACTGTTGTTTATATTCACTGATGGGACATGGGCTTTCTCATGCTCGGCCTGCATTTAGTTGTCCATCCTTTATCGCCCTTCAGGAGGTGGCGATGAGCCGCCATCTTGAACGGCTGCGGTGGGTAAACCCATGGTGCTATCGGAGAAGGAGCTCAAGCATTTTGAGTAGGAAGGAACTGCAGATGCTGGTTTACACCGTAGACACACAATGCTGGAGCAACTCAGCGGGAACGCCCAGCATCTCGGGGGGGGGGGGGGGGGGGGGGGGGGGGGGGGGGGGTAGGGGTGGATGACCTTTACGGGGCGAGACCCTTCTTCAGTCTCCGGAATTGTGATACAGCAATGGTGAAGAAATGGTGACAAAGCACACCCACGCCTCTACTTCCACAGGAGGCCTGGGACGTTCGGCATGTCCCCAACAACTCTCGCCAACTTCTACAGGTGCGCCATAGAAATAATTTTATCAGGATGCATCACAGCATGGTTTGGGAACAGCTCCAGGACTAGTGTAGATGGGGCATTTTGAACGACATGATCCAATACCGTGTTAGTGGTTATGGGGAGAAGGCAGGAGAATGGGATTGAGAGGGAAAGATAAATCAGCCAAGATTGAATAGCAGAGTAGGCATGATGGGCCGAATGGCATAATTCTGCTCCAATAACCTATGATATGAACTTATGAAGGGCCTGTTTCAATTCTGTATGGCTCTACGACTCTATGTGTACCAAGCTTTTTTGTTGCATGCTATTTAGTCAGCGGAATGATTATACAAGCCATCCACAGTCCAGATACAGGATAAAGGGAATAACGTTTAGTACAAGATAAAGTCCAGTAAAGTCCGATTAAAGATAGTCTGAGGGTCTCCATTAAAGGCGTTAAGTTGAGGTGTTTCATTAGTATCTCAGGGGTTATGGGGAGAAGGCAGGAGAATGGGGTTAGGAGGGAGAGTTAGATCAGCCATAATTGAATGGCAGAGTAGACATGATGGGCCGAATGACATAATTCTGCTCCAATAACCTATGAAATGAACATATGAAGGGCCTGTTTCTATTCCGTATGGCTCTACGACTCTACGTTGGGTGAGAAGGGGCAGTAGGATTGGGGTAGCCTGAGGTTTTATGAAGTGCAGCATGCTGGAGTGTGGAGAGCAGTTCACTTGGAAAAGTCAAAAGATAGTAATTTGTTTAAGAAGGAAATGCAGATGCTGGAAAATCGAAGGTACACAAAAATGCTGGAGAAACTCAGCGGGTGCAGCAGCATCTATGGAGCGAAGGAGGGTTTCGGCCAGAAACGCTGCCTATTTTCTTCGCTCCATAGATGCTGCCGCACCCGCTGAGTTTCTCCAGCACTTTTGTCTAGCTTCCACATCTTGTGACTTGTGTGCAGGTTAGATTCAGGAGTTGGGAAAAGCTGGGAGCTGGGTTTGTATTGTTGGTGCCGGCACTAACCTGGGAACCCAGTGAGAGGCTAAACCGAGCACTCCAGGGTCAAGGATGTTTGGAACTGTGCTTGGCAGTCTGTCAGCTATATGAGGTTTAACACATATTGACTTAACCCAGTTCACTCTTGTCACCTTAGTCAAGAAACCCGCAGTCAAACATGGCTAGGAATTGGTCTCCATCCAAAGGCAAGCGGGTCTCAGGGAAAGCGATGGATTTTGGATTAATCAGTGACAACACACACACTATCAAAAGGGCTTGCATTCCTTTTCATTTCGCTCCGTCAATGACAGGTTACTGCTCTGGCAAACTGACCACAAACAATAATGTCAATACAAATGGGCAGAGGCCCTCTTAGTTACACTCTTTGCCCTCTCCTCAACAAAATCATGAGTGGAATAGATCGGGTAGATGCACGGAGTCTCTTGCCCAGAGTAGGGGAAACAAGGACCAGAGGACATAGAGGGGGGGAAAGATTATATAGGAACTTGAGGGGTAACTTTTTCATACAAAGGGTGGTGGGTGTATGGAATGAGCTGCCGGAGGCTGGGGCTATCGCAACGTTTAAGAAACGGGCACATGGATAGGACAGGTTTAGGGAGATATGGGCCAAATGCAGGCTAGTGGGATGAGCTCAGATGGGACATGTTGGCCGGTGTGGGTACGTTGGGCCGAAGGGTCTGTTTCCATGCTGTAAGACTCTATGACTCCTAAGCCACTGTCCCACTTAGGCGACTACATGCGACTAGGCTGTCGCCACATGGTCGCAGGGTGACGCCTGTATGGTCGTGAGTCGTCTCCTCAAGTCGCCTAAAGAGTCGTAATGTTTTTCTGGTCGCCGCTGGATTTTGAAATGTTCAAAACTTTACGGCGACTGTGGGCTTGTCGTAGCTTGTCTTCTCCGGTGGTAGATGCTGTCGTAGGTTGTCGCCAGGATGACGTTGGTTGTCGCCGGTGCTGACTTCGGTGAATTCCATTGGCGACTACCTACGTCAACCTACGTCAACCGGCAACTCGTACTGGCGATTGAATTGTCCTCAATTGTCTTCAGTTGTCGCCGACAGGCTCGTTGCTTGTCGTAGCTTGACTTTGGTTGTCGTAGGTTGTCGCCTGTGTGGTCGTAGGTGGACGTCCTAATGGGTCGCCGGTTGTCGGTAGCTTGCCATAGCTTGACGTCAACTAGGTGGAAGGTTGTTGTAGCTTGTCGTAGACATTATCGTAAGGGGGGGGCGGGGGGCCAGTTGCCGATTTTTCGGTGACTTGCTACAACTGTGACAGTCGCCAAAAAAAATCACCTAAGTGGGACAGGCCCTTTATGACTCTATGACTATAAATACTGGAACAGTCCATGACTGAATTTAGAACAGAATGGTCTGTGGACTGTTTATACTGTGCCTTCTTCTTCTTCTTGCGTATGGTGTGCACAGCCTAAGACAACTTGTTGTGTTTGATCTTCTGTTTGTGCACGCCAGGTTGATTGCATTTGTTGAAATAGGGTGGACCACGTGAAGGTTGCAATCTCCCACCACATGCTGTGTCTATACACTATGGACAGCATGATTGTAATCGTGTATAGGCTTTTTGCTGACTGGATAGCACTCAACAATAAAGATTGTCACTGTACCTCGGCACACATGACAATAAACCTCCTAGGCGACTATTTGTACGCGAGCCAGAGAAACAGATCTATCATCACATATTACAATCGCTCCAAACTCTACTCCGACAGCAATACTTCTTACTTTCTCTTATCACGTATTTACACACTGTAAATGGCTCAATTGTAATATGTATTGTCTTAGCACGCAACTAAAGCTGTTCACTGTATCACGGTACACGTGACAATAAACTAAACTAAACTAAACGATGTGATAATGATAAAGCAAACTAAACTAAAGTATTGTAGTAGAATTCATATTACTGTAGGTTTGCAGACACCCGTTGTCATGTACAGAATTCTCATCTCTTCACCCTTTATAAAACAGCATTTGTTGTGGATCATTGCAGAATAATGGCGCAGCAGTAGAGCACACGAGATCCTGACCACAGAGATCTCTGCTGTCTGTGCAGAGTTTGTACGTTCTCCCTGTGACCGAGTGGGTTTTCTCCGGGTGCTCCGGTTTCCTCCCACACTCCAAAGACATGCAGGTTTGTAGGCTATTTGGCTTCTGTAAATAGTCCCTCGTGTGTGTGTGTGTGTGTGTGTTGGATAGAACTAGTATTCGGGCCATCGCGGGACGGCGCGCACTCAGTTTTCTCTCACATCCCAAAGTCGTCTGTAGTTTGTAGGTTTGTAGTTTAGTTTAGATCAGAGATGCAGAGTTTAGATTAGGTTAGAGGAAATACATCCTGTGGCTCGCCCAGTCCGCACTGACCAACGATCGCCCGTATACTAATTCTATCCTAACACTAGGGATAATTTACAGAAGCCAATTAACCTACAAACCTGCACATCTTTGCTAGATTATTTGTCTTCTGTAAGGTTCCCCTAGTGTGTAGGATGCGAAAGTGGGATAACATGGAACTAATGTATAGGTGATTGATGGTCGGCACGGACTCAGTGGGTTGAAGGGCTTGTTTCCACGCTCTATCTCCAAACTAAACTAAACTAAACTATAAGTAAAACTTACTTCACTTGAAATGGCCTTATCGTCGCTCAAATTAAAGGCCAAACCAAGGGCACATTTCTGTGCTGCAGTCTGGATAGGCTCCCATTCCCTACGCATTTAATCCTGGGAATCTCTGCGCAATCTTCCCAAGTGTTTGGAATCCTCTTCCAATAGTTTGTGGCTCGCACTATTGTTTGAAATGACAGTAACAACAATCTATTCCTGTGTCAGTGGTCAGAAAATTCAGGGACACAGGTTTAGTTTAGTTTGGAGCTACATCCCGGAAACAGACCTTTCGGCCCACCGAGTCCGCACCAACCTATGATCCCCGCACAGTAACGCTATCCTACACTGCAGCGACAATTTACAATTTTACTGAAGCCAATTAGCCTACAAACTTGGACTTCTTTGGAGTTTATGAGGAAACCGGAGCACCCGGAGAAAACACTCGCAGGTCACGGGGGAGAATGTACAAACACCATACAGACAGCACCCGTAGTGAGGATCGAACCTGGGTCTCTGGTGCTGTAAGGCAGTAACTCTACCGCTGCGCCACCATGCTGTATTTATTAACTTTACTGCAGGGCTGAACAGGAGATTTGATTTCGACTGGGCATGGTGTAAATTACAAGATTAATTCACAGCACACGGGTAAAAGTTCATCCCAAATCAGTAGCAACACACACGCTGCATAACAAAGTGCCTTAGTGTGGTATTCTGATCTGTTCTGTAAAGCCCTTTCAAATGTTAGAAGTGCTATCATATTTTCCTGGAGTGTAGTGACTAAAAGTGGCTACAAATGGGACAAATAAGTTATCCCCTGGTACTGCCGTGGTCTTTCAAGAGAGTCAATTCAAAAGTCAAGAGCGTTTTATTGTCATACTAGACTAAGTGGGACCCGTTGGGTCCCATGCTCACACGGGAGGGCTGGTCCCCCAACGCAATATTCCACCTCTCCACCAATTCCAATATTGGTGGCCAGTGCGGGGGTGGCTTTCTGGAGCGCTAGTATGGGTGTTGTGGGCCGAAAGGACTGGTTTCCAGAGGGCTATCATGGACATTGTGGGCCGAATGGATTCTTGGGCTGTCAGCTCAGTCACTCAGGCCTGGTGGGCTGGCGGCTCAGTCACTCAGGGCTGGTGGGCTGGCAGCTCAGTCACTCAGGGCTGGTGGGCTGGCAGTTCACTCATGGCTATTCCTTGAAATTCCATTTCAAGCAGAGCCCAGGCCACCAAATACAATTTCATAGCATTTCTAGCAGAGTGCAGGCCACCAAATTACCAAACAACTCATTGCATTGTCATTAAAGGATAACAAATCATTTATTGCAAGTACATTGCAGACTCACAGTTCAGTTGATTCACAGCTTAGAATCTCAGTTGTGGACTCTCCCTCGCAATCTTCCAGAGTGGCTGACACGTCCAGGCATCCGGGGTTTTATAGTTCTTCCCCCCCCCCCCCCCCCTCCCCGTCGTGTTTAACAGCCTAATGGCTGTTGGGAAGAAGCTGTTCCTGAGCCTGGACGTTACAGTTTTCAGGCTCCTGTACCTTCTTCCCGATGGCAGGGGTGATTTGAGAGCATGGCCAGCTGCCCTGGTTTTCCACGCATCAGTGTATGAAGGCAAAGATGTCAGGTGGCTTTATCACCAGGTTATCACCAGGCTGCCTTGCTGTCTTCATGGATCAGAGCATGCCCACCGCTTACTTCACCACCAATTATCTTCTGAGTCCATTGTGCCACGTATCGTTAGATTCCATGGGCTCCTTCTTTCCCGTCAGCCATTGGAAAATGCCTCAGTGAAATCCATGCAGATCATATGCGATGGTCTATCCACATTAAGATCCTATGTTATCTTGCTAAGAAATGGAAGCAGGCCAGTCAGATGCAACTTGATCCATATGAGCAGTGCTCTATTAACCCATGTTTGCTGATTATACTGAACTTGAAGTTCACCATTATCAGTCTTGAACTGACTGGCCCATCAGAACTCCCCACTTACTCCCATTTTAAACAATGTATTATTTTAACAATGTCACGGTGGCGCAGTAGTAGAGTTCCTGCCTTCCAGCGCCAGAGACCCAGGTTCGATCCTGACCACGGGTGCTGCCTGTACGGAGTTTGTATGTTCTCCCCGTGACCTGCACGGGTTTTCTCCAGGAGCTCCGGTTTCCTCCCACACTCCAAAGACGTACAGGTTTGAAGGTTAATTGGCTTGGTATAAATTACAAATTGTCCCTAGTGTGTGTAGGATAGTGTACGTGTGCGTGGATCGCTGGTCAGTGCGGATTCGCTGGGCTGAAGGGCCTGTTTCCACGCTGTATTTCTAACCTAAAGTAAACAAAACTAAAGATTGACACAAAAAGCTGGAGTAACTCAGCGGGACAGGCAGCATCTCTGGAGAGAAGGAATAGGTGACGTTTCGGGTCGAGGCCCTTCTTCAGACTAACCCCACTAGGAGTCTTCCATTTGTCTATAGTGGTTCCTAAAACCACAGCGAGTTGGAAAAGGATGTCACAGTATCCCTATTCCACGACCCCCTCCCCCATCCCAGGTAAAAGCCTGAGTTACAAGACTCTGACGATTTATCCACATTTAGATGCATTACACCGTTTAATATTTCCTCCCTATGATGATCATAACCAGTATTTTGCATTCCCCCTCGTAATTATCTGTCTGTGTTTCATCCCACAGTTTGTGGCAGACAGGAGTTATTCATTCAGACATATTACACACTGTAATTGGCTCAATTGTAATATGTATTGTCTTAGCACGCAACACCTGTGGCGGCACAGTGGCTCAGTGGGTAGAGCCACTGCCTCACGGCGCCAGAGACCCGGGTTCGATCCTGACCTCGGGTGCTGTCTGTGTGGAGTTTGCATGTTCTCTCTGTGACTGCGTGGGTTTCCTCCCACATCCCAAAGACATGCGGGTTTGTTGGTTAATTGGCTTCTGTAAATTGCTCCCAATGTGTAGGAAGTGGATGAGAAAGTGAGATAATGTAGAATAGGGTGAATGGGTGATCAATGGTCAGCATGGATTTAGTGGGCCGAAGGGCCTGTTTCTGTGCTGTATCTTCTGCCTTGCAGTCAGATTTGTTCACAAATAGACTGTACTCTTTCCTTCAATCTCTCACTTTAGTGTTTATAAAGGATTTCTCTTGATTTTATCTGCCAATGCGATCCAATTATGTTTAAATTTCAACCTTACACCACAATACTCCCAAGAGAGACACAAAATACTGGAGTAACTCAGAGGGCCAGGCAGCATCTATGGAGAAAAGGAGGAATAGGTGACGTTTCGGGTCGAGACCCTTCTTCAGACTGAGAGTCAGGGGAGAGGGAAACTAGAGGTATGAAAAGGTTCGGAACGAATCAGAGCCGGCACCGATGGCCAAGGAGCCCACAATGGTCCATTGTTGGCTGTGGAAGAGGTGATGACGAACGGATGTGAACAGTGACACTAGCAGGATGACTAGGGTGGGGGAGATTTTAGAGAGAGAGGGAATGCACGGGTTACTTGAAATTAGAGAAACCAATCTTCATATTGCTGGACACAATGTGTAGGAAGGAAGTGCAGATGCTGGTTTGAACCAAAGATAGACACAACATGCTGGAGTAACTCAGCGGGACAGGCAGCATCTCTGGAGAGAAGGAAAAGGGTGACCTTTTGGGTCGAGACCCTTCTGCAAACTGAGATTCAGGGGAGAGGGAGACATAGAGATATGGAAGGATAAGATGTGAAAACACAGATCAAAGGGGTTAATGGTACTGGGTTGTAAGCTGCCCAAGCGGTTCCTCCAATATGCTTGTGGCCTCTCTCTGACAGTCTCACAATTGCCTCCCACTGTTCCTTCAGGTCACAGTTTCCAATCCAATTTTCCACAATTTTTCACATTGGTGAATTTATCCTGATTCAAAACTTGAACTCTTCAGTCATGCTTTGTCCTTCACCGTAACTATTCTCACTTCAACTAAACTAGGATTGGTGCAGGGGCGGCACGGTGGCGCAGCGGTAGAGTTGCTGCCTCACAGCGCAGGAGACCCGGGTTCGATCCTGACTACGGGTGCTGTCTGTATAGAGTTTTTACGTTCTCCCTGTGAGCGTTGGGTTTTTGGATTCTCCTGGTTCATAAATTCATAAGCTCTCGGAGCAGAATTAGGCCATTCGCCCCATCAAGTCTACTCCGCCATTCAATCATGGCTGATCTATCTCTCCCGCTCAACCCCATTCTCCTGCCTTCTCCCCGTAACCCCTGACACCCGTACTAATGAAGAATCTGTCAATCTCCACCTTAAAAATATCCATCGACGGCCTCCACAGCCGTCTGTGGCAATGAATTCCACAGATTCACCACCCTCTGATTAAATAAATCCTATTTCCTCCAACACTCCAAAGATGTACAGGTTTGTAGGTTAATTGGCTTTGGTAAAATTGTAAATAGTCCCTAGCGTGTAGGATGGTGTTAGGATGATCGCTGGTCTGCATGGACTCAGTGGGCCGAAGGGCCTGTTTCCATGCTGTATGTCTAAAGTATGAAGCCTACAAGTGGGGCTCTGTCTCGCAGTCCTTCCATTGCCCAGGTTCATTCTGTGCTTATCGTCAGGGTGGGGGTAGTTTTGTGGAAGGGCCTCAGACTTATGCTGTCTCAGGCCTGTACTGCTATAGGCCTGGCTGGCTGTCTCTTGAATGTAAAGGGCTAATTCTAACAGGTCCATGCATCTGGGCCAGTGTGTGGGGCTACGGATAGTGAGACCAGCACTCGGCCAAATGCCCAATACACTCTGCTCAACACTTACAAATTACTTTGCACAATTTATGGTTTAAGAATTAGAATCTGGATAAATGGCATCATCTTCTTTGTTGCATTTAAGGTCACAAGGTCATCAATGATAGGAGCTGAATTAGGCCATTCGGCCCATCAAGTACTCTGCCATTCAATCATGGCTGATCTAACTCTCCCTCCTAGCCCCATTCTCCTGCCTTCTCCCCATAACCCCTGCGATACTAATGAAACACCTCAACTTAACGCCTTTAATGGAAACCCTCAGGCTGTCTTTAATCGGACCTTACTGGACTTTATCTTGTACTAAACGTTATTCCCTTTATCCTGTATCTGGACACTGTGGACAGTTTGTATACCGTCAATGCAAACTGGGGTATGTGTACCGCTTCACTTCCTGAAGTCCATGCTGACATTGAGAGAGAGGTTGTTGTCTCGACACCAGGACACTTCAGGAGGGATGAGGAGATTTTGGACAAAGTGCAGATTGGGTTTACCCACAATGATTATGGGCTCTTAGACGTAAGGAGAGGTTGGACAGACTTGGATTGTTTTGGAGATACAGCATGGAACCAGGCCCTTTGGCCCATCGAGTTCACCAAATCCAGGTAAACATTAACGCTAATAAAACAATTGGTTACTCTTGGAATACTTGGAGTTGAAGTTGCTCTATCTAATTTTGTAATTAGATGATTAGCTTTTGATTTTTGCATTCTATATCTTGCTCAGCTATTAATTTTTTAAATAGTGATGTCTCACAACTTCCCCAAGGAAGAAACTCAAGGAAAGGTTTGTCACGATGTCTTATAAGTGTAGTCAATTCAAAACTGGTTCCAGGAAACAGATCTGCATGTTAAATAACTAGGATGTCACAGAATCATACATGCCGACCAAGATGCCCCATCTAAGCTAGTCCCATTCATCTGCATTTGGCCCATGTCCCTCTCGGCCTTTCCTATCCATATGCCTATCCAAGAGTCTCTTCATTTTTTCTTTCAGCTAGGGTGGCACAGTGGTACTGCGGCACAGTTACTGCCTCACAGCGCCAGAGACCCGGGTTCGATCCTGACTACGGGTGCTGTCTGTATGGAGTTTGTACCTGCCCCCTGTGACCATGTGGGTTTTCTCCGGGTGCTCCGGTTTCCTCCCACACACCACCAAAGACATGCAGGTTTGTTAGTTAGTTGGCTTGGTATAATTGTAAATTGTCCCTAGTGTGTGTAGGATAGCGTTAAGGGCCTGTCCCACTTAGGCAATTTTTTAGGCAACTGTCAAAGAATCGTAGCGTTTTTCTGGCCGCCGCTGGAGTTTGAAATGTTCAAAACTTTTCGGCCACAGTTGCCGACCGTGGGCTTGTCGTAGCTTGTCTTCTCCTGACATAGGTGCTGTGGTAAATTGTCGAAGGTTGTCGCCAGGATGGCGCAGGTTGCCTGACAACCATTATTGTAGTCGCCGGCAGTCGCCTAAAAAATCTCTAAACTAAACTAAAGGCCAATTTAAATTTGGTAAAAGTCAGTGTCTTCGTGAAAAGTACTCTGGCTTTAAAAAAATGCCTTAAAAGAGCTACAGATAGTGTACAAAATCATGAGAGCAGTAGATCAGGAAGACACACAGTCTCTTGCCCAGAGTTGGGGAATTGAGAACCAGAGGGCAAAGGTTTAAGGTGAAGGGGGAAAGATTGAACAGGAATCTGCAGGGGTTAAGGGCCTGTCCCACTTTCACAACCTAATTCACAACCTTTTTTACTCGTGGACATTTTTCATCATGTTGAAAAAATGGCCACGACCCACCTGATGCCACGAGTACCTACGACTAGCATCATGACCTACCTACGACCTCGTGACGACCATGCTGCGAATACATGTCAAGGGCAAACTCGACAGAGGTCGTGAATTAGGTCGTGAAAGTGGGACAGGCCTTTTACTTTTTCATAGAAAGGGTGGTGGGTGTATGGAATGAGCTGCCGGAGGAGGTCGTTGAGGCAGCGACAATCCCAACGTTTAAGCAGCAATTAGACATGTACATGGATAGACACAAAAAGCTGGAGTGACTCAGCGGGCCAGTCAGCATCTCTGGAGAAAAAGGATTAGGTGATATTTTGCGTCGACCCGAAACGTCACCTTATTCTTTTCGCCAGAGATGCTGCCTGACCCGCTGAGTTACTCCAGCGTTTTGTGTCTATCTTCGGTATAAACCAGCATCTGCAGTTCCTTCCTACAGGGACATTTATTGGACAGGTTAAGAGAGATATGGGCCAAATGCAGGCAAGTGGGACTAGTGTGGATGGGTAGGAAGGAACTGCAAATGCTGGTTTACACCGAAGATAGACACAAAATGCTGGAGTAACTCAGTGGGACAGACGGCATCTCTGGAGAGAAGGAAGGGGTGACATTTCGGGTCAGGACCCTTCTTCAGACTGAGAGTCAAGGGCCTGTCCCACATAAGCGATTTTTTTCCGGCAACTGCCGGCACCATCAGAGTCGCAGCAGGTCGCCAATAATGTTGAACATGTTGAAAAGCCAGTGGCCACCAGAAAAAGGTACGACTCTGGGCAAAGCAGGTCACATATCGCGGGGTGACGCCTGTATGGTCATGACTAGTCGCCCAAAGGGTCGTACCTTTTTCTGGTCGCCACTGGATTTTCAACACGTTCAACATTTTCGGCGACCTGTTGCGACTGACGGGTGCCGGCATTCGCCGAAAAAAATCGCGTAAGCAGAACGAGGCCCTTCAGGGGAGAGGAAAACACAGAGATATGGAAGGGTAAGGTGTGAAAATGAGACATCAGAGGGGAACTGTTGTTGGTCGGTGTGGGCAGCTGGAGGAATTGTTCTACACTGTATAATTATGACTAGATACTGTTAATGGTCAGCGCTACCATGGGCTCGACTACTTTTGACAGTTTTATTGGAGGCTGGAGTTATAAAATAAAGCTTTTTTTATTGGTCTCGGGACATTGTTTAGCAGGTTGAGCTACAGAACCAATTAAGTGGTTTATTATCCTGCTTCTATTTACAAGGCCACCCATTCCAATACAGGCAATGAAAGGGTCTACCCCTGTGTTTGTACGGAAGAGTGACAAACCCCTACAGAAGCTTTCTCAAAATTGATTTTTAGTCATTGACATGTCATAGAAATGGACTCCATAACTCTGTCCCATTTACAGTAGTTGAGTTTAGTTTAGATATACGCTGCGGAAACAGGCCCTTCGGCCCACCGAGTCTGTACCGACCAGCAATCCCTGTACATTAATGCCAAGCTACACACACTAGGGACAATTTACATTTATACCAAGCCAATTAACTTACAAACCTGCACGTCTTGTGGAGTGTGGGAGGAAACCGAAGATCCCAGAGAAAACCCACGCGGTCACGGGGAGAACGTGCAAACTCCGTACAGATCGCACCCCATAGTCGGGATTAAACATAATTCTAGTACCAAATTGGTGATCAACCCTCAATCAGAATGCTAATAAATAATGTGTGTAAGAAGGAACTGCAGATGCTGGAAAATCGAAGGTACACAAAAAAGCTGGAGAAACTCAGCGGGTGTAGCAGCATCTATGGAGCGAAGGAAATAGGCAACGTTTGAAGAAGGGCTTTCGGCTCGAAACGTTGCATATTTCCTTCGCTCCATAGATGCTGCTGCACCCGCTGAGTTTCTCCAGCTTTTTTGTGTACCTGCTAATAAATAATAGCTAATAGGAGGCACAGTAGCACAGCTAGCAGAGCACCAGAGAACCAGGCTTGATCCTGACCATGGGGGTTTCTGTGTGGAGTTTGCACGTTCTCCCTGTGGCCGTGTGGGTTTCCTCCGGGTGCTTCAGTCTCCTTCTACATCCCTACGACGTTTGCAGGTTTGTAGGTTTATTGGCCCTCTGTAAATTGCCCCGAAACATCACCTATTCCTTTTCTCCAGAGATGCTGTCTGACCCGCTGAGTTACTCCAGCTTTTTGTGTCTATCTTCGGTTTAAACCAGCACCTGCAGTTCCTTCCTGCACATTAATGGTGGTTTGGTGAGCGTTTGATGGCACTGGGCCTGTACTTGCTCGAGCTCAGAAAGATGAGGGAGGACTTCATTAAAGCTTACTGAATAGTGAAAGTCCTGAATAGAATGGATGTGGAGAGAATGTTTCCACTGGTGGGAGAGTCTCGGACCAGAGGGCAGAGCTTCAGAATTAAAGGACGTACCTTTAGAAAGCAAATGTGGAGGAATTTCTTTAGTCAGAGGGTGGTGAATCTGTGCAATTCATTGCCACAGAAGGCTGTGGAGGCCAAGTCAGTGGATATTTTGAAGGCAGGGATTCAGATTCTTTATTAGTGCGGGTCTCAGGGGTTATGGGGAGAAGGCAGGAGAATGGAGTTGAGAGGAAGAGAAAGATCAGCCATGATTGAATGGTGGAGTAGACTTGATGGGCCGAATGGACTAATTATGCTCCCATGACTTTTGAACATATGAACAGATAAGTGTGAGCTGTTGCATTTTGGGAAGTCCAACCAGGGCAGGACATTGACAGTGAATGGCAGGGCCTTGGGCCCATAGAGAAGAGGGATCTCAGAGTGCAGGATCACAGTTCCCTGAAAGTTGTGTCACAGTTAGATAGAATGGCCAAGAAACATATTCAATACATTATCCTTCATCCGTCAGGGCATTGAGTACAGAAGTTGGGACGTTAGATGTATAGCTATACAAGATATTAGTGAGGTATTTAGTTCTGGCCACACTGCTTTGGGTGAATGGCATTAAGCTGGAGAAGTGCAGAGAAGATTTAAGAGGATATTGCCAGGACCTGAGGGACTGAGCTCTCGGGAGAGTTTGGGCAGGCTAGGATTATATTACTTGCGGTGCAGGAGGGTGAGAGGTAATCTTATAAAGGTGTATGATATCATGAGGGGAATAGATTGGGGTGAATTGATATGTTTGTCTGTGTCTATGTGCCTGCGATACTGTTGCAAGCAGGGTAGAGTAGGGGAATCGAAAATAAGAGGACATAGGTTTAAGGTGAGAGGGGCAAGACTTAATACAAACCTAAAGGGCAACTTTATCACTCAGAAGATGGTGGGTATGTGGAAGAGCTGCCAGAGGAGGTAGTTGATGCAGGACTTGGTCTGGTTACTGGATAATGTAGAAATACATCATGGAAACAGGCCCTTCGGCCCACGGGCGGATGTCCTGGGGGGGGATGGGGACACACGTCCCCCCATGCTATGAGAGGTGGGGGACAATCCCCCCCACGTTTTGTAATCCGGACTTTATCAGCCGCTTTCTAAGGGTTGAATCAGGCCGATCGCTGGGCCTTTCAGCGCCCGGTGCGGCTTAAAATCAAACTGCTGCGTCGAGGCGATCGAGGCTCCCGATGTTGAAGCCCCCGCCGGCTGACGAAAGCCCCCGTGAACGGGCCGATTCAAGCCCCACGATTCGGGGCGGACGAAGCTGCTGTTGCTGGAGTTCGGAGTCGGTCACCAACCAGGTCAGCTGTTACCGCACACAGGGCCCATGGCCGAAGCCTCGCACGTGTGTGCGTATGCTCGCGCGTGCACGTGTGTGTGTGTGCATGCACGCGTGCGGCTGCCAAGAAATTGTGTCCCCCTCATGTTTTGACAGCGATTTCCGTGCCTGCTTCGGCCCAGCGACCAGCAACCACCCTGTACACTAGCACTATCCCACACACTAGAGACAATTTACAATTTTTACCAAAGCCAATAAACCTAAAAAACCTGTAGGTATTTGGAGTGTGGGAGGACAGTGGAGGGGAAAAAAGCGATCACAGGAAAAACGTACAAACTCTGCACAGACAGCACCCCTAGTAAGGATCGAGCCCGGGTCTCTGGCACTGTGAGGCAGCAGCTCTACCCCTGTGCCACCGTTAAAGGTGTGGAGGCATATGGGTCCAAACGGGACAAGGCAAGTGGGACTGGTGTAGACAGCGCATCTTGGACGGCACAAACGAGTTGGGCCAAAGGGTCTGTTTCTGTGCTGTGGGTCGATGACTAATTACTCACTTGCAATCTGTCTGAGTCTCTGAACAGAGAGGAGTTACTCAAATAGCAAACAAGTATCACAGTGTGATAAATATGACGGAAGTAGTCGTCAGTGAAATGGGTGACAGAGATTGCATTGCACAATGTTTGTCCTGGATATGTGTGCGCTGCTCCTGTAGGCACGTTTCCAGCTGAAGTTAACCCTGCTTTCTTTGTTACTGCAAGAGGTAATGCCTTCGAATGACGAACAAGAGATTTGTTAATCACAAACAACAAAGGTTACAATAACTGAACAACATAATGAAAGGTGTCCTCACCTTCCACCCCATCAGGCATCACATACAACAGATTATCCTTTAGAGAATGGGGGTTCCCCTCTTCTACCATAGATGGGGCTCTCACCAGGGTCTCTTCTATACCTCGTGACTCTGCTCTCACTCCCCATCCCCCCCACTCATAACAAGGGCAGAGTCCCCCTAGTCCTCACCTTCCACCCTACCAGCCGTCACATACAACAAATAGTCCTCCAACATTTTCGCCACCTCCAACGGGATCCCACCACTGGCCACATCTTCCCATCTCCTCCCCTGTCTGCTTTCCGCAGAGACCGCTCCCTCCGTAACTCCCTGGTAAATTCGTCCCTTCCCACCCCCTCTCTGGGAACTTTCCCTTGCAACCGCAGGAAATGCTACACTTGTCGCTTTACCTCCCCCCTTGACTCCATTCAAGGACCCAAGCAGTCTTTCCAGGTGCGGCAGAGGTTCACCTGCACCTCCTCCAACCTCATCTATTGCATCCACTGCTCTAGGTGTCAGCTGCTCTACATCGGTGAGACCAAGCGCAGGCTTGGCGATCGTTTCGCCCAACACCCCCGCTCGGTTCGCATTAACCAACCTGATCTCCCGGTGGCTCAGCACTTCAACTCCCCCTCCCATTCCCAATCCGACCTTTCTTTTTTTTTTTTTTTTTTTTTTTTTTCTTTTTTTTTTATTAGAAGTACGGTAAATTACAATAACACACAACACATATATCTTAATACATTTTTTGTACCGCTTCATTTTTTTTTTTTTAAAGCTTTAAGAAAAAAATAGAAGTAAGGAAAGTAAAGAAGGTGCGCAAGAGTTGTGAAGTGCAAGAGAGTGTTGGGAAAAGAAAGCCCCTTAGAAAAGAAGTTAGAGAAGGAAGTAAAGTAAGAAAGTAGACCCTAGAAAAGAAAGAAAAAGAAAATAAGGACAATCGCTCTATTATAACATTAAACTCCGCAGAAAGACTACCAACCAAGTCTGTTTTTGTTGTTTTACCTCCAAATGCCAGGTCCTGATACCATTTATTTATTTATTTATTTAAAAAATTACTATTGCACCTCATGCTTGTAATAGGTCCATAAACGTAGACCACGTCTTTTGGAATTGGTTTGCTTTACCTGCTAAGAGGAATCTCATCTCTTCCAGATGTAATGTTTCAAACATATTTGATGTCCACATTTTTATTGTTGGTGTGGGCGCATTTTTCCAGAATTTAAGTATGAGCTTTTTTCCCATTATTAGCCCGTAATTGAGTAAATTCTTCTGATACACGTTTAATTCAGGGATACCTTCCGATATCCCAAAAATGATCCATTCTGGTTTTGGTACCAGTTTTATTTTAATTAATTTTGAAAAAATATCAAATATTCCATGCCAGAATTTTTGGATTTTTGTACAAAAAACAAAAGAATGCGCTATGGTAGATTCTTGACACAGACATTTATCACAGATTGGTGAAACATTAGGAAAGATTTTATTTAATTTAGTTTTTGAATAATATAGTCTATGTAATGTTTTGAATTGGATAAGCGTATGTCGTACATTGATCGAGCATTTATGCACCTGTAGTAAATGATTATCCCAGCTCTCTTTTGAAATTTTTATAGCTAATTCTTGTTCCCAGTCTCTTCTAATTCCATCTGTTGTGGGTATTTCTATGTTTAAAATGATATTATATAAGTACGATATTAAGTTAGCTGATTCCGCCTTTGTCTTCATTGCTTCATCCAGTAAGTCGGAAGGCATATTATGATAGTCTTTTGTGTATTTTTTCAAATAATCACAAATTTGAAGATATTTAAAATATTGGTTATTTTTCAAATTATATTTCAGTTGTAGTTGTTGAAATGATAGTAATTTTCCCACTTCATACAGATCTTCGAGCGTTTTGATTCCCATTCTTTCCCATTGTATAAATGATTTGTCTATGATTGATGGTTTAAACGATGGGTTATTGGCTATTGGTATTGAGAGAGATAGGTTTCTCTCTCAACATCTTTCCTATTACATGGTGCCCAGACCAGAATACAAGTGTAAAATTCCAGTAAAGTCCGATTAAAGATAGTCCAAGGGTCTCCAATTAGGTAGATAGTAGGTCACGACACCTCTCTAGTTGATGGTAGGGTGGTTCAGTTGCCTGACAACAGCTGAGAAGAAACGTTCCTGAATCTGGAGGTGTGTGTTTTAACACTTCTGTCCCTCTTGCCTGATGGGAGAGGAGAGAAGAGGGAATGACTGAGTCCCATTTGTGGGGGGAAGCCATTTAGAACGGAGACGAGGAAACACTTTTTCACACAGAGAGTTGTGAGTCAGTGGAATTCTCTGCCTCAGAGGGCGGTGGAGGCCGGTTCTCTGGATACTTTCAAGAGAGAGCTGGATAGGGCTCTTAAAGATAGCGGAGTCAGGGGATATGGGGAGAAGGCAGGAACGGGGTACTGATTGGGGATGATCAGCCATGATCACAATGAATGACGGTGCTGGCTCAAAGGGCCGAATGGCCTACTCCAGCACCTATTGTCTATTGTTTATTGTCCATTGACTTGAACACCAAAATATCAGCTGACATTGTAGTCTGGGTTAAGCTGAGGACCCATCTTGCCACAGAAGGCTGTGGAGGCCATGTCAATGGATATGTTTAAAGCAGAGATAGATAGATTCTTCAATAGTGCGGGTGTCAGGAGTTATTGGGAGAAGGCAGGAGAATGGGGTTGAGAGGGAGAGATAGATCAGCCATGAATGAATGACGGAGTAGGCTTGATGGGCCGAATGGCCTGATTCTGCTTCTGTCATTTCCTGAGAACCTCTCTCATGGGCAAGTGACATTTGCCCTTTCCTGAATGAACGTTCCTCTAAGTTCTGGCTAATATTTACTACTGAAGTCTAAACCAAAATGTCCAGTCATATTGCCGTTTGTGGGATCTTGCTGTGCAATGGCAGCCGGACTTCAGCGCTAACTCCACGAGCAGCGCTCAAAATTGTCCTGGGGAGGGGGAGCGTTTTGTACCAATGCACGCTCTTTCATTCCCGCACACGGGGTTGGTGCAACGGAAATGCAGTTTTTGTTGATGCCCATCCATGTTTTTTTGTTACATTTATTTCTCTATTTTTGTTTGTCTTTCTTTTCTTCCTCCCCCATTTCCTCCCCTTTCTTCCCTCCTAGGCCACCCGCTGCCCGGCATCTTCCTTCATGAAGGAAGTCAAGGTGCTCTTGGCTATGATCATCTCCACAACCATCAGTGCCCCACCATGGCCAGCTGGCAGGAGATGCTGTTCAGTCAGGGTGAGCCAGGAGGTAGTGCTTTTATCTTCTCACGCCTCACTAACAAAACTCGCCCAGCCAGCCCGAGGCATCTCCGGGGCTAAATCTCAGCTGGGGAGCCTCTCCACCCCAACCCCCTCTCCCCCATCCTCACTGTCAACTGAGAGACTCCCCATCTACTCACATAAGCCACAGTGAAAGGCCTGGATAGAGCAGATGTGGGGAGGATGGTTCCACTAGTGGGAGAGTCTAGCACCAGAGGTCACAGTCTCAGAATTAAAGAACGGTCCTTTAGGAAGGCGATGAGGAGGAATTTCTTTAGTCAGAGGGTGGTGAATCTGTGGAATTCATCGCCACAGGAGGTTGTGGAGGCCAAGTCAATGGATATTGTTAAAGCAGATATTCGTGATCAGTGTGGGTGTCAGGGTTTATGGGGAGAAGGCAAGAGAATGGAGTTAGGAAGGAGAGATAGATCAGCCATGATTGAATGGCGGAGGAGACTAGATGGGCCGAATGGCCTCATTCTGCTTTCACTTATGAAAGAGCAGTCCTGGCTTGAACTCCTGTTTGTTCAGGAACGCAGGGCTTAAAGCAACTCACTGAACAGGCAGAATCATGTTCTTGTGACAATTCTGCACGTTACATTAAATTACTATTAAAACACAAAGTACTAGTTTAGTTTAGTTTAGTTTAGAGATACAGCATGGAAACAGGCCCTTCGACCCACCGAGTCTGCGCCAACCAGTGATCCCGCACACTAACACTATCCTACACACACTAGGGACAATTTACAATTTTACCAAAGCCAATTAACCTTTAAACCTGCATGTCTTTGGAGTGTGGGAGGAAACTGGAGCACCCCTGGATATTCCACGCAGGTCACGGGGAGAACATACAAACCCCGTACAGACTGCACCATTAGTCGGGATCGAACCCGGGTCCCTGGCGCCGTGAGGCAGCAACTCTACCGCTGTGCTGCCCACATATGCTATAACACCAGGATTTTAAGCGCTCAACCGAGAAAACTAAGCCCAAAACCAAAGTAGTATCTAAACTGCTGATACACACATGCTGCAGGACAATAACTAACTCCATATGTAATAATAAGCTGTGTACATGCTAACATCAAAACTAATCAGTGTGAATGCAAGTATATCATTGTGGTTATCAAGTGGGCCCCTCCCTTCACTGGTGTTGGTTGAGTTAGGCCCACCACACATCAGGAAGCCTCAACTGTCCCAGAACCACCCCCTCAATACCTGCTCTCACCCCCTATGCCAACACTATCTACTAAATAACGGAAATTAGAGGCGATTAGTTCACTCCAGCAAATGCTAAACACTCACACCCTGTCTTACACTTATCCTAACCTATCACTAAATAATCATAGTGCCACATAACGGCTATCTGTTCTTAGGCCCCAGCACCAAGTTAGTTCATATTACGTTGGGCTAGTTCGTACTATATGTTAGTTATATGGGGCGGCACAGTGGCGCAGTTGGTAGAGCTGCTGCCTCACAGCGGCAGAGTCCCCGGTTCGATCCTGACCTCGGGTGCTGTCTGTGTGGAGTTTGCACGTTCTCCCTGTGACTGCATGGGTTTCCTCCTGGGTGCTCCACACATCCAAAAGATGTGTAGGTTTGTAGGTTAATTGGACCTCTGTAAATTTTCCCCCAATGTGTAAGAGTGAATGAGAAAGTAGAATAACACAGCACTAGTGTGGACGTGTGATCGATGGTCGGCATTGACTTGATGGGCCAAAGGGCCTGTTTCCAAGCTGTATCTCTATGCTATTAATGTGATGCTACAGATATATTTTAATCAGATTGCCAACTAACCCTTGAGATATCCATGCAGAATCTATTTGGCCTGGTAGGCATAACAGACTACAAAAATAATCCAAACCAATTTAAGTACTGGCTGGAAAGATACAGCGCGGATACAGGCCCTTTGGCCCGCCGAGTCCGTGCCGACCAGTGATCCCCGCCCACTAACACTATCCTACACACTAGGGTCAATTTTACATTCATACCCAGCCCATTTACCTACAGACTTGTATGTCTTTGGAGTGTGGAAGGAAACCGAAGATCCCGGGGGGAAAAAAGGCATGCAGGTCACAGGGAGAAGGTACAGACAGCACCTGTAGTCAGGATTGAACCCGGGTCCCTGGTGCTGTAAGGCAGCAACTCTACCGCTGCACCACCGTGCCACACTTCCCATTTCAGCCCAGGTTATTGAGTGGGTCAAGAGAGAAGATAGCGGGATTCTTGGGGAAGTGCGTTTGCATCTTCTCTAGCCACAGGTGAGGTCCCAGAGCACCGGAGACTAGCTCATGTTGTTCCATTATTTAAGACGGGAAGTAGAGAGGATGCAGGGAATTCTAGGCCGGCAGCCGTAGGGAAGTTAATGGAGAGGATTCTCTGAGATAGGATTTACTCCCATTTGGAAGAGAATGGGCATAAGAAAGAACTGCAGATGCTGGAAAATCGAAGGTACACAAAAGTGCTGGAGAAACTAAGCGGGTGCTGCAGCATCTATGGAGCGAAGGAAATAGGCAACGTTTTGGGCCGAAACCCGGAATGGTTTCGGCCTGAAACTTTGCCTATTTCCTTCAGGGTTTCGGCCCGAAACGTTGCCTATTTCCTTCGCTCCATAGATGCTGCTGCACCCGCTGAGTTTCTCCAGCATTTTTGTGTACCTTGGAAGAGAATGGGTTAGTTAGGGACAGTCACCATGGCTTCATACATGGCAGGTTATCTATTACTAACTTGAATTGAGGTTTTTGATAAGGTGACGAAGGTGATCGATGAGGTGTTGTCTGCATGGATTTCAGTAAGGTGTTTAATAAGGTCCCTGATGCTTGGCTGATCCATAAGATGAAGATGCACGGTTTTAGTGGTACTTGCACGAATGGATTCAGAACTGGCTTACTGATACAAGACACAGGGTTGTGGTGGAAGGACAATATTCAGGATGGAGGTTTGTGGCCAGGGGTCTGTGTTGGGACCACTGCTATGATACATATAAATGATATTAATGTAAAGGGGCTGGTTAGTAAGGTTGCAGATGATTCCAAGATCCCTGCCATTACAAACTGTGAGGAATGCTGTCAAAGTATACAGCCGGGATACAGATCACCTACTGCAATGGGCGGCAAGATGACAGATGAGCCAGTGTGGGGTGTTGCACTTTGGGAGGTCAGCTGTAAGGGGGAAACACACAATGAATGGCATGACCTTTACAGTGTTGATGAGCAGAGGGATCTTGGGCGAAAGTTTGAAGGACATGTTAAGGGCTTGGACACACTAGAGGCAGGAAACATGTTCCCGATGTTGGGGGAGTCCAGAACCAGGGGCCACAGTTTAAGAATAAGGAGTAAGCCATTTAGAACGGTTATTGTCTATATGTGCGGGGCAGGTTTTTACACAGAGGGTGGTGGGTGCCTAGAATGTGCTGCAGGGGTTGATAGTTGTAGCAGATACGTCAGTGATATTTACTTTTGGATAGGCACATGGATTTGTGGGATATGGGTTAGGTGCAGGAGTTAAGTGATGATCTTAGCTATGCTCAGCACAGGCCTTGTGGGCCAAATGGCCTCTTCTAGTGCTGTACTGCTGTCATACAAAGAGGAGCACGGGGTGTACATTAACACAGAAAATCAGCATGGATGTTGTCAGGACTCAAGGGCCTGAACTATTGGGAGAGATTGGGCAAGCTGGAACTTTATTCCTTGGACTGCAGGAGGCTAAGGAGTGTTCCCTTAGAGCTGTATAATATAATGAGGGGAATTGATAAGGTGAATGCTTTTACCAAGGAATCAAGAACCAGAGGACATGGGAGAAGGGCAAGATTTAATATGAACCCAAGGGGCAACTTTTTCATTCAGAGGGTAGTGGATGTATGGAATGAGTTGCCAGAGTAGGTAGTTAAGGCAGGTACTAGAACAGTATTTGAAAGATACTTGGACAGATGCATGGATAGGGAAAGGTGGATATGGGCCAAATGCAGGCAAATGGGACTGGCTTGGATGGGGCATGTTGGTCGATGTGGACAAGTTGAGTCACAGGGCCTGTTTTTGTGCTGCATGACTACTAACTGTACGGTGTGACACAGAATGCTTAAATTGACCTTGAGACCTTGAAACTTCCTACTGCTTGGCCATTGGAACCATCCATCCAATGAAGCCATGAACCCTCAAGGATTATGTGAGGCTGAATGTTAGAGGCTCCAGGATTCTGCCCCAGTGTTGATGACGAACCAAGTAGGTTAACTCTCTTCGATAGATCAGTTAGATCCAGAATCCCTTTTGCGACGTCTGACTAAACTGGTCATAGTTAATGGGATGTGTAAGAAGGAACTGCAGATGCTGGTTCACACCGAAGATAGACACAAAAAGCTGGAGTAACTCAGCGGGTCAGGCAGCATCGCTGGAGAGAAGGAACAGGTGATGTTTGGGGTTGGGACCTTTCATCAGAGTCTGATGAAGAATCTCGACCCAAAACGTCACCCATTAGTTTTCGCTTGAGATACTGAGATGGTGGATAGTGTGGCACTGGAAATCAAAGGACCAAGTTGGACATTCTTAAGTCATCGTTTGTTGAGCAGAGCAGCTTTAATTTAGAGGTGAATGATTAAAGACTAGAAAAGAATGAAACCCTTAATTTTGCTACGTTTGATTGTTCTTGGCTTTTCTTTTACATTTATAACAATTGGGCCACTGCCTCTTTTGGCCAACATGGAATAGTTTGTGTAGGAAGGAACTGCAGATGCTGGTTTACACCGAAGATAGACACAAAACGCCGGAGTAACTCAGCGGGACAGGCAGCATCTCTGGAGAGAAGGGAATGGGTGACGTCTCGGATCTGAGGAAGTCTGAAGAAGGGTCTCGACCAGAAACCTCGCTCCATAGATGCTGTCTGTCCCGCTGAGTTACTCCAGCACTTTGTGTCCACTTGGTCATCTCATCCTGTCACATGACGGGAAGCATTGACTGACATGCTCAAACACGCCAGCGACCTCTCACCTTTGCCCCCGTCACCTTGTCAACATTTATCTCGTGTGTGTGTGTGTGTATTTTTAAAAGTAAAATGTTTGCTCTCAATTGGGCCTTGCCAACTCAAAGCTGACGTGACAATTGGGTTTATTTCTGGGGGGCCGATTGATTTTTCACTAATCGATTGTGTTTTCTTTTCCTCCGCGGAGCAGGAGTTCGATACGGCCAGCAAGGTGTCAACGAGGCCCCCTCTTCCACGGCAATCAGTCACCACGGCAACAGCGCCATGGTGACGAGCCAAACGGTGCTGCAGCAGGTCTCGCCGGCAAACCTGGACCCGGGCCACAATCTGCTGTCGCCCGACGGTAAGATGGTGAGTACACCTGCCCATTGTAACCGCGGAGCTGATAAGATAAGAGGGCCGAGAAGGGGAAAACAAACGGGGGCCTGTTCCACAGGCTCTGGCACCAAACAATGGGAGCTCTGTCACAAAGGCAAGCCAGGAATCCCAACGTGAGTGTGGATTGAAAGGTTTTGCAGTAACCCCTGGCCTGTGGAGCTCGGAAGGTGCAAATCCAGAGATGGAGCAATAAAACTGACAAAGAGAGCACTTTAGTTTATTGATTGGAATACATTGTAAAGTTCCAATCCGGGCACGGCACTACTCACCAGCAACTTTCAGGCTGATAATAAGGTCAATTAATTCATCACTGTTTTTACATCGCCTCGATAACTCTGGAACGGATAGAACACAGAACATTGAACATAGAATAGTTTATGACACAGGCCCTTCAGCCCATAATATCTGTGCTGGACATGATGACAAGACCAACTCTTCTCTGCCGGCAAATAATCCACACCCTGCACCTATCCAAAAGCTTCTTAAACGCCATTATCGTATCTGCCTCCACCACCACCACCACCCGGCAACGCGTTCCAGGCACCCACCCACCACCCTCCGTGTAAAAAAAACCTGCCCCTTTAAACTTTGCCCCTCTCACCTTAAAGCTGATATTTGATGTCTCCATCCTGGGACAAAGGTTCTGACTGTCTACCCTATCTATGCCTCTCAACATGTTTTATACCTCTATCAGGACTCTCCGTGACCCCCAGCATTACAGAAAAAACAAACTAAAGGGGCTGTCCCACTGTACGAGGTCATTCAAGAGTTCTCCCGAGTTTCCCCTGATTCGAACTCGGAGAATTACAGTAATAGCCGTTCGTAGGTACTCGGGGCTCTCGTGGACATTTTTCACAGTGCTGAAAAAACGTCACGAGTTACCGCATTTCCCGAGTACCTGCCGTTAGCGTTACAAGCCGCTACGAGACATCCACGAACTCCGACGTGGCCGCTACGTACATTCAACGTACTTACCAGGAGTTTTTTTAACTCGGGAGAGCTCTTGAATTACCTCGTACAGTGGGACAGGCCCTTTAGTCTGTCCAACCTCTTCCTTCAGCTAATACAGGCATCAATCTGATGAACTTCCCCTGCATCCTTTCCAAAGCCTCCCCATCCTTGTATTGAGACAGTAGCTGTATACAATGGGCAAGAGACTGTTAAGGGCCTGTCCCACTTGGCGATTTTTTCGGCGACTGCCAGCGTCATATCAGGGTCGCCAAAAGATTTTCGAAATCCAGCGGCGACAAAAAAAATGTTGCGACACTTGGAAAAAAAAAAGCCACACGTCATGCGTCATCACGCCACGTCACACCGTGACTTTTTCGGTGACCTGATACGTCAGTCAATGGGACTGGCCCTTAAGTCTGTAAGGGGTTTTATTTTTTTTCATTCATCTTTCCGCCTTTCTGCCTTTTGTTCTTTGAAAATATGATGGCATTGTGGTCATGTCAGTGGACATCTAAACATAGAAACATAGAAAATAGGTGCAGGATTAGGCCATTCGGCCCTTCGAGCCAGCACCGCCATTCATTGTGATCATGGCTGATTATCCACAATCAGTGACCCGTGCCTGCCTTCTCCCCTTATTAGTTAGTGATTTTCATTATGAATAAATGACAGAAAATGTTAGTTTATTTCACTTCTATTTTGCGTTTAGTTTAGTTTAGAGATACAGCGTGGAAACAAACATTTCGGCCCACCGATTCTGCACCAACCAGCGATCACCCCATACACTAGCACTATCCTACACACTAGGGACAATTTACAATTAAACCAAGCCAATCCTCCCACAAACCTGTACAGCTTTGGAGTGTGGGAGGAAACCGGAGATCCCAGAGAAAACCCACGCAGGTCACGGGGAGAACGTACAAACTCCGTACAGACAGCACCCGTAGTCGGGATCCAACCTGAGTCTCTGGCCCTGTGAGCTCTGCCAGCTATGCCACTGTGCCACCCTTTGTTTGTAGGCAGTGAGCGGGTGCCTTTGGCAATGTGGGCATTTATATCCCACCTGCTAGACTGAGGAGGCATGCGCGAGTCCACCTGAACTGTGTGTCTGGACTCACCCCTGTGGTCAAGGGGGGGAGAGAGTAGAATACAACACTTGCCAGGACTAGAGAGTGTGAGCTATAGGGAGAGGTTGAGTAGGCTCGGACGCTATTCCTTGGAGCACAGGATGAGGGGAGATCTTATGGAGATGTACAAAATCATGGGAGAAATAGATTGGGTAGATGCACAGTCTCTTGCCCAGAGTATATGAATCGAGGACCTGAGGACATAGGTTCAAGGTGAAGGGGAAAAGATTTAAAAGGAACCTGAGGGGTAACTTTTTCACACAAACGGTGGTGGGTGTATGGAACGAGCTGCCACAGGAGGTAGTTGAGACTGGGACTACCCCAACGTTTAAGAAACAGTTAAGGGCCTGTCCCACCAGCATGCGATTGCATGCGTCTAGCGCGACCAAACGTGGTCGCTTGAGGCGTACGGCCTCGCGGGGCCGGTCCCACTTCAATCGGCGGAGGCATATGTAGTTGTGCGGGGCTGGTCCCGACATCACGCGGGGCTCCAAAAATCTTGCACTGTCCGAAGATCCTGCGCGACAACGGCCTGTCGGCCCGCAGCCGCATTGAGGCCGTACGCAGCGTCTCGACAGGCGTATGCAGCGTCTTGACGTCGTATGCAGCGTCTTGACGGCGTACGCCTAGCACGTGGCGTTGCGCGATGACATCACCGCCCAGCGTGCCGTTGCGTGATGACGACGCCGTGCGGCGTCCAAATTCAGTCGGCCTGCCTCCTGCTCAGCTGATTGGCGAGTATGATGTCGGGACCAGCTCCAGACGCCTCCGCGGTTGGAAGTGGGACCGGCCCCGTGAGGCCGTATGCCTCAAGCCACCACGTTTGGTCGCGCTAGACGCATGCAATCGCATGCTGGTGGGACAGGCCCTTTAGACAGGTACATGGATAGGACAGGTTTGACCAAATGCGGGCAGGTGGGACTAGTGTAGCTGGGACATGTAGGCCAGTGTGGGCAAGTTGGGCCGTGGGGCCTGTTTCCACGCTGTATCACTCTGTGACTCGACACTTCTATTTGTCTGTTGATGTTTGCAGATGCACTGGTGCAGCAGAGCAAACTTCACCGGTGACCTTTGGCGGCAGGACAGTGCTTTGTGTTTCTGACCCTTGTGTGTTCTTTGCCTCTCTCTCTCTCGCTCTCTGCTGTAGATAACGGCCGTAGGCGGACCCCTGCCTCCTGTGAGCACCTTGACAAACATCCACAGCCTGTCCCAGACGCAACATCACAACCACCAACAAACGCAAAACCTCATCATCAACCCGCTCTCTGGAGTCATGGCAATCGCACAGAGTAAGGCTTCTTTTTATAATAGTCATTAGAGATACATCCTTGATCAGTGCGGGTGTCAGAGGTCATGGGGAGAAGACAGGAGAATGAGGTTAGGAGGGAGAGATAGATCAGCCATGATTGAATAACAGAGTAGACTTGATGGGCCGAATGGCCTAATTCTGCTCCTGTCACTTATGAACGTATGAAGTTATGAACTTCTCTCATGGGCAAGTGTCATTTGCGCTTTCCTGACTAAAGTTCTGGCTAATGTTTACCCCTGAAGCCTAAAACAAAATGTCGAGTAATTTATCGTATTGCTGCTTGTGGGATCTTGCTGTGCTGTTGCAGCCTATCTCTTATGATCTTATGATATAAGGGGAGGGTGGGGGTATGGGGGGAGGGGTTGTATGTGGGAAGAAAGGAGAAGGGCCGCGTTATAGTTAAGGGGCTGTCCCACTTGGGTGACCTAATTGGTGAGTTTAGAAGAGTTTGAAAAAATGATACGTTGAAGACCTCCTTCGACTATATTGAAGACCAGCTACAATTAGCTATGACTAACTTCGGGAAAATTGGGCACCGAAAAGTGGAGTGTGAAGACGACCTCCTTCGATCTCCTTCGGCCTCCCTTCGACTATGACTACCTTTGACTACCCTCGATTATCTACGACTAACATGCCGACCTGTTACGACCTACTACAACTAAACCTACGAGTAAAAAAAGTATCGATTTTTTTCCATGGCGACCTTTTTTTACTCGCGGGCATTTTTTAACATATTGAAAAAAACGCCACGACCTAGCTGAGGCCTCGAGTACGCGGAGACCACTCTCGAGCATGAAGGAGAGTTACGAAGACCTCCTACGACCTCGTGTCAACCATGCTGAGAGTATGAGTCTGGATAGACTCGGCTTGTACTCACTAGAATTTAGGAGATTGAGGGGGGATCTTATAGAAACTTACAAAATTCTTAAGGGGTTGGACAGGCTAGATGCAGGAAGATTGTTCCCGATGTTGGGGAAGTCCAGGACAAGGGGTCACAGTTTGAGGATAGAGGGGAAATCCTTTAGGACCGAGATGAGAAAAACATTTTTCACACAGAGAGTGGTGAATCTCTGGAACTCTCTGCCACAGAAGGTAGTTGAGGCCAGTTCATTGGCTGTATTTAAGAGGGAGTTAGATGTGGCCGTTATGGCTAAAGGGATCAGGGGGTATGGAGAGAAGGCAGGTACAGGATACTGAGTTGGATGATCAGCCATGGTCATATTGAATGGCCGGAGGGCCGAATGGCCTACTCCTGCACCAATTTTCTATGTTTCTATGAGTCGAGGGAAAACTCGCCAGAACTCGCGGTTTAGGTCGCCCAAGATTGGAGAATTCAATGTTCATACCGTAGATAGACGCAAAAGGCTGGAGTGACTCAGTGGGACAGGCAGCATCTCTGGACAGAAGGAATGGGTGACGTTTCAGGTCGAGTCTGAAGAAGAGTCTTGACCTGAAACGTCATCCATCCCTTCTCTCCAGAGATGCTGCCTGTCCCGCTGAGTTACTCCAGCATTTTGTGTCTATCTTTGCTCTAAACCAGCATCTGCAGTTCCTTCCTACACGTGATAATGAGTGATACAAACAATGAAACTCAGCAGGACGACAGTGAAACTAGTACAACGACTCGGGTCAGCACAGGGTGAGAGGGGGGTGCAAGGGTTACTTGAAGTTAGAGAAATCAATATTCATACCGCTGGGTTGTAAGCTGGGAAATAAAAAGGTTCAGTTCCGGAGAAGGTATTTCAATGTTCATACCATTGGGTTTAGACTTTAGAATTTACTTTAGGCTTTAATGATACAGTGCAGAAACAGGCCCTTCGGCCCACCAGATCCATGCCAACCATCGATCACCAGTTCACACCAGTTCTAAGTTATTCCACCTTCGCATCCACTCCCTACACATTAGGGGCAGCTTACAGAAACCTGAGTAACCTACAAACCCGCACGTCTTTGGAAACCCACGCAGGTCATGGGGAGAACGTGCAAACTCCACACAGACAGCACCTGTAGTCAGGTTCGAACCTGGCTCTCTGGCGCTGTAAGGCAGCAACTCTACCGCTGCGCCACCGTGCCTCCCTTAACAGAGACCAATTAACTTTCCAAAGCAGCCACGAGGCAAAAATGCAATATTGCCAACAAAACACTGCAGCATCATGTCAACTGCAGTTCCTTTTCATTACCTTCACAAATGGGGCAGCAGTCCAACCCCATGGTGTGCTTGTGGAGAGCAGCAAACAATGCAACACATCATTGAAGCATGCCCTCAACAAAGACTCAAAGGAGGACTTGTCACCCTTCATACAGCAGATCAAGAGGCAACTGCTTGGCTAAAGGACTTTGCATTCGCTAAATAAATAAATTTCATTACATTAAAATAAAATAATTTTGGGTATTAATAGGAGTAATATTTAACAGTTCAGGAAATCTGCCTCGTCCCAAATCCCAACTTATCTGACTTTTACTGTAATGCTTTAAAGTTGGTTTGCGTGGACTGGATGGGCCGAAGGGCCTGTTTCTACACTGTTTGACTGAACCGAGTTGGAGGTTTGCTGGCTTATCCGACTTTTACTGCGATTGTTTAAGACAAAGTCCAATGACTTCTTTACCAAAAGTTTTTCTTGTTGCCTGGGATACCAACATTGTTATCTTGGCTTTTGCTCTTGCAGGTATAAGCACATCGCAAGGGCAGAGTGTGCCTGTGATCAACAGCGTGACGGCGGGCAGCTTGGCAGCGTTGCAGCCGGTACAGTTCTCCCAGCCGCTGCACAGTCCGCACCAGCAACCCATCATGCAGCAAGCGCAGGCTCATCTGTCACAGCAACCCTTCATGGCCACCGTCACACAGCTACAAAACTCACACAGTAAGACCCTCGCGCGGCTTCGCAACACACTCTCGCCGAGGGAGATGACGTTCAGAAGGTCACAAGTGATCGCAGCAGAAGTAGGCCATTCGGACCATCAGGTCTACTCCGCCATTCAATCATGGCTGATCTATCTCTCCCTCTCAACCCCATTGGAGTCACAGAGTCACAGAGTCATAGAGTAATACAGTGTGGAAACAGGCCCTTCAGCCCAACTTGTCCACACCGGCCAACAATGTCCCATCTACGCTAGTTTCACTTGCCTGCGTTTGGCCCATACCCCTCCAAACTCGTCCCATCCATGTACCTGTCTTACTGTTTCCTAAATGCTGGGATAGCCCCAGCTACAACTACCTCCTCTGGCAGCTCGTTCCATACACCCACCACTCTTTGTGTGAAAAAATTACCCCTCAGATTCTTATTAAATCTTTTCCCCTTCACATTGAACCTACATCCTCTGGTCCTCGATTCACCTACTCTGGGCAAGAGACTCTGTGCATCTACCCGATCTATTCCTCTCATGATTTTATACATTCTATAGATTTATACATATATTGATTTATACATATAATTTTTACCCATTCTCCTGCCTTCTCCCCATAACCCCTGACACCCGTACTAATCAAGAATCTATCAATGTCCGCTTTAAAAATATCTACTGACTTGGCCTCTACATCCTTCTGCAGCAATGAATTTGGCAGATACACCACCCTCTGACGAAAGACATTCCTCTTCATCTCCTTTCTAAAGGAACGTCCTTTAATTCTGAGGCTATGGCCTCTGGTCCTAGAGATTTATGTTCCCCCATAAGCCCTACAAAGTGGGTCTTTGACCCTAGCCCGTAATGAAACCAGCATGTCCACTGCACACAAGAAGGGTCTCGACCCGAAACGTCGGCAATTCCTTCTCTCCATAGATGCTGCCTCACCCGCTGAGTTACTCCAGCATTTTGCCCACGAGAGGCGTTGCTGGAGTAACTCAGCGGGTCAGGCAGCCCAGTCTACCAGGTGAGGCAGAGGTTCGCTTGCACCTCCTCCAACCTCATCTACTGTATCCGCTGTTCCAGGTGTGGACTCCTGTATATCGGCGAGACCAAGCGCAGGCTCGGCGATCGTTTCGCTGAACACCTCCGCTCAGTCCGCCTGGGCCCACGCGATCTCCCGGTTACCAAACATTTTACCTCTCCTTCCCATTCCCACACTGACCTTTCTGTCCCGGGCCTCCTCCACTGGCACGGTGGCGCAGCGTAGAGTTGCTGCCTTACAGCGAATGCAGCGCCGGAGACCCGGGTTCGGCCCCGACTACGGGTGCTGTCTGTACGGAGTTTGTACGTTCTCCCCGTGACCTGCGTGGGTTTTCTCCGAGATCTTCGGTTTCCTCCCACACTCCAAAGACGAACAGGTTTGTAGGTTAAATGGTTTGGTAAATGTAAAAATGATCCCTGGTGTGTGTAGGATAGTGTTAATGTGCAGGGATCACTGGTCGGTGCAGACCCGGTGGGCCGAAGGGCCTGTTTCCATGCTTCATCTCTAAACTAAACTAAAACACTGAGGCCAAATTGGAGGAACAATACCTCATATTTTGCTTGGGCAGCTTACAACCCAGTGGCATGAAATTTGATTTCTCTAACTTCAAGTAAGCCTTGCATCCTCTCTCTCTCCACCCCACCTCCATCTAAGTCATCGTACTTGTTTCACTGTCGTCCTGCTGAGTTTCACTGTTTGTATAACTCGTTATCACCTTCCCCACAGCCAACAATGGACCATTGTGGGCTCCACCTTTCCTTGATCATCCTTGTGTGGCTTTGATTTGTCCTTTTTCATACCTTTCATTCATTTGTTCTATGAACCTTTTCATATTTCTCGTTTCCCTCTCCCCTGACTCTCAGGCTGAAGAAGAGTCTCGACCTAAAACGTCACATAGAAACATAGAAACATAGAAAATAGGTGCAGGAGTAGGCCATTCGGCCCTTCGAGCCTGCACCGCCATTCGATGTGATCATGGCAGATCATCCAACTCAGTATCCCATCCCTGCCTTCTCTCCATACCCCCTGATCCCTTTAGCCACAAGGGCCACATCTAACTCCCTCTTAAATATAGCTATTCCTTTTCTCCGGAGATGCTGCCTGAACCCTGCTGAGTTACTCCAGCTTTTTGTGTCTACCTCTGGAGGACATGAATAAGTGACGTTTCAGGTTGGGACCCTTCTTCAGACTGATTGTGGTGGAGGGGAGAACAATGTAAGAGAGATAGGGGCCTCCCTCTTGTCCCCTTCCATCTATAATCCTTCCTCTAGCTTCACAAATCACACCCCTTCTCTCCTTATCTCACGCTTTTTGTCTTTCCGTCCCTTGCCGTTGTCCAATCATTCAACAATTAAACCCCCCTCCCCCTCTCACCTGTATCCACCCATCACTCGCCAGGCTTTGTCCCACCCCCACCTCTCTTCCAGCTTTCTCCCCCCCTCTGAAGAAGGGTCCCGAAACTTTAATGTCACCTATCCATGTTCTCCAGAGATGCTGCCTGACCCACTGAGTTACTCCAGCACTTTGTGTCCTTAGCCTAGTTGCTCACTGAAACCACACAGATAGTTTTTCATTCATCATTGATTGTAATTTCCCTTGCATGCAGGGTCTTTTATTTCCCTTTATAAGGTTCAGCGTCTGGGTTTGCTCAAAGATAGACACAAAAAGCTGGAGTAATTCAGCGGGACAGGCAACATCTCTGGAGGGAAGGAATGGGTGATGTTTCGGGTCGAGACCCTTCTCCAGACGGATGGGCTTCCTCACCCGTATTATTGCGTGTCGGATGTGCACAATGTCCCAGACCGGTCCTGGGAAGAATTGTCCTGGTGATGGTCTTCAGATCTTGGTGGGAGGGTGGGGGGGGCGAGGGGAGGGGTGAGCGGGCGAGGAGTGTGGTAGAGTGTGTGTGATAATGGCCGTTTGAGGCAAACATGCGGCTGGCTGGTAGGTTTAAGTTTATTATTGTCATGTGTACCGAGGTACAGTGGAAAACTTTGTTTTGCATGCTATCGAACCAGATCAGATAATAGTGGTGCAGCGGTAGAACTGCTGTCTTAGAGCGCTAGAGACCCGCATTCAATCCTGACTACGGCTGCTGTCTGTACGGAGTTTGTACGTTCTCCCTGTGACCACATGGGTTTCCTCCGGGTGCTCCGGTTTCCTCCCACACGCCAAAGATGTACAGGTTTGTAGGTCAATTGGCTTCTGTAAATTGCCCCTAGTGTGTAGGAAGTAGATGGAACTAATGTGAACGGGTCGGTGTGGACTTAGCGGGACAAATACAGACACAACATGCTGGAGTAACTCAGCGTAGTGGAGTCAGGCAGCATCTCTGGAGAAAAAGAATAGGTGACGTTTTGGGTCGAGGCCCTTCATTAATCTAAGGGTAAGGGACAGCCAAAGGGCCTGTCTCCATGCTGCTTCTCTATACTAAACTAAACTTTATACTTAGATTGACACAAAATGCTGGAGTAACTCAGCCGGACAGGCAGCATCTCTAGAGAGGAATGGGCGACGTTTCGGGCCGACACCATTCTTCAGACCCGACCCAAAACGTTACCTATTCCTTCTCTGCCTGTCTCGTTGAGTTACTCCAACATTTAGTGTCTATTTTCGACTTAAACCAGCATCTGCAGTTCTTTCCTAAACTTTATACCTGTTGCCCCGTTTAATTAACGGGAATTTAAATCACCCATCTGCCGTGGTAGGATATGAGATTCTTGCCTCAGATTAATAGCTCAAGTTAAAAATAAAAGCAGAACATGCTGGAAAAACTCAACAGGTCAGGCTGCATCTGTGGGAAGGGAAATGGTGATAATATCTCAGGTTTGAAATATTCCTTTAGAACTGGGACGAAGAAAAGCAGTAAGAAGATTGTGGGTGTCGTTATTCAGCCTGTGATTATTACTTCAGTATTGGTACACTATCTTATTATACAAAAACAGTGTTTTTCCAGAAGTTAAAAGGCCTGGATAGAGTGGATGTGGAGAGGATGTTTCCACTAGTTAGGCCTCAGAATTAAAGGACGTTCCTTTAGGAAGGAGATGAGGAGGAATTCCTTTAGTCAGAGGGTGGTGAATCTGTGGAATTCATTGCCATAGAAGGCTGTGGAGGCCAAGTCAATGGATATTTTTTAAGGCAGAGATAGATAGATTCTTAATTAGTACGGGTGTCAGAGGTTATGGGGAGAAGGCAGGAGAATGGGGTTAGGAGGGAGAGATAGATCAGCCATGAATGAATGGCGTAGACTTGATGGGCTGAATGGCCTAATTCTGCTCCTATCACTTATGACCTTATGGCCAGTTGCTGCTTTGGTAGATGGTCAAGGTGGTCAAAGTGGTCAAAGATCCTTTGGTACCAAGACCATCCAGATAATGTTACAGATTGCTCACGCACTAACTAATAAAACTAGTCAAACTAAAGTAGTTAAGCTAAGTTGACTAGTCAAGCTGCTGAGCGGCACAGTCGTGCAGCGGTAGAGTTGCTGCCTTACAGCGCCGTAGGACCCTGGTTCGACCCTGACTACGGGTGCTGTCTGTACGGAGTTTGCACGTTCTCCCTGTGAACGCGGGTTTTCTCCGGGTGCTCCGGTTTCCTCCCACACTGCCCAGATGTGCCGGTTTACAGGCTAATTGGCTTCTGTATCTACAGTAGACACTGTAAACAGCTAGAATCTAATCATGTGTTGCCTTTCTGCTGACTGGTTAGCACGCAACAAAGGCTTTTCACTGTACCTCAGTACACGCAACAATAAACTGAACTGCAAGCTGTGATCATCCCTCGTGTGCAGGATATGAAACTGGGATAACAGAACTAGTGTACAGGTAATCGTTGGTTGGCACGGCCTTGGTGGGCCGAAGGGCCTGTTTGCAGGCTGGATCCCTAAATTAAACTAAACTAAATCACAAAGGTGCAGACCACCCTAAGCTGGCTGAGAGTCGTGGGGGATATTTATTTTACTGCAGTTCAATGGGTTCAATTGGGTTCAATGGCGCAAGTTTAAAAATAAAATACATTTTATGACCGTAACAATGTTGTTCTGAGTAACTATTAGTCAGAGGGTGGTGAATCTGTGGAATTCTTTGCCACAGAAGGCTGTGGAGGCAAAGTCAGTGGATATATTTAAGGCAGAGATAGATAGATTCCTGATTAGTGCGGGTGTCAGAGGTTATGGGGAGAAGGCAGGAGAATGGGATTAGGAGGGAGAGATAGATCCATGATTGAATTGTGGAGTAGACTTGATGGGCCGAATGGGCTAATTCTGATCCTATCACTTATGATCTTATTAACCCTCAGTCTGCCAATGTATGTGTGCATCTAACCCAATATAGTAATAGCATTAGGTACATAGTTCCTTGTAGGAAGATGGGGTAGTTAAAAAGGCTTTTGGCACATAGGCCTTCATCAGTCAGAGTATTGCGTATAGGTCGTGTTGCAGTTATGTATAAGACGTTGGTGAGGTCACATTTAGAGTATTGTGTTCAGTTCCAGGCACCACATTATAGGAAGGATGTTGTCAAGCTGGAAAGGGTACAGTGAAGATTTCCGAGGATGTTGCCAGGACTTGGGCCTGAGCTATAGGGAGAGGTTGAGTAGGCTGGGACTCTATTCCCTGTAACGCAGGAGGATGGGGGATGATCTCATAGAGGTGTACAAAATCATGAGAGGAATAGATCGGATGGTCTCTTGCCCAGATTAGGGTAATCGAGAACCATAGGCCGTAGGTTTAAGATGAAGGGGGAAAGATTTTAATAGGAATCTGAGGGGTAACATTTTCACACAAAAGGCGGTGGGTGTATGGAACAAGCTGCCGGAGGAGGTAGTTGAGGCAGGGACTATCGCAACATTTAAGAAACATTTAGACAGGTACATGGATAGGAAAGGTTTAGAGGGATATGGGCCATACACCAGTAGGTGGGACTTGTATAATAATAATAATAATAATGGATGGGATTTATATAGCGCCTTTCTAATACTCAAGGCGCTTTACATCGCATTATTCATTCACTCCTCAGTCACACTCGGTGGTGGTAAGCTACTTCTGTAGCCACAGCTGCCCTGGGGCAGACTGACGGAAGCGTGGCTGCCAATCTGCGCCTACGGCCCCTCCGACCACCACCAATCACTCACACACATTCACACACATTCACACACAGGCAAAGGTGGGTGAAGTGTCTTGCCCAAGGACACTACGACAGTATGCACTCCAAGCGGGATTCGAACCAGCTACCTTCCGGTTGCCAGCCGAACACTTAGCCCATTGTGCCATCTGCCATTGCGACATGTTGGCCGGTGTCGGCTAGTTGGGCCAAAAGGCCTGTTTCCACACTGTATCACTCTATGACTCTATAATAACATGGCTTTGTTCAAAAGTCATGTTCTTAAAATACTGAGGGGCTAGTTTCTGTTTTGTTTTAAATTCTTGTGTCAGACACACACCCATCTACATTCTTCATTCTTGTTATGATAGTTTGAGGGGGGTGATCGGTCGAGAGTCGAGGGAGTCAGGAGTGTTTAAGTGTTATACGTACCCAAAACGGAACAATGAAATTCTTACTAGCAGCAGAATAGCAGGCCTGTAAACTCAGTGGCCACAGATAGCACAATAAACAAAAGAAAACTCAATAAATTATATTTAAAAAAACAATATCTGTCCCACATAATTGCCAACAATAAATCACTAAGTCGAGAAGAAGTCATATGGTACGCTTGCCTTTATTGGTCAGGGCATTTGTGTTAAAGAGTCAGAAAGTCATTGGGCAACTTGATAGGACTGGGTTAGGCCGTATTTAGAGTATTGCGGGCAAGTCTGGTCGCCCCACTACAGGAAGGGTGTGGGGGCTTTGGAGGGGGTGCAGAGGAGGTTTACTAGGATGATGCCTGGATTAGAGGGTATAAACCACAGGGAGAGGTTGGACAGAGTTGGATCGTTTTCTCTGGAACGCCGGAGATTGAGGGGAGACCTGATAGAAGCATTTAAAATGATGAAAGGTAGAGACAGTCAGAACCTTCCGTCCTAGGATGGAAATATTAAATATTAAACAGTGGAGCTGCTGCCTCACAGCATCAGGGTCCCATGGATCGATCCTGATCTCGGGCGCTGCCTGTGCGGAGTTTGCACGTTCTCCCTGTGACCGCGTGGGTTTCCTCTGGGCGCTCTGGTTTCCTCCCACATCCCAAAGGCGTGTGCGGTTTGCAGGTTAATTGGCTGCTGCCGTAAATTACTCCTGGTGTGTAGAGAGTGGATGAGAAAGTGATATAACTTAGAACGAGTGTGAACAGCTGATCGACGGTCGGGAAGGACTCCGTGGGCCGAAAGGCCTGTTTCCATGCCTGTATCTAAAAAATATTGTAGTTGCATCTAGATTGTTTAGCCGGTGGGGCTGTTTATCTTTGAGATTAGAAATGTAACTAGTTCAGAACCACAGTGCTTCTCCAAACTGTTGGGGAGAAGGGCGTCAAATGTGCCAAAAGAACTGAAGATAGACACAAAAAGCTGGAGTAACTCAGCGGGACAGGCAGCATCTCTGGAGAGAAAGAATGGGTGACATTTCGGGTCTGAAGAAGGGTCTCGACCCGAAACTTCCTACCTCTCCACCGATTCCGCGCTAACCAGCGATCCCCGCACATTAACGCTATCCCACACCCACGAGGGACAATTTTTACATTGACCAAGCCAATTAACCTACAAACCTGTACGTCTTTGGAGTGTGGGAGGAAACCGAAGATCTCGGAGAAAACCCCACGCAGGTCACGGGGAGAACGTACAAACTCCGTACAGGCAGCACCCGTAGTGGGGATCGAACCCGGGTCTCCGGCGCTGCATTCGCTGTAATGCAGCAACTCTACCGCTGCACCACTGTGACCGCCACTCAGCTGACGAAGGAGATAGATGAAGGTAGGGTGGTAGATGTGGTCCACATGGATTTGACAAGCCGTTTGATAAGGTCCATCATGGTAGGCTGATCCAGAAGATTAAGATGTACGGGATTCACAGTGACTTGATCGTATGGATCTGGAAATGGCTTCTTCATACAAGGCAGAGGGCTGTGGTGGGAGGAGGATATTCTGGCTGGAGGCCTGTGTCCAGTGGAGTTCCACAGGGATCTGTGCTGGGACCAGCTGTTTGTGATGTATATAAATGACCCAGATGTAAACGTAGATGGGTTGGTGAGTAAGTTTGCTGACGACACCAAAATTGTTGCAGGCGGTGAGGAAGGCTGCCAGAAGATAAGGTGGGATATAGATCAGCTGCAGAAACGGGTGGAGAAGTGGCAGATGGGGTTTAACCCGAGCAAGTGTGAGGTGTTGCACTTTGGGAAGTCTAATGTAAGGGAGAGAATGCAGTTAATGGCATTGATGTGCAGAGGGAACTTGGACCCCAAGTTCATAGCTCACTGAAGGTGGCAGCACAAGTTTCATGGTTTCCTTGCCTTCATTGCTGGGGGCATTGAATATCAGAGTTGAGACGTCACGATGCAGGTCGATGGGACTTTGGTCAGGCCACATTTGGAATTTTGCATGCAGTTCTGGGTGCCCCATTACAGGAAAGATGTGGAAGCTCTGGAGAGGGTATACAGAGGGTTTTCCAGAATGCTGCCTGGATTAGAGGGTTCCAGCCACAGGGAGAGGTTGGATAGACCACTGTGTTCTAGGTTTCCACTGGTGGGAGAGTCTAGGACCACAGGTCATAGCCTCAGAATTAAAGGGCGCTCTTGCAACGAGCTGCCAGAGAGGGTAGCTGAGGCAGACTACAACAATGTTTAGAAGGCATTTGGACAGGTACATGGATAGGAAAGGTTTAGAGGGAAGATAAATACAAAAAGCTGGAGTAACTCAGCGGGTCAGGCAGCATCTCTGGAGACGTTTCGGGTCAAGACCCTTCTTCAGACATGGGCCAAACATGGGCAGATGGGACTAGAGTCGATGGAGCATCTTGGCCAGCATGAGCAAGTTGGGCCGAAGGGCCTGTTTCCATGCCGTATGACTCCATGACTCTGTTTCATTGCTTGAATAAGTACGGTGATACAGTTTGCTATTGCGTTTACTGTGCAAGGGCGTTTGAGTTCTTAATGAGTTCTTCATTGACTGGTGAACGTTGCAAAGGTTTGAAGATTAAGGTCCGTCAAACAGTGCTCCCGCGTCACTTATATTTTGTTTTTGCTTTCCTTCCAGTGTACGCACACAAGCCCGACCCTCCTCAGTATTCCCACACCGCACGGTTCCCATCGGCAATGGTGGTGGCGGACACAGGAAGTATCAGTGCGCTAGCGAGCATGTCCTCCAGCAAACAGGTAACAAAGTGTGCGCGGGTACAACACCTTCCCCACGGATACACACCCCTGGCATTTCAATTCAATTCAATTCAATTCAATTCAACTTTAATGTCATTGCACAGATACAAGTATGGGTACAACGAAATGCAGTTTAGCGTTAGTCCGTAGTAGTATTGCAATATAGAAATAAAAATACAGAATAAGCAAACAATGTGGACGGAGAGAGACTGGAGAAATCTATCGGCGGGACTCCGAGTTCAGCAATGTGATAGTGTTGTTGTAAAAGCTGTTCCTCATCCTACTAGTACGAGACCTGAGGCTCCTGTACCGTCTCCATGATGGGAGGAGGGCAAACAGTCCATGGTTGGGGTGGGAGGGGTCTTTAATGATCTTCCCGGCCCGTCTCAGACACCGTTTTCGGTGGAGGGCATCCATGGCAGGGAGCGGGGCACCGATGATGTGCTGAGCGGTTTTCACCACCCGTTGTAGTGCCTTCCTGTCCGCTACGGTGCAGCTGCTGTACCATACTGTGAAGCAGGTGGTCAGGATGCTCTCGATGGTACAGCGGTAGAAGTTGGTCAGGATCTGGGGGGACAGGTGGGCTTTCTTGAGCCTCCTCAGGAAGTAAAGGCGCTGCTGTGCCTTTTTGATCAGCTTGGAGGTGTTGAGGGACCAGGACAAATCCTCCGAGATATGTACCCCGAGGAATTTGTAGTTGGAGACGCGCTCCACCTCAGTCCCGTTTATGTGGATGGGGGTATGTCTGCCCCCTCTGGTCTTCCTGAAGTCAACAATAATTTCCTTCGTCTTCTTGGAGTTGAGGACGAGGTTATTGTTGGTACACCAGGTTGTCAGGTGCTGGACCTCCTCTCTGTAGGCTGACTCGTCGTTGTCACTGATCAGTCAGACCACCATGGTGTCGTCAGCAAATTTAATGATGGCATTGGAGCCATTCTTAGGGATGCAGTCATGGGTGAAGAGGGAGTAGAGGAGAGGGCTGAGCACACAGCCCTGTGGCATGCCGGTGTTCAGTGTTATAGTGGAGGAGGTGAGGTTGTTGACCCTAACAGACTGTGGTCTGTTGGTGAGGAAATCCAGTGTCCAGTTGCAGAGGGAGGTGGAGATGCCAAGTCCGCTGAGTTTGGTGATCAAGCTGGCGGGGATGACAGTGTTAAAGGCAGAGCTGAAATCAATGAACAGCATCCTGATGTAGGTGTTATTGCTGTCCAGGTGGGTCAGGGCAGAGTGTAGGGCCGCCGATATGGCGTCCTCTGTAGACCTGTTGGTCCGGTAGGCAAACTGATGGGGGTCCAGTATGGGGGGGAGGCTGGCTTTGAGGTGAGCCAAGATCAGCCGCTCAAAGCACTTTGCAATGACAGGGGTGAGTGCCACTGGGCGGAAATCGTTGAGACTCCCTGTAGCTGACTGTTTGGGCACTTGCACGATGGTTGATGTCTTGAGGCAAGTGGGGACAACACCCTGGGCCAGTGAGAGATTGAAAATGTCAGTGAAGACCAGGGATAGTTGTCCAGCACATGCCCTGAGCACCCGCCCGAGGATGCCATTGGGGCCGGCAGCTTTGTGCTCATTCACCTTGCTCAGTGCATCTTGTACAGCAGAGGTGGAGAGACTGAGGGGTTGTTCATTCGGGGGTGGAGCAACTTTGATGGCTGGAGTTTTGTTGTCCCGGTCAAAGCGAGCATAGAAATGATTTAGCTCGTCAGGAAGGGTGGCGTTGTCTGGGGGAGGGGTGTTAACTTTCTGGTAATCGGCAATGGATTTGATTCCTTGCCACATGCGCCTGGGGTCGGAGTTGTTTTGGAAATGCTCCTCAATCCGCCGTTTGTGATTGAGTTTAGCATTCCTAATTCCCTTTTTCAGATTGGCCCTGGATGAGCTGTATCCCTCAGCGTTGCCAGATCAGATTTAAAGATTGTGAGCAAATTTGGGCCCCAGATGTGGGGAAGGATGTACTGGCTCTGGAGAGGGTCCAGAGGAGGTTTACAAGAATGATTCCAGGAATGAGTAGGTTAGCATATGATGAGCGTTTGACAGCACTGGGCCTCTACTCGCTGGAGTAAGAAGGTTGAGGGGGGACCTCATTACAGAATAATGAAAGGCATAGATAGAGTGGATGTGGAGAGGATGTTTCCACTGGTGGGAGAGTCTAGGACCAGAGGTCGTACCCTCAGAATTAAAGGGCGCTCTTTTAGAAAGGAGATGAGGAGGAACTTCTTTAGTCAGAGTGTAGTTAATCTGTGGAACTCATTGCCACAGACGGCAGTGGAGGCCAAGTCAGTGGATATTTTTAAGGCAGAGATAGACAAATTCTTGGTTAGAATGGGTGACAAGGGTTATGGGGATAAGGCAGGAAAATGGGATTCAGAGGCAGAGAACAGCCATGATTGAATGGGCCAAATGGCCTAATTCAACTTCTATAACTTGTGAACTTGTGATATAGATTGACTGAGAACAACACAAAGTTGACGATCTAGAATGGGGTACACAGAAGATTTACGATGATGTTGCCAGGACCCGGGGCCCTTCAGCAAAAATTATACATGATTACAATTAAGCCGTCCACAGTGTACAGATACATGTTAAAGGGAATAACGGGAATAACGTTTCAATAGACAATAGACAATAGGTGCAGGAGTAGGCCATTCGGCCCTTTGAGCCAGTACCACCATTCACTGTGTTCAGCGAGGTAAACCAGTAAAGTCTGATCAAGGATAGTCCAAGGGTCTTGAAAGAGGTAGATAGTAGTTCAGGACTGCTCTCTGGTTGTAGGTAGGATGGTTCAATTGCCTGATAACAGCTGGGAAGAAACTGTCCTTGAATCTAGAGGTGTGCGTTTCACACTGCCATACCTTTCGCCTGACGGGAGAGGGGATAAGAGTGAGTGGTCGGGGTGCGACTCGTCCTTGATTATGCTGGTGGCCTTGCCGAGGCAGCGTGAGGTGTAAATGGAGCCAATGGAAGGGAGGTTGGTTTGTGTGATGGTCTGGGCTGCCTCCACAATTCTATGTAATTTCTTGCGGTCTTGGATGGAGCTGTTCCCATTCCATGCTGTGATGCATCCTGATAAAATACTTTCCACCGTGTATCTGTAGAGGAATTGTCGGAACATTGTCCCCATTCTTGTGTGGCTTCATGTCAAGTTGAACTGAAGATGTTCTACTATGTTAGAGGGACCAAACAAATGAAAGTTGATGTCAAATTTCAAAAAGTTTGAAAATGAGGAAGAGTTCCCGCAAATTAATGTGTCGGAAGGAACTGCAGATGCTGGTTTATACCGAAGATAGACACATAGTGCTGGAGTAACTCAGCATATCAGGCAGTGTCTCTGGAGAAAAAGGGTGAGTGATGTTTCGTGTCGGAACTCGTCATCAGATTCAGAAAGGTCTCGATCCGAAACGTAAGCCATCCTTTTTCTCCAGAGGTGCTGCCTGACCCACTGTGTTACTCCAGCACTCTGCGTCTATCTTCAAGGGTGTCACTGAGTGTGCCTTGGATATTTTCCTTTGTTAGATGTCTTACACATGGAAGATAGAGAAATAAGATCAAGGATCTTCTGATTCTTGTAATCAATGCTTCCCTTTGCACTGGTCTCTTCTGGAACATGGAACATAGAGCAGTACAACACAGGAACGGCCTGTGGGGAAGCCTGAAGAAGTCTGAAGAAGGGTCTTGAACCGAAACATCTCCTATTCCTTTTCTCCAGAGATGCTGTCTGTCCCGCTGAGTTACTCTAGCTTTTTGTACCCATCTCCTTGTAGTTTGTAGTACTTGCTGTGTGCAAATTGCATATTGTGCCCCCAAGTTTGTAACAGAACTACACTTCAAAAGTATTTCATCGGTATTGAGTGCTTTTGGGTGTTCTGAAGTTGTAAAAGTTATATAGAACAGTGCCACACAAGAACAGGCCCTTCAGCCCACAATGCCTGTGTTGTCCATGGTGCCAAAGCAAACTCTTATCTGCCGGCACATAAAGCATAAATCTATGTCTTAATCTTCTTGCGTATGGCGTGCGCAGCCTAAAGGTGTAGGACAACCTGTTCTATTTGATTGTGCACGCCGGGTTGATTGCATTCGTCGAAACAGGGCGGACCACGTGAAGGTTGCAATCTTCCACCCCATAAATCTATGTAAGATGGAACTGCAGATGCTGCTTTAAACCGAAGATAGATACTAAAAGCTAGAGCAACAAAAGCTGGAGTCTGGAGAAGGGTCTCGACCCGAAACGTCACCTAATCATTTTCTCCAGAGATGCTGTCTGATCCACTGAGTTACTCCAATTTTTTGTGCCTATCTTAAGAATAACTCAATATTTGTAAAAATGGATAGACATATGGTTATGCAGGAATATAGATATTCTCTGCATCGTTAGATGCTTATCCAAACGCTGCATAAACGCCACCATCGCATCCACCTCCACCTCCACCAACACACCTGGCAGCACATTCCAGGCACCCTACTCTCTCTGTATAAAAAATGTTTACACTTTGCCTCTCTTAACTTACAACTAATCTCTCTAGTATTTGTATCTCCCTAGTAAGTTCTACCTACCTCTACCTCTCAGTTCTACCCTATCTATGCCTCTCATTATTTTACACACTATTAGTTTTAGTTTAGAGACACAGCGCGGAAACAGGCCCTTCGGCCTACTGAGTCCGCGCCGACCAGCGATCCCCGCACATTAACACTATCCGACACACACAAGGGACAGTTTTTACATTCACCAAGCCAATTTACCTACATAACTGTACGTCTTTGGAGTGTGGGGGAAAACCGAAGATCTCGGAGAAAAACCCACGTGTTAAGGGGGAGAAAGTGCAAGCTCTGTACAGAAATGCACCCGTAGTCGGGATCGAACCCGTGTCTCCGGCACTGCAAGCGCTGTAAGGCAGCAACTCTACCCCTGCGCCACCGTGCCGACGTCTATCAGGTCTCCCCTCAATCTCCGGTGTTCCAGAGCAAACAATCCAAGTCTGTCCAATCTCTCTCCTGTACCTACGATACGATACAATATAACTTTATTTATCCCAGGAGGGAAATTGACCTGCCATCAGTCATAAAGCACAAGATACATGAAACATGACATTGAAGTGACGAGCGGAAAGGATTGGGGATGTGCAAAGATTGTGGGGGGGGGGGGGGGGGGGGGGGGTGTCGGTGTACCCCACGACAGAAGAGGGAGGAGTTGTACAGTTTGATAGTCACATTGAAGAAGGTCTGAAGAAGGGTCTCAACCCAAAACATCACCCATTCCATCTCTCCAGAGATGCTGCCTGTCCCGCTGAGTTACTCCAGCTTTTTGCGTCTATAGAAACATAGAAATTAGGTGCAGGAGTAGGCCATTCGGCCCTTCGAGCCTGCACCGCCATTCAATATGATCATGGCTGATCATCCAACTCAGTATCCCGTACCTGCCTTCTCTCCATACCCTCTGACCCCCTTAGCCACAAGGGCCACATCTAACTCCCTCTTAAATATAGCCAATGAACTGGCCTCGACTACCCTCTGTGGCAGAGAGTTCCAGAGATTCACCACTCTCTGTGTGAAAAAAGTTCTTCTCATCTCGGTTTTAAAGGATTTCCCCCTTATCCTTAAGCTGTGACCCCTTGTTCTGGACTTCCCCAACATCGGGAGCAATCTTCCTGCATCTAGCCTGTCCAACCCCTTAAGAATTTTGTAAGTTTCTATAAGATCCATAACTATAACTATCTTCGGACAGAAGGATCTCCTGTGGCGTTCTGTGCTGCATCTTGGTGGAACCAGTCTGTTGCTGAAGGGGCTCCTCAGGTTGACCAGTGTATCATGGAGGGGGTGAGCAGTATTGTCCAGGATGCTCCGCAGTTTGAGGAGCATCCTCCCCTCCCCCCCTTAGACCACCCCCCATGAATCCAACTCCACCCCCAGGATGGAGCCAGCCTTCCTGATGTGTTTGTTACCTCTAACCCAGACTTTATTCTGGTAAACCTCTGCATCCTTTCTAATGCCTCCACACCCTTCCAGTAATGGGGCGACACTATTTTGAAACAAAGCATAGAGTTTCTCCCAGTGTTCCAGCCAGCTTATAGCCCCACCCAACCAACCACAAAAGATGCATTCCTGTAAAGAACACAAAGTACTGGAGTAACTCAGCGAGCCAGGCAGCGTCTCTGGAGAACATGGATAGGTGACGATTTGTTCCCCAGAGACGCCTTCTGACCCGCTGAGTTACTCCAGTACTTTGTGTCCTTTTGGATAAACCGGTATCTGCAGTTCTTTATTTCTACAAATGCACTCCCGTCTTGATTTTTGTCTGAAGATGGGTCTCGACCCGAAACGTCACCCATTCAATCTCTCCAGAGATGCTGCCTGACCCGCTGAGTCACTCCAGCATTTTATTTCTATCTTTGCTTTTCGCAGTATTTGCTGTGTGAGAATTGGCTATTGTGTTCCCTCGTTCAATGATGTCATAGTATTTTATAGTCACGTATACCCAAGAACAGTGGAAGTCTTCTTTTGCATTTGGTTCAATAACATTCCTGCTGCAAAATTAGACACAAATATAGTTTAATTTAGTTTCTTACTATTGTCTGGTGTACCGAGGTACAGTGAAAAGCTTTTTTGTTGCATGCTATCCAGTCAGCGAAAAGACTACACATGATTACAATCAAGCCGTCCACTGAGTACAGATACAGGGCAAAGGAAATAACATTTCAGTAAAATCTGATGAAGGATAGTCCGAAGATCTCCAATGAGGTAGATGGGAGGTCAGGACTGGTCTCTTGTTGGTGATAGGATGGTTCAGTTGATAAAACAGCTGGGAAGAAACTGTCCCTGAATCTAGAGGTACCTGTGTGCGTTTTCGCACTTCTGTACCTTTTGCCTGATGAGAGAGGGGGGAAGAGGGGGGAAGAGGGAGTGACCGGGTTGAGACTGGTCCTTGATTATGCTGATGGCCTTGCCGAGGCAGCGTGAAGTGTAGATGGAGTCAATGGAAGGGAGGTTGGTTTGTGTGATGGTCTGGGCAACGTCCACAACTCCGCAATTTCTTGCAGACTCCAAAACCTTGCTGTGATGCATTCCCAATAAAATGTTTCCTGTGGTGCATCTGTAGAGGTTGATGACAGTTATTGGGGACATGCCAAGCTTCCTAAGCCTTGCTGTGCTTTCTTGGCTATTGCTTCGATATGGCTGTTCCAGGACAAGTTACTGGTCGTTTTTACTCCTAAGAACTTGAAGCTTTTAACTATCTCTACTGTGACGCCATCAATGTATAATGTGCCCGACCCGCTGAGTTACTCCAGCACTGTGCCGCTTTGCTTCCTAAAGACCATCACAATGATTGTAAAAACAAAAAAGTACCTTACTACAAAACTACACTTCAAAAATATTGCATTGGTATAGGGTGCTTTTGAACATTGTGTATGCTGCAATAAGGAACTAGTCTGATCTGAGTATTGTAGTGTCAGTCACGTTACTTTTGAATTGGAAAGTGTGAAGTGTAAATGAGTGTGAAAGAGTTTAGTGTAAATGGAGCGGCTGGGCTTGTACACTCTGGCGTTTAAAAGGATGAGAGGGAATCTCATTGAAACGTATAAGATTGTTAAGGGCTTGGACACGCTAGAGACAGGAAACATGTTCCCGATGTTGGGGGAGTCCAGAACCAGGTGCCACAGTTTAAGAATAAGGAGTAAGCCATTTAGAACAGAGACGAGGAAACACTTTTTCTCACAGAGAGTTGTGAGTCTGTGGAATTCTCTGCCTCAGAGGGCGGTGGAGGCAGGTTCTCTGGATGCTTTCAAGAGAGAACTAGATAGGGCTCTTAAAAATAGCGGAGTCAGGGGATATGGGGAGAAGGCAGGAACGGGGTACTGATTGGGGATGATCAGCCATGATCACATTGAATGGCTGTGCTGGCTCGAGGGGCCAAATGGCCTCTACTCCTACACCAATTGTCTATTGTCTATTGTCATAAAATCAGCTTGATCACGTCCCTTCAATAAGGCTTTACTGCTCATGAGAAGCAATGTATTAATACATGCATCAGCTGCATGGTTTTACCCAGCAGTAAGGATGCAATAAACGTGAAGCCATGTGGAAAGAGATTGTACACGGAGCAGCTAGCAAGGGTCACATCTCCGTCCACCATTAATGGAGCCGCACCCAACTGTCATAAAACACAGGGCTGCCTTGTTTGTTGAAGTATTGCTCAGAGTGCAGTCGGTGAATGTCAGCGCTGTAATTTATGACAGCTTTTGCAATCTCGTGTTCATTTGCTTTTTCTATTAACCAACCCGCTACCTGCCATGCAGCTCTGTGGCCTAATTGCTTAGCGCACTCTTCACCTCTTCAGCCGTTTGGCATATAATAACTTCTCCCCTTGCATTGGATTACGTGGGCGATACAGCACAACAAAAACAGGCCTTTCGGCCCATCTGCTCCATGCTGGTGTCTATGCTACACTGAAGTTTCCTCCTTCCTTTCCAGTCTAAACCCATCAGCAGATCCACTCTCCCTCTCTTGGTCGCCCATACATTGCGTTTAGGGACGACAGATGGCACAATGGGCTAAGTGTTCGGCTGGCAACCGGAAGGTAGCTGGTTCGAATCCCGCTTGGAGTGCATACTGTCGTTGTGTCCTTGGGCAAGACACTTCACCCACCTTTGCCTGTGTGTGTCCTTGGGCAAGACACTTCACCCACCTTTGCCTGTGTGTGTGGATGTAATTATGTGAAGCACTTTGGGGTCAATGCAAGTTGACTAAAAATGTGCTATATAAATAAAGAAATAAATAATAAATAAAGAAGGAACTGCAGATGCTGGAAAATCGAAGGTAGACAAAAATGCTGGAGAAACTCAGTGGGTGCAGCAGCATCTATGGAGCGAAGGAAATAGGCAACGTTTCGGGACGGCGGTGCAGGCTCGAAGGGCTGAATGGCCTACTCCTGCACCTATTTTCTATGTTTGTATGTTTCTATTCTCTCAGCATTAGACAGTCCCCCCATCCCGGGAATTAACTTTGTAAACCTACGCTGCACTCCGTCAATAGCAAGAATGTCCTTCCTCAAATTAGGGGACCAAAACAGTACACAATACTCCAGGTGTGCTCTCACCAGATACAACAGCAGAAGGACCTATTTGCTCCTATATTCGATTCCTCTTGTTATAAAGGCCAACATGCCATTCGCTTTCTTCACTGCCTGCTGTACCTGCATGCTTACTTTCATGACGCTTTCAATCCCATGACCAGGGAGTCATAGCAAAAGCTCTGCGATTCGCTTGCACGTAACGTAATTGCCACCTTTTAGTTTAGTTTAGTTTAGTTTAGAGAGATACAGTGCAGAAGCAGGCCCTTCGGCCCACCGAGTCCGTGCCGACCAGCGATCCCCGTACATTGGCAATATCCTACACACACTAGGGACAATTTACAATTGTACCAAGCCAATTTAACCTACAAACCTGTGCGTCTTTGGAGTGTGGGAGGAAACCGGAGGTCCCGGAGAAAACCCACGCAGGTCACAGGGAGAACGTACAAACACCGTACAGACAGCGCCCGTAGTCAGGATCGACTCCAGGTCTCTGGTGCTGTGAGGCAGCAACTCTACCACTGCGCCACCGTGCTGCCCATTAATCTAAAACCATAAGCATCAACATTAAAAGTAATTTAGACAGGTACATGGATGGGAGGGGTTTCAATAGATATGGGCCAAACTCAGACAGGTGGGACTAGTGTAGATGGGACATCTTAGTCAGCGTGGTCTGGTTGGGCAGAAGGGCCTGTTTCCATGCTGTGTGACTCTAATGAAAAGCACAATTGTTGGAGTAACTCAACGGATCAGGCATCATCTCTGGAGAACATGGACAGGTCTTGGGTCAGGACCCTTTGTCAGGTCCTCCCGAGATGTTGCCTGGCACAGCGGTAGAGTTGCTGCCTCACAGCACCAGAGACCAGGGTTTGATACTGACTATGGGTGCTGTCTGTACGGAGTTTGTACGTTCTCCTGGTGACCGCGTGGGTTTTCTCTGTGTGCTCCAGTTTCCTCCCACATGCCAGATATTGTAGATTGTACCTAGTGTTGAGGATAGTGCTAGTGGACGGAGTGATCGCTGGGCCGAAGGACCTGTTGCCGCACTGTATCTCTATAGTCTAAAGATGACCAAATAGTAGTTGGAATCGTAAAATTAACTGTGTTCTCTGAGAAGAAAACCTAGTGCAAATAATTATAACAATGTTTTATTCTTAACTCTTAACATACTGATGAGAATTTAGTCGGATCAATGTTACAAGTTACAAAATGATTGGGCTGGAACTGGCTGGGAAGCGTAGCCCAATGGATGGCACTCATATACATTGCGTAAACAGACTCTTCGGCCCGCCGAGCCCGCACCGACCAGCGATCACCTCGTACACAAACACTATCCTACGCACACTAGGGACAATTTGCAATTTTTACCAAAGCCGATTATCCTACAAATCTGCACCTCTTTGGAGTTTGGTAGGAAACCGGTGCACCCGGAGAAAACCCACACGGTCACGGGGAGAACGTACAAACTCAATACAAACAGCACCCGTAGTCAGGATCGAACCCGGGTCTCTGGCGCTGTAAGGCAGCAACTCTACCGCTCTGCAAGGGTCAGTGGAGTCAGCGAAGCAAAGGTCCCGGGTTTGGCAGTAAGGATCCAAAGAGGAGGTGACCAAGGTGATCGATGAGGGGAGCGCATTGTCCCATTGTCTACATGGGATTTGAAAAAGTCTCTGTTAGGCTGACTAAGATGCACGGGATCTCCAGTGACTTGGTTGTTTAGATTCAGGACTGGCTTACTCATAAAAGGCAGAGGATTGTGGTGGAAGAGTGTCATTCTTGCTGGAGGTCCTGTGACTAGTGGACTTCAGCAGCAGAACAGGTATCAGCTGTCGGACTTGGGTCAGGCTGCATTTAGAGTATTCTGTGCAGTTCCGGTAGCCCCATTACTGGAGATAGTGCACGAGGTTGAACCAGAATGAATGCTTGGACTAGAGGCCATTAGCTACAATACCATATCTTGCACTAAAAACTTACCGAATAGTGAAAGTCCTGGATAGAGTGAACGTGGAGGGGACGTTTCCACTTGTGGGAGAGTTTAGGACCAGAGACCATAACCTCAGAATAGAAGGACGTGCCTTTAGAAAGGAGATGAGGAGGAATTTCTTTAGCCAGAGGGTGGTGAATCTGTGGAATCCATTGCCACAAATGGCTGTGGAGGCCAAGTGAATGGATATTTTTAAGGTGGAGATTGACAGATTCTTGATTGGTACGGGTATCAGGGGTTATGGGGAGAAGGTAGGAGAATGGAGTAAAGAGGGAAAGATGGCTCAGCCATGATAGAATGGCTGAGTAGACTTGACGGGCTGAATGGCATTATTCTGCTTCTAGAACCTATGAACTTATAAATGTTGTGCATGTTCTTCATCATCCGTGCACTGTGGATGACGTGACTGTATTCATGTATAGTCTTTTCTTCAACTAAATTAACAAAATCTTCCACTTCACCTCGGTACACGTGACAATAATACTACACAAAATTAAACCAAACTAAACTGGAAGAGATGATAGGCACTAAATGCTGGAGTAACTCAGCGGGACAGGCAGCATCACTGGAGAGAAGGAATGGGCGACATTTCGGGTCGGGACCCTTCTTCAGACAATAGAAGAGGTGGGAAACATTTGGATTGTTTTCCCTGGCGTCAGAAATTGAGTGGAGACGAAACTGAAGTAAATAAAATGATGAGAGGCGAAGATAGGGGAGACAGTCGGAACTTTTATCCCAGGGACAAATACCAGAGGGCATTGCTTTAAGGTGAGAGGGGCAAAATTTAAAGGAGATTATGCAGGACAAGTTTAGTTTTACACAGAGAGTGGTGGGTGCTTGGAACTCGCTGTTAGGGGTGGTGGTGGGGGCAGATATGATAGTGGTGTTTAAGAGACTTTTGGATAGGCCCATGGATGTGCAGGGAATGGAGGGATATGGATGTGTTCAAAAGGGAACTGCAGATGCTGGAATATCGAAGGTACACAAAATTGCTGGGGAAACTCAGCGGGTGCAGCAGCATCTATGAAACTGTCTCCGGAGAGAGGAGGGGAACTTCTTCAAAGTAGGCATACCTTGAGGAGATATCGCAGTGTCTGAAGAAGCGTTTCGGCCCGAAACGTCGCCTATTTCCTTCGCTCCATAGATGCTGCTGCACCCGCTGAGTTTCCCCAGCAATTTTGTGTACCACCGGAGGGATATGGATCATGTGCAGGCAGAGGTGACTGATTTAACGGCTTCATGTTTGGCACAGACATTGTGGGCCGAAGGGCCTGTTCCTGTGTTGTTCTGGTCTATGTATACTCCGTATACGCTGTATACTATGTATACTATACGCTCTATGTATACGCTGGGGCAGCGGTAGAGTTACTGCCTTACAGCGCTTGCAGCATCGGAGACACGGGTTCGATCTCGACTACGGGCGCTGTCTGTACGGAATTTGTACGTTCTCCCCGTGACCTGCGTGGGTATTCTCCGGGATTTTCGGTTTCCTCCCACACTCCAAAGACGTGCAGGTATATAGGTAAATTGACTTGGTAAATGTAAAAATTGTCCCAAGTGTGTGTCGGACCGTATTAATATGTGGGGATCGCTGGCCGACACAGACCCGGTGGGCCGAAGGGCCTGTTTCCGCGCTGTGTCTCTAAACTAAACTAAACTAACCTCCGATGTTAGATACCCCCATGGAGTAGAGAGGCAAAGCTTTAAGTTGCTGAATTTCCTGGTACGTTTGCTGAGGTACCTGTCACTGATCTGATGCCAGTTGAGACTTGGCACATGAACAGCAAGTTTATTCACTGGCATGAACAGGAAAGGCAGTGGGACAAGGGAAACTCGTTGTGTTTAAAGCTGTGTTTGCTTTAATGATTTTAGTTATTTAAATGTTTTCATTCTGAACAATTTTTAATTTTTTAAATACGTCTTATTGATTGTAAAATGTTTCTGAGTGTCAGACACTGTGAAGTGCTAACAGCAGCCAAGACTTGAAGGCTGTGGTTTAACTTGTTGTTAGATCTCCAGCAAGTGCGGGAAGAACCCAGTGGGTCAGGCAGCATGTGTGGAGCGAATGGACAGATAATGTTTCGGGTCGGGCCTGGTGGGGGAGGGGGTGGGGAGAAAGCTGGAAAGGAGTGGTGGGGGGTAGGGCAAAGCCTGGTAAGTGATAGGGTGAAGAAGGGTCTCGACCCGAAACGTCACCAATTCCACTTCTCCAGAGATGACCCGCTGAGTTACCCGTTCCTTCTCTCCGGAGATGCTGCCGGTCCTGCTGAGTTAGACAATAGACAATAGACAATAGGTGCAGGAGTAGGCCATTTGACCCTTCGAGCCAGCACCGCCATTCAATGTGATCATGGCTGATCATCCCCAATCAGTACCCCGTTCCTGCCTTCTCCCCATATCCCCTGACTTTGCTATGTTTAAGAGCCCCATCTAGCTCTCTCTTGAAAGCATCCAGAGAACCTGCCTCCACCTCCCTCTGAGGCAGAGAATTCCACAGACTCAAGAGCCTGTCCCACCAGCATGCGATTGCATGCATCTAGCGCGACCAAACGTGGTCGCTTGAGGCGTACATCCTCGCGGGGCCGGTCCCACTTCCAAGAGGGGTATGGAGTTGTGTGGGGCTGGTCCCAACATCATACTCACCAATCAGCTGGGCAAGAGGCGGGCCGACTGAATTTGGACGTCGCACGGCGTCGGGCGGTGACGTCATCGCGCTATGCCACGTGCTAGGCGTACGCCGTCAAAACGCTGCGTACGCCCGTCGAGACGCTGTGTACGCCCTCAATGCGCCTGCGGGCCGACAGGCCGTTGGCGCGCGAAGAATTCAGACAGTGCGGGAGTCCCGCGCAATGTCGGGACCAGCCCCGCACAACTCCATACGCCACCTGGATACGCACATTACACCTCCCCATAAGGTCATACGATAACGTGATAGGAGCAGAATTAGGCCATTCGGCCCATCAAGTCTACTCTGCCCTTCAATCGTGGCTGATCTACCTCTCCCTCCCAAGCCTATTCTCCTGCCTTCTCCCCATTACCCGTTCCACCTATCGCCCTTGCAATGACTTCACGTTTCACGCTATTTAGTTTAGTTTAGTTTAGTTTAAAATAACCTAAAACCGTTAACCCAAAAACGTAATCCCGCCCGAATCACTCAAATGAAAGATTATTAATTCTTCATAAAAGGGCGGCACAGTGGTGCATCTGGTAGAGCTGCTGTCTCACAGCTCCAGAGACTTGTGTTGGATCCTGACCGGTTAAGTTGCATTTGGAGCATTGCATGCTGTTCTGGTCGCCCCAATGTGGGAAGGATTTGAGGGCTTTGGAAAGAGTGCAGGCGAGGTTTAACGGAATGGTAGACAAAAATGCTGGAGAAACTCAGCGGGTGCAGCAGCATCTATGGAGCGAAGGAAATAGGCAACGTTTCGTCCCGAAACGTTGCCTATTTCCTTCGCTCCATAGATGCTGCTGCACCCGCTGAGTTTCTCCAGCATTTTTGTCTACCTTCGATTTTCCAGCATCTGCAGTTCCTACTTTAACAGAATGGTGCCTGGATCAGAGGGTGTTGCCCACAAGGAAGCGTTGGAGAGACTTGGAAGTTATCTCTGAAACGCTGGAGGTTGAAGGGGGACCTGATAGAAGCATTTAAAATTATGATCGGCAGAGGCAGTGAGAATATTTATCCCAGGATTGAAATATTAAATATTAAGCAGTGGTAGAGTTGCTGCCTCACAGCGTTGGGGACTGAGGATCGATCCGGACCCCGCACACTTCCTGTGACCACGTGGGTTTCCTCCGGGTGCTCCGGTTTCCTCCCACATCCCAAAGACGTGCAGGTTTGTAGGTTAGTTGGCCCTCTGTAAATTGCCCCCTAATGTGCAGGCAATGGATGAGAAAGTGGGATAATATAGAACTAGTGTGAACGGGTGATCGATGGTCGATGAGGACCTGGTGGGCCGAAGGGTCTTGGTTCCATGCTGTGTCACTAAACTAAACTAAATGATCAGAGTAAAAATGGCCTCTTATAGAGTGGTCTTAAACCACAGTGTCAACCCATTATTATTTAAAAGAGATCATAGAAACATAGAAACATAGAAAATAGGTGCAGGAGTAGAGGCCATTCGGCCCTTCAAGCCTGCACCGCCATTCAATATGATCATGGCTGATCATCCAACTCAGTATTTTGTACCTGCCTTCTCTCCATACCTCCTGATCCCTTTAGCCACATCTAACCATCTAATTGGGACGACAGATGGCACAATGGGCTAAGTGTTCGGCTGGCTACCCGCTTGGAGTGCATACTGTCGTTGTGTCCTTGGGCAAGACACTTCACCCACCTTTGCCTGTGTGTGAATGTGTGTGAATGTGTGTGAGTGACTGGTGGTGGTCGGAGGGGCCGTAGGCGCAGATTGGCAGCCACGCTTCCGTCAGTCTGCCCCAGGGCAGCTGTGGCTACAGAAGTAGCTTACCACCACCGAGTGTGACTGAGGAGTGAATGAATAATGCGATGTAAAGCGCCTTGAGTATTAGAAAGGCGCTATATAAATCCCATCCATTATTATTATTATTAACTCCCTCTTAAATATAGCCAATGAACTGGCCTCAACTACCTTCTGTGACAGAGAATTCCAGAGATTCACCACTCTCTGTGTGAAAAATGTTTTTCTCATCTCGGTCCTAAAAGATTTCCCCCTTATCCTTAAACTGTGACCCCCTTGTTCTGGACTTCCCCAACATCGGGAACAATCTTCCTGCATCTAGCCTGTCCAACCCCTTAAGTAGTTATAGACTCATAGAGTGATGGAATCAGCATGGAAATCAGTGTGAACAGGCGATCGATGGTCAGCATGAACTCAGTGGGCCGAAGGGCCCGTTTCTGTGGTGCATTTCTAAACTAAACTAAGCTCTTACAGAAACTGTCATTTTACCCTTGTAATGAAGGTCGGTAACTCGGTTGATAAGGTCGGATGAGGGGGGATCTCATTGAAACTTACAGAATAGTGAAAGACCTGGATAGAGTGGATGTGGAGAGGATGTTTCCACTAGTGGGAGAGTCTAGGACCAGAGGTCACGGCCTCAAAATTAAAGGACGTACCTTTAGAAAGGAGATGGGGAGGAATTTCTTTATTCAGAGGGTGGTGAATCTGTGGAATTCATCGCCACAGACGGCTGTGGAGGTCAAGTCAGTGGATATTTTTAAGGCAGGGACTGGCAGATTCTTGATTAGTACGGGTGTCAGGGGTTATGGGGAGAAGGCAGGAGATTGGGGTTGAGAGGAAAAGATAGATCAGCCATGATTGAATGGCAGAGTGGACTTAATGGGCCGAATGGCCTGATTCAGCTCCTAGTACTTATGAACTTAGGTAGACAAAAGCGCTGGAGAAACTCAGCGGGTGCAGCAGCATCTATGGAGTGAAGGAAATAGGCAACGTTTCGGGCCGAAACCCTCGGGTTTCGGCCCGAAACGTTGCCCATTTCCTTCGGAGTCTGAAGAAGGGTTTCGACCCGAAACGTTGCCTATTTCCTTCGGAGTCTGAAGAAGGGTTTCGGCCCGAAACGTTGCCTATTTCCTTCGCTCCATAGATGCTGCTGCACCCGCTGAGTTTCTCCAGCACTTTTGTCTACCTTCGATTTTCCTGCAGTTTCTTCTTAAACACTTAAGAACTCATCCCAATAAACAGAACCACACCAGATATAACAGTCATGACTGCCCAAAGTTGTGGGCCTGATGTGAAGCACAATCGCCCGATGACACAGCGATAAGAGTTGCTTGCTGCCTCACAGCTCCAGACACACGGGTTCAACACTGACCACAGACGCTTGTCTGTACGAAGTTTGTACCTTTTTCCCGTGACCTGCGTGGGTTTACTCTGCGATCTCCGGGTTCTTCCCACACAAGTTAATTGGCTTTGGTAAAATTGTAAATTGTCCCTAGTGTGTAGGATAGTGTTAATATGCGAGGATCACCGGTCGGCATGGACTCGGAGGGGCCGAAGGGCCTGTTTCTGCACTGTGTCTCCACATCAAACTAAACAGCTGCCCCCCTCACCTCAGTCCAGGCAGGAGGAGACCATGGGCCCCAGTGCTATTGTTACTTCCATGCTGAAGTACAGAGGCATGGTGTTCAATGACATGCTGACTTGTAGAAGGTCATAGCTGGCAGTTCCCATATAACCTGCTGGTGAATGTAAAGGAACAATCTGCCCCTATTTGTTTCAATTCACACCAAAGTGCTGAGTTTAGTTTAGTTTAGAGGTACATCGCGGAAACACCCTCAGCCCACCGAGTCCGCGCCGACCAGCGATCCCCCCCACACTAACACTATCCTACACACACTCGGGACAATTTACAATTTTTACCAAAGCCAATGAACCCACAAACCTGTAGGCCTTTGGAGTGTGGGAGGAAACCGGAGCACCCGGAGAAAACCCACGCAGGTCACAGGGTGAACGTACAAACTCCGTACAGACAGCACCCATAGTCAGGATCGAACCCGGGTCACTGGCGCTGTGAGGCAGCAACTCTACCTCTGCGCCACCGTGCCGCCCTGAGTCTTTGCCAACAAACAAACAAATAGTTTGTCAAAAGTGCATTAAGACTGTTAGAAGCAAGTCAGGCTTTCATTTCTGGATGCTGACGTTATTTACCATTGTATTTCAAGTATTACAATGCTTCCATCTATCCAAATACTTCACGAGCCCTTAGAAATTACACAATGAAATGTGACTTGCTGCAGGTTAAGTGAGTTAGCCCCAAGTCCCCTGGTCCTTTCAAAGCATGTCTATAGTACAAAAGCAGGTTCTGCCTTCTTTCCTTCCATTTCTTCTGTGTTAAGAAATCAAATTTACCACCTCCTCGCTTAAATCTAGTTAAACAACTAATTTATTTTTATTGCCCTAAGGTGAAAAGGGTTAGTATACATCAAAATAGAAATTGAATTTTAATGCTAGCTGAGGTTCTGATAAACAAATCTCAATCAGATCAGTGGAGCGGAGCAGTACTCCTGAGCAAATGTGATTTCCTTTGAAAATGACCATCAATCATACGCCAAGAGTTCAGCCTTAAACTGACGATTAATAATGCCTTTCTACTCCACTAGCCTCCGATGAGCTGCTTATTGGAGCCAGCCTTCAGAGTCCAGGAAACATCCTTGATGAAAATATGACTCGATGCTGCCTGTTGGTTTAATGTGCATCCTGATAATTGCCTGCCTTTCCATTAGGGATTATCGCCACTCTTTGGTGAATGATAGCTAACTGCAACTAGTGCCTGTGTTTTGTGCATGAGATGGCACATAAGTAGACAAAAATGCCAGATCAAATGGATCTCACTCACTGCCTCTTATGTTCAGAGGAGCAGAATTAGGCCATTCGGCCCATCAGGTCTGCTCCGCCATTCAATCATGGCTGATCTATCTCTCCCTCCTAACCCCATTCTACTGCCATAACAGCTTCAGGAACAGCTTCTTCCCTGCGGCTGTTACATTACTCAACGCTGTACCTCGGTGATTGCCAATCACCCCCCCCCTCCCCCTCCAGACACTCCTTCCACCAGGAAAATAATAATAATTGCACTGCTGTGACTGTATGCACGTAAATATATTTATTTATTGCTCATATTCTATGCCGCTCTTCCAGGGAGACGCTAACTACATTTCGTTGTCTCTGTACTGTACACTGCACAATGACAATAAAGTTTGAATCTGAATCTGAATCTGAATCTGAGATACACAGTCAATCTCCATCTAAAAATATCCATTGACTCAGCCTCCACAGCCATCTGTGGCAATGAATTCCACAGATTCACCAACCTTTCACCAAAAAAAATTCCTCCTCCTTTCGAAAAGTACATCCTTTTATTCCGAGGCTATGGCCTCTGGTCCTAGACTCTCCCATTAATGGAAACATCCTCTCCACATCCACTCCATCCAAGCCTTTCACTATTCGGTAAGTTTCAGTGAGATCTCCCCTCATCCAGCGAGTGCAGGCCCAGGCCGTCAAAAACCCACTCATTCTCGTAAATCTCCTCTGGACCCTCTCCAAAGCCAGCACATCCTTCCTCAGATGTATAAACATAGAAACATAGAAAAGGTGCAGGAATAGGCCATTTGGCCCATTTGAGCCAGCACCGCCATTCAATGCGATCATGGCTGATCATCTAAAATCAGTACCTCGATCCTGCTTTCTCCCCATATCCTTGATCCTGCTGGCCAAAAATGGGGCCCAAAACTGCTTACAATGCTCCAAATGCAGTCTGCCCAATATTCTACAAAGCCTCAGTATTACACCCCTGTTTTATATTCTTGAAATAAATGCTAGCATTGCATTTGTCTTGGTGTTAGGGAAACGGCAGCATGCTCCTTGCTTTTCCAGCCAGATGCTTCTAATATCATGGCTCTAGTCAAGGGTTCCAATGCCATAGAACTGCAGCTGCAGACTTGAAAGGCCGACACACAAGACCCACCAAACCAGAAGATGGAAAATGATGGAAATTTGTCGACATTCTAGTAAACAGGAAAGATACAGGAGGCCTCTTTCTTCTCAGTTATCAATGGACAACAGCAGGAAGTTAGCAGGAGGGGGTGGGTGTCGTAGAGATCATAGAACGGTACAGCACATGATCAGGCCCTTCGGCCCACAATGTCTCTGCTGAATATGATGCCTAAACCAACTCTTATGGTCGGCACGGTGGCGCAGGGGTAGAGTTGCTGCCTCACAGCTCCAGTGGCCCTTTGTCCAGAGAGTCCCCTCAAAGCTGGGTTCCAACCTGACTACGGGTGCTGTCTGTACGGAGTCTGTACGGAGTCTGTACGTTCTCCCCATGACCTGCGTGAGTTTTCTCCAGGATCTCAGGTTTCCTCCCACACTCTAAAGTCGCGCATGTTTGTAGGTTAATTGGCTTTGGTAAAATTGTAAATTGTCCCAGTGTCTGTAGGACAGTGGTAGTGTGTGGTGATTGCTGGTTGAAGCGGTCTCGGTGGGCCGAAGGGCCTGTTTCAATGCTGTTTCAATCTCTAAACTACAACTACATTTCCGTATATAGGGGTATGAAGGAGATTGCTGGCAATGTCAGCAGCTGCCCTGTTGAATGTATGGGGCATTCTAAATGTGTCGGAGTGAACTGCAGATGCTGGTTTACACCGAAGATGGACACAAAATGTTGGACTAACTCAGAGGGACAGGCAGCAACTCTGGAGAGAAGGAATGGGTGACGTTTCGGGTCGAGACCCTTCTTCAGACTGAGCCTTCTTTAGTCTGAAGAAGGGTCTCAACCCGAAACGTCACCTATTCCTTTTTCTCCAGAGATGTCGCCTGTCCCGCTGAGTTACTCCAGCGTTTTGTGTTTATGCATGGGGTAGACCCCCTGGATTAAAGTCGCTGAGCTGAGAGTAGGTTGCATGAGTCATTCTACAGTCCATGTGACTTAGGGCTGTGATATGAATCTTCATTTCACAGAGTGTAACTGAAGAAAGGCTGATGTTGAAAGCTAACAGCACACCCTGCGTACATTAGAAATTGCAGGAAGCATCTACATTTTATGCAGAGTAAGATAAGTTTGCAGATGCGTAGAATGCCATGCCTTGTGTTCATTATGCAGAACAGAGGCCTTTTGGCCCATCATGTCCCTGCCAACTCCCAACAACGCAATAGATGGATAGCTAAGCGCATGCAATGAACATGTTGGACAATAACGTATAATCTGTATGCAGAGGTTAGGCACAAAGTGCTGGAGCAACTCAGCGGGTCAGGCAGCATCTCTGGAGATGGAATAGGTGACGTTTCGGGTCGGAACCCTTCTTTAGTGTGAAAGCTTTCATTGTGATGAAGGGTTCCAACCCCAAAAGGGTTCCTTGACCCACTGAGTTGCTCCAGCACTTTGTGTTTATCTTCGGTATAAACCAGCATCTGCACTTCACATACTCTGTCTGCATATTGGAGGGGAATTTTACATAGAAAATAGGTGCAGGAGTAGGCCATTCAATATTATAATAATGGCCACCGCCATTCAATATTTTCATGGCTGATCATCCAAAATCAGTACCCCGTTCCTGTTTTTTCCCCACATCCCTTGATTCCTTTAGCCCTAAGAGCTAAATCTAACTCCCTCTTGAAAACATCCAGTGAATTGGCCTCCACTGCCTTCTGTGGCAGAGAATTCCACAGATTCACAACTCTCTGGGTGAAAATGTTTTTCCTCATCTCAGTCCTAAATGGCCTACCCCATATTCTTAAACTGTGACCCCTTGGTTCTGGACTCCCCCAACATTGGGAACATTTTTCCTGCATCTGGCCAGTCTATTCCTTTAAGAATTTTATATGTTTCTATAAGATCCTTATATGTTTCTATCAGGATTTTGTGTGAAAATGAGAACGTTTTGATGTGAGGAAAATGCGATGCATTTGTTTATGTGTCAGGGAAGATCATACCTTATATACTTTACCGGAGAAAGAGGATTCTGAGTGTGTGTCCATCATGTTTATCATTGGGAACAGTAGATTCTTCTTGAATCATTGGGGCACTTCACACTCTGAGCGTACATTAACATAATCTCAGGTGATTTTGGAAATCTCACATGTCCTGAAGGTTTTGTTAACTTTTCAATACTCTCCTGTCCTTTTAAAGAGCCACAAATCGTAACATTTAAGAAACAGTTAAAGCCCTGTCCCACGGTACGAGTTCATTCCAAGAGTTCTCCCGAGTTTGCCCCGATTCGATCTCGGAGATTTACAGTAATGGCCACTCGTCGGTACTCGGGGCTCTCGTGGACATTTTTCATCATGTTGAAAAATCTTCACGAGTCTTCCCGTGCTTACCTGCCGTTAGCGAGTCTTCCCGAGTACCTGCCGTTAACGCTAAGAGACGTCCCAGAGCTCCGACATACCTGCTACGTTCATTCGGGACGACAGATGGCACAATGGGCTAAGTGTTCGGCTGGCGACCGGAAGGTGGCCGGTTCGAATCCCGCTTGGAGTGCATACTGTCGTTGTGTCCTTGGGCAAGACACTTCACCCACCTTTGCCTGTGTGTGAATGTGTGTGAATGTGTGTCAGTGATTGGTGGTGGTCGGAGGGGCCGTAGGCGCAGAATGGCAGCCACGCTTCCGTCAGTCTGCCCCAGGGCAGCTGTGGCTACAGAAGTAGCTTACCACCACCGAGTGTGACTGAGGAGTGAATGAATAATGCGATGTAAAGCGCCTTGAGTATTAGAAAGGCGCTATATAAATCCCATCCATTATTATTATTATTCTCCGTGCTTACCACGAGTTTGATTTTTTTTAAACTCGGGAGAGCTCTTGGAATTAACTCGCACCGTGGGACAGGGCTATAAGGCAGGTACGTGGATAGGACAGGTTTTGAGGGATATGGACCAAACGTGGGCAGGTTGGACGAGTGTAGATGGGACATGTTGGTCAGTGTGGGCAAGTAGGGCAGAAGGGCCTGTTTCCACGCTGTGTCACTCTATGACTCTATGAACTGCGGATAGAACATGTAGGCTATATTCAGGGCTGCTGTTCTCCTCCCCCCCCCCCTCCCGCTGCATGTGGCTGTTCAGCAATGCAAAGTGCCCCAGATAATTATGGCATTGGTATTTGGGATTAATTATTTTGGAGTCACCCCAGGTATTTATGTGAATACACTGGTCGTAGAGTCATTCAGTCACACAGCACAGAAACAGGCCCTTCAGGCCAACTTGCCTATGCTGACCAAGATGCCCCATCTGCACTCATCCAAGGAGCTGAATTAGGCCATTCGGCCCATCGAGTCTACTCCGCCATTCAATCATGGCTGATCAATCTTGACCTCTCAACCCCATTCTCCCGCCTTCTCCTCATTAACCTTTGACACCCTGACTAATCAAGAACCTGTCAACCTCCACTTAAAATATTCCCAGTGACTTGGCCTCCACAGCCATCTGTAGTATTTGTCCCATATCCCTCTAAACCTTGCCCATTCATATACCTGTCCAAATGTCATTTAAACATTGTTATAATACCTGCCTCAACTACTTTCTCCGGATGCTCATTCCGTACACCCACCACCTTCCGAATGAAAACGTTCCTATTAAATCTTTCCCCTCTCACCTTACAATAAATCTCACCCACAATAAATCTTTTATTTCAATGTTTCTAACCACACACTCTCAGATAGGACAAATTTACCCAGGTGAGCCAACTGATAGGACTTACATAGGATTGTCTTAGTTGAAGGACTATCGGTGCCACTTTAAAGGATCAGTAATGTTTGTATTACCAATGCCTGTGTCACAGGGGTCTGGTCTTAATGACATCCCGTGGCGTCTCCTTATCTTGGAGTTATTATGTTTGCTGATCCAATAAATTATACCGGTCCCCAAAGGCTATCTGTGGCACCAACCATCCCCGCTGATAAAAGATCACCCAACACATATTATTATCATTCCCTCATACGGGATTCCACACACCAACTTGTTGTCATGGTCGATAAATAAAAGAGGCTATTATTAATTATAGATGATTCTGCTGCTAAGGAAAGATATTATTGCCTATCTTCCTTAATGACCATTTTGGGGGGTGAGGTCAGGAGTATGGTTGAGGAGGGAAAGAAAAGATTTATTTCAAGAACTTTATTTTTTAATGCCTCTGCTCAACATCTCTGCTCAGCCCGCCTAAACCTACTTGATCTCCCGGTTGCTAAACACTTTAACTCCCCCTCCCATTCCCACACTGACCGGGGCCTCCTCCATTGCCAGAATGAGGCCCAGCACAAATTGGAGGAACAGCACCTCATATTTCACTTGGGCAGCTTACACCCCAGCGGTGTGAATTTTGATTTCTCTAACTTCAAGTAACCCTTGCTTTCCCCCTTCCCAGTTCTCCCACCAGTTTGACTGTCCCCCTGATTACATTGTATCAGTCTGAAGAAGGGTTTCGGCCCGAAACGTCGCCTATTTCCCACGCTCAATAGATGCTGCTGCACCCGCTGAGTTTCCCCAGCAATTTTGTGTACCTACATTGTATCTCTGTTTGCTTTGTTGTCACCTTCTAGCCACCTTGAGCTTCATCCCTTTTGATCTCGTACATTTCCTTATCTCTGTGACTCCCTCTCCACTCACTCTCCGTCTGAAGAATAGCCTCGACCCGAAACGTCACCCATTCCTTCTATCCAGAGATGCTGCCTGCCCCGCTGAGTTACTCCAGCATTTTACGTCTATCTTCAGTATAAACCAGCATCTGCAGTTCCTTCCTACACAAACTATATTTTTGAATATTGTATTCTGCTGTGTGTTCAGTCTCCTTGAAGATTACTGTGTTTCACTGATGATCTAATGGTCAGCATTGGACACTTGAATTTGCCTAGTTATTTATAACGAGTACCGGATCTAAGGCTTGGTTATATTGTAAAATAATACAGACTTCTCACATTCCTGTCTGATTTCCCCCCCAAATTTATAAAGATGGTTTTGAATAGACAAACAATGAAAGGTTGTTCACATTAGTTGGTGAATTGCTAACCAGAACTAGTAAAGTCGAGATTCTTGTTGAAAGAATGCAAATTGAAAAGATATGCAGGTTTGCAGGCTACATGGCTTGGTATAATTGTAAATTGGCACTAGTGTGGGTAGGATAGTGTTACTGCACTGGAATCACTGGTCGGCACGGACTCAGTGGGTCGAAGGGCCTGTTTCATCACTGTATCTGTAAACTAAACTAAAATAAACTAAAAGACAAGGGCAGTGGTGCTGCACAGTGCACAGCGGTAGAGTTGCTGCTGCCTTGCAGCGCCAGAGACTCGGGTTTGATCCTGACTATGGGTGCTGTCTGTATGGAGTTTGCACGTTCTCCCTGTGACTGCATGTGTTTTCTCCCGGTGCTCCATTTTCAGGTTTGTAGGTTAATTGGCCTCCGAACAAAAAGTCCTGAGTGTGTAGGATAGAACTAGTGTGAACGGGTGCTCATTGGTCGGCGCGGACTTGGTGGGCCTAATGGCCTGTTTTCATTCTGAAGATTTTTTAATTTTGAATATTTTGCCACAATTAGGATTCAGCGACTGAATTGACATGAGAGTGAGATGAGTATTTGAAAAGAAAGATTAAAGTGAAATAGGAATATGGGCATTTTGTAGTGGTAAAACAGAAGTTAACGCCGTTTTTGTGAGCTGTCTTTATATTTTTACTGTCTCCACCTTCAATTCATTTAGTTTAGTTTATTGTCACATGTACCGAGGTACAGTGAAAATATTTTGTTGCATGCTAACCGGTCAGCAGAAAGACAACACATGATTACAATCGAGCCATCCTCAGTTTGCAGATACAGGATAGTTTAGCGTTTTGAATAACGTTTAGTGCAAGATAAAGTCCAGTAAAGTCCGATTAAAGATAGTCCAGGAGTCTCCAATGAGGTAAATAGTAGCTCAGGATCGCTCCCTAGTTGGTGGTAGGATGGTTCAGTTGCCTGATAACAGCCGGGAAGAAACTGTCCCTGGATCTGGAGGTGTGCGTTTTCACACTTCTGTACCTTTATTGGTTGAGGTGCTGGACTGGGAAACAAACCGAATCCCGAACAAACAAGCAAAATGTATACATTTAATGGAAAGACCTTTAACAGCATAGATGTAAAGAGAGGGATACATATGGTACGCTTGCCCTCATGGGTGTAGATGATGAGTGTAAGTCGGAAAGTCACGATACAGCTTTATGGGACTTTGGTTAGGCCACGTTTGAAGTCTTGCGTGCAGTTCTGGTCACCCCATTACAGGAAGGATGTGCAGGCTTAGGAGAGGGTGCAGAAGAGTTTTACCAGAATGCCCGCCTGGACGAATTTTGGAGTTTTGTCTGGAATGTTGGAGACTGAGGGGAGACCTGATAGGAGAGTACTTTGACTTCCCAAACTTGCGCTTTCCAGATGGGATTTTGCAGAGGTGAAAGAGGTTAATTTGCACAGCTATCAGCTCTACTCAGAGCCAGCTATGGGCCAAATGACTTGTCCATTCTGTAACTAGACACAAAATGCTGGAGTAACTCAGCGGGACAGGCAACATCTCTAGAGAGAAGGAATGGGTGATGTTTCAGGTCGAGACCTTTCTTTAGACTGATGTCAGGGGAGAGGGAGATACAGAGATAAGGAAGGGTAAGGCGTGAAAATGAGAAAAAGGGGATGGAGATCTAGGACAATGTAGAATAGATCATTGTTAGCTGGGAGAAGGTAACAACAAAGCAAACAGAGATAAAATGTAAACAAACAGTTAGAATAGTCAGAGAACTGGGAAGGGGGGAGGGATGGAGACAGAGGGAAGGCAAAGGTTACTTGAAGTTAGAGAAGTCAGTATCTCTGGAGAAAAAGTATGGGTGACGTTTCAGGTCGGGGCTGGGGGGGTGGGAGGAGATTAAAAGTTGGAGGCGAGAAAAAAACAGGACCTATCAGGGCTGTCCGCAAATGATCTCAGGCAGGGCAGTGACTGGTAGGTCCATTGTTGGCCGGGGAAGCGGTGATCTCAAGAGAAACAATGTGGAGAACTTCTGGAGCTGGTAAAACAACTAGGATGGAGGATGGAGGGAGGGGAGGGGAGTATGAGATGAATTTACTTAAAATTAGAGAATTCAATGTTCATACTGTTGGGGTGTAAGCTGCCCAAGTGAAATATGAGGAGCTGTTCCTCCAATTTGCATGTGCCCTCACTCCGACAGTGGAGGAGGCCCAGGACTGAAAGGTCAGTGTGGGAATAGTAATGGTCGGCAACTGGGAGATCCAGGAAGATCGAGTGTTATAAGTGTTCGGCAAAACAGTCCACTGCAATGTTTCTGTGAAGCTATGATTGGTACCTGGAGTATTGTGTGCAGTTTTGGTCCCCTAATTTGAGGAAGGACATTCTTGCTATTGAGGGAGTGCAGCGTAGGTTTTCAAGGTTAATTCCCGGGATGGCGGGACTGTCATATGCTGAGAGAATGGAGCGGCTGGGCTTGTACACTCTGGAGTTTAGAAGGATGAGAGGGTATTTTATTGAAACATATAAGATTGTTAAGGGCTTGGACACGCTAGAGGCAGGAAACATGTTCCCGATGTTGGGGAAGTCCAGAACCAGGGGCCACAGTTTAAGAATAAGGAGCAAGCTATTTAGAACGGAGACGAGGAAACACTTTTTCTCACAGAGAGTGGTGAGTCTGTGGAATTCTCTGCCTCAGAGGGCGGTGGAGGCAGGTTCTCTGGATACTTTCAAGAGAGAGCTAGATAGGGCTCTTAAAAATAGCGGAGTCAGGGGATATGGGGAGAAGGCAGGAACGGGGTACTGATTGGGGATGATCAGCCATGATCACATTGAATGGCGGTGCTGGCTCGAAGGGCCGAATGGCCTACTCCTGCACCTATTGTCTATTGTCAATAGTCACTGTTTGTTTTAACGAGTCATTTATTTATTTCTCTCTGTTTATCCTTTGTCCCCCTCAGTGCCCGCTACAAGCCTGGTGATTCTCCGCACCCTCCCAGTCCGCTAATCGGGAGAAAAAGACAACAACAACGTTCAAAAAAACAAAACGGTTTTTCACAACAGCTCTCTGGAATCCACGGCGACCCGGAGAGATACTCACCGAGAGAGCCAGTAGACGGAGCACAGCAAGCCCAGCCTCCGCAGTGACTCATCCCTCCGCACACTGACGGAGAACAAGGCGACACAAACTAGAGTTTAAAGTACCTTCTAGGGCAGCCTTGTCCCGTCGACCAAAAAGCACCCTGTTTCAGATCAGGACACGGTTTGCACAGGTCAACCATGAGAACAAAAAGTAACAAAAGTTTCAACAACAAAAAAATTTGATTTCTCTTTTGTCAAATGAAAGGATACGAAAAAATTTGCAGAGAAACACTGTTTATCTGTTACTGGAAGATTGTAGGACTAAGTCAAAAACTTCGGTTAAATCAAAAACTGTGAACTTTAAATGAAGACGGATCACAGTAAAATGCTAAAGATGGATATCCAAATATGGAAGTGTGCAGAAGAATCTTCATTGTTCTGATCAACTTTGCAAGTTTCCAAGATTGCCAATGAGGAAAACAGAATCAACCAACTGGATCTCAAATGTGTGAACTGTACCGACACCTTCTGAAGTTTTGGAGAGTCAGACTGACGTTCCTGGGACCACAGTTCAATGTAATACCCGCGTCTCAGTTTGGTCGCAATGAATTGACTCAAAGAGGAATCCATTTGATCAGGGACTTGGTGGCATCGAACTTCACCATTTGAATTCTTTAGGGCGATGCAATGCCCGTTGAGGATTTGCAATGAAAGCAATCAATTAGAGATTGTAGCTTCATCCTGACTTGATTATTCCAGATTACGTTTCTTCATAAATGGCGAGTGTTTCCAATTTTAATATATGTGAAATTTGGATGGGGAGGTGGACAGTGTTGAGGGCAGTGCAGTGTTGGAAAGTGTAGATTTCCACACCTGGAGGTCAGTCCCTGATGGTGTGATATGTAGTGTCCAAGCCTCGACTCCAATGCATTTCCATTCACCAGTGGTCGAGAATACCATCAGTTGCTTGCGCCGCCCCTAATGGTGCGGCTCTTAACATTCCATTATGTTCCAAGTGTACTTGCATCTCCTTGCCTTGACTCCCAACATCAGCCAGCGTAAAGTCCAACCCAGACGGTTGGATCGAGTCACCTCTATGTGCTTCCAAAGCCATTTAAATGCATTTTAATCTGACATTTGCCAGGGCATGTACACAAAATGCTGGAGTAACTCCACGGGACAGGCAGCTTCATCCGGAGAGAAGGAATGGGTGACGATTCGGGTCGAGACCCTTCTTTGGACTCCCCTTCAGACTCCCTTCAGACTCTGAAGAAGGGTCTTGACCCGAAACGTCACCCCTTCATTCTATCCAGGGATGCTGCCTGTCCCGCTGAGTTACTCCAGCATTTTGCGTCTCTCTTCGGTGTAAACCAGCATCTGCAGTTCCTTCCGAGGGTCATACATTGGTGGGAATTGGTGGGACTTTTCCTTTCTGAAAAGGGGCGGCACGGTGGCCCAGCGGTAGAGTCGCTGCCTTTCCGCCCCAGAGACCCGGGTTTGATCCTGACTACAAACGTTGTCTGTATGGAGTTTATACTTTCTCCCTGTGACCACGTGGGTTTTCTCCTGGTGCTCCGGTTTCCTTTCACACTCTTAAGACGTATGGGTTTGTAAGTTATTGGCTTTGATAAACATTGTAGAACTGTCTCTAGTGTGTAGGGTAGTGCTGGTGTACGGTGCGATCACTGGTCGGCACGGACTCGAGGGGACAAACGACCTGTATCTATAAAGTCTAAAGTCTAAAAGTCTAAATGATTCTCGATTCAATCAACTATTTTTTCACCAGTATCATCGAAGCTATTAAACATAATTGCCCAGCCTTTATTTAAATCAATTTCAACATCTGTGGGGTGGCTGTCAAGTGAATCAAAGCAATGGCTGATCCTTGAATCCAGATGTTGTAATGCAGATGTGGCAGGACTTGGTGGTATTGAGGTTGGACCCAGCCTGAAATTTCCTTTCAATCTATGAAGTAATCAGTGGTGCAATGTAGTGGAATCAGTGCTCCAGACTTTATTTCCAAAATCTGGTTTAGTGGGCTTCAACGGAAGTGGAGGACAGGGTGTAAATAATTGCCTTTTTATTGCCTTTTATCCTTCTATCCGCCTGACCTCCTCCAGTTACATTCAGCTTGAAAACTGCACAAAGATGATGATTTAGTTTAGTTTAGACATACAGGGTGGCAACAAACCCATCAGCCCACCGAGTCCACGCCGACCAGCGATCCCCGCACTATCTCACACACACTAGGGACAAATAATTTTTTTTACCAAAGCCAATTGATCTACAAACCCACGTGTCTTCGGGATGTGGGAGGAAACCAGAGCACCCGGACAAAACCCACACAGGTCACGGGGAGAACGTACACACTCCATACAGACAGCACCCGTAGTCAGGATCGAACCCGGGTTAAAGGCAGCAACTTTGATGCACAGAGTCTCTTGCCCAGAGTAGGGAAATCGAGAACCAGAGGACATAGGTTCAAGGAGAAGGGGAAAAGATTTAATAGGAATCCGAGGGGTAGCTCTTTCACACAAAGGGTGGTGGGACAAGCTGCCAGAGGAGGTAGTTGAGGTTGGGACTATCCCATCATTTAAGAAACAGTTTGACAGGTACATGGATAGGACAGGTTTGGAGGGACATGGACCAGGCGCAGGCAGGTGGGACTAGTGTAGCTGGGACATTGTTGGCCAAGTGTGGGCAAGTTGGGCCGAAGGGCCTGTTTCCACGCTGTATCACTCTGTGACTACGATTCTACCGCTGCACCACCGTGCTGCCCCACGATTCATAATTGTCAATGTGTTATCTTCTCACCAATATATAAACAGTAAACAAGTGCTGTCAATCCTTCACTGACAAGGAATCTAGAAATTCATGCCTAGCCTAGCATTCCTTCCAATTCACAACTCTCTAGTACACTCTACCATTTCCATCAGCCAGCTTTGTTGAGCTGTGCTGGCTCTGTGCGTTTAATGGCCTATGGGGAAAGATCCCATGCTACCGAACAGAGAAATGAAGAGTATAGATTAAGCACAAGGGTATCTCCTATAATGAATAGATGAGTCGGGAGAGGGACTGCACACATACTCAGTAATATTTGAAATCTATTGCCTGTGGTCTGAAGAAGTCTCGACCCGAAACATCACCCATTCCATCACTCCAGAGATGCTGCCTGTCCCGCTGAGTTACTCCAGCGTTTTGTGCCTATCTATTGAGTGATACAATTTCCCCTGAGATTAAACTTTCACCGTAAGAGATGTAACAGTTTAGGGCAGTGAAGTGTCGAGTGTTTAGAGTTTAGAGATGCAGCATGGTAACGGGCCCTTCAGCCCATCGAATCCCTGCTGACCACCGATCACCTGTTCTCACTAGTTCTATGTTATACCACTTTCTCATGCATTCCAAACGCATCCGTAGCATTGACTAGAAGTTGCACAGAATTACTGGATTAAGATATTTCAAAAATAGGCTTGGGGGAGGAATAATTAATATTTAAAGATAACTCTAAGACATATTAATGCTCAAGTGATACACTTTCCCAAGAAGGTCATAAATTGGCCACAAAGCAATTTGCCACTAAGGGATCCTGTCTGATTAGTTATATGTAGCCAAAATTGAGTCATAGAGTCTTTCAGCGTGGAAAACGGCTTTTCGGCCCAACTTGCTCATGCCGACTAACATGGCCCATCTACATGAGTCCCACCTGCCTGCGTTTGGCCCATATCCTTCTAAACCTGCCCTATCCATGTACCTGTCTAAAAGTTTCTTAAAAGTTGTGATAGTACCTGCCTCAACTACCTCCTTTGGCAGCTCGTTCCACACACCCACCTCAAATTCCTATTAAATCTTTCCCCCCTCACCTTAAACCCATGTCCTCAGGTTCTCGATTCGCCGACTCTGAGCAAGAGACTGTGCGTCTGCCGATCGATTACTCTCATGATTTTGAACACCTCTACAAGATCACCCCTCATCCTCCTGCGCTCCAGGGAATAGAGTCCTAGCCAGCTCAACCTCTCCCGATAGCTCAGATCCTTAAGATGTTCCTGGCTTTGTGGAAATGCTGCAGTTTAATTGTAAATCCTTAAGACTCAGAAGCCAGGCATGTTACAACCTGACTGATTTGTTGAATACAGGTTACAACACACTGTTAATTAGCTTCTCACTGGAAGATATGTTGTTAGAGGAACAGAAGAATTTACAATCAGCCCTTCCCCCAATAGTGAAATTATTGAAGGCAACAAGGAATAAAGACTTGTAGCTTAACAAAACCTTTAATCATTCTGTTTGAGAAGGCCCACTCTCTCAATCTGTATTTTACTCTCAATACTCATTAATTTCTGAAAACTATTGAGTGATATAATTTCCACTGAGATTAACTTTCACTGCAAGAGATGTAACAGTTTGGGGCAGTGAAGTGCAAAGTGTTTAAAGTTTAGAGATATAGCATGGAAACGGGCACTTCAGCCCACCGAATCCATGCCGACCATCGATCGCCCGATCTCACTAGTTCTATGTTATCCCTCTTCTTCGTACACTCCCTACACACGAGGGGCAATTTACAGAGGGCCAATTAACCTACAAACCTGCATGTCTTTGGGAAGTGGGAAGAAACCGGAGCACCCGGAGAAAACCCATGTGAACTCCATACAGACAATACCCGAGGTCAGTATCGAACCTGGGTCTCTGGCACTGTGAGATAGCAGCTCGAACAGATTGAGGCACCTTTGGGGAACAAGCATGAGGCAATTACACAACACAGAGATGATATATATAGTTACATTAGATACTGCCTGACCCGTTGAGTTACTCCAGCATTTTGTGTCTATCTTTGGGATAAACCAGCATCTGCAGTTCATTTTTATTACATTGATGATGATAGAATGTTTATAGGATATAAGCTTCCAATTACCAAATAACTCTGATCGTCTAATTCTATTCCAGTTATTTGGAATGATTGGGTCTGTGGATTATGCATCTTGAATAAATCAGATTCTATTTTAAATGCAAAAAATGGATTCTCCATAATTTTAACTGGCTTTTTGTGATCATATATTGTGCATATTTTCCATCAAGATCAGTTGCATTGCACATCTCTGACAAATAATGGAGTTACAGGACGACAGTTGTTTAAATAATATGACTGAAAATATTAGCTTCTTCAGACTGGAACTGAAGAGATATCATTGCTCAGTGACTAGTTAGATTAAATATAACTAGTTAACCAAATATAATGCCCCGACTGTGCAATGTTATTTGCAGAAAGGGAGCAAATGTTCATTCCTTCATTCCTGTACTCACTACATTCCAAGAGCAATCTATCCAGCATCTCCAAGTGCTTTAAATGCTTTAAACATACACATACTGTCGTATTCATCTTCTCTTTCAGGTGTATTGATCATAACAAGGATTCATTGGCGATGGTCAGAGTTGAGTTTAGTTTAGTTTAGAGATACAGCGCGGAAACAGGCCCTTCGGCCCAACGGGTCCGCACTGGCCAGCGGTCCCCGAACATTAACTCTATCCTACACACACCAAGGACCAGAGATGCTGCCTGACCTGCTGAGTTACTCCAGCATCTTGGGTCTATCTTCGGTGTAAACCAGCATCTGCAGTTCCTTCCTACACATTTCACTGTCATCTTGGTTGAGAAGTTGTATTGTGGCAGATGGGAAACAAAAAGGATAATTGCACTTCCTACAGTTATCGGGAGGATCCAAAACTCTAGTGTCCATAATGAGCTCCTGTTGACAATCCATTGCTCTCTATAATGCACCAGATTGTTCGGCAGTTCATTGGGTTGAACGTTGTTATGACGACCCTGCATTTCTATAGCACCTTTCGCAACCTTAGGACATCCCAAAATGCTTCACAGCCAATGAGGTATCTTGGGATCCAATTTGCATCCAGTTTTCAGATTAAGCAGAAAATGCACCTATTTCAAGCACTGTATGATCCCATAGTAACCTGGGACCAAGTGACTTGTTCAGTTGGACACGAGGTGATGACAATGCCACCGCTAGTCATGTTTTATCCTGTGGCCTAAGATGTCCAACAAATGACTCCACTAATTCGATCCAGTCGCACGTTGATATTTGTTATTAGTTTCGTTCAGTTTGGTTTAGAGGTACAGTGCGGAAACAGGCCCTTTGGCGATTTTTACATTTACCAAGCCAATTAACCTACAAACCTGTACATTTTTGGAGTGTGGGAGGAAACCGAAGATCTCGGAGAAAACCCACGCAGGTCACGGAGAATACCCGCGCATACGTACAAACTGTGTACAGACAGCACCCGTAGACGGGATGGAACCCGGGTCTCCGGCGCTGCACCACCGTGCTTCATTGTTTTTACAGTGAGCAAGTAGCCCCAAAAATTACAAATTGCTTCATCTCCTATTAGTTTTTTTTCACAATTTACATTATTATTCCAAGTCATTTGGATATTGATATTGCCATGACCAAATATGTATTCTGCTAATTGAAATGAATTGCATAGATTTATATGAGATGCCATTTGTAGATTGGTTGTTTAAATGGCAAACGATTGTGTCTGTACACAACTGGAAACATACGGATGAGAAAATGTAGGGACAAAAATTGCAGGTTTTATTTCAAAGGAATAAGCAAAGCAGAACATAGAACAGTGCAGCAGAGGAACAGGCCCTTCGGCCCACTATGTCTGCCCTGAACATGATGCCAAGACCAACTGTTACCTGTCTGCACACAATCCAATAGGTTTACAGTTATTCTTTAGTTGTCCTGAATATTATCATATCTGTCCGATTATGATACCAACTATTGATTTAGACTAAAAAGTTTAGACTTTAGAGAGAGACGGTGGTGCAGCGGTAGAATTGCCAGAGACCAGGGTTCAATCCTGACTACTTTCTACAGTGCTGTCTGTAGAAAGTTTGTTCGTTCTCCCTGGGACCGCGTGGGTTTTCCCCGGGTGCTCAGGTTTCCTCCCACATCCCAAACACGTACAGGTTTGAAGGTTAATTGCCTTCGGTAAAAATTGTAAATTGTCCGTGAAGTGCAGGGTAGTGTTGGTGACAATGAGTCATGGACACTTGGTGTTGCACGCCGTGGAAACAGGCCCTACGTCCCAAGATGCCCACACCGACCAACATGCCCCAGCTACACTAGTCCCACCTGCCTGCGTTTGGCCCGTTTCCCTCTAAGCCTGGCCTATCCATGTACCTGTCCAAGTGTATGGGGTGATCGCTGGTCAGCGCGGACTCGGTTGGGCCATAGGACTTATTTCCCCGCTGTATCTCCAAAGTCTAACGTCTATTGATGGGGCTTAATGAACAGCAACAAAACATCACCCTTTTTCATTTACTTTCCTCTTCTCTCTCAGTCTCTCTCTTTCACCTCAATTCTCCTTATTTTCTCTTCAGTTCCCCCAGACTTGTTTTCTTTCCCCTTCCCATTTTCTGTCTTGATCTTCCCTTCACCCGCCACCTCTCTTCGTTCTGTTCCGTTACTCTCTGAGATCCGAATCCCTGCCTCTTCACTTCACTGCATCTGATGTAACAGTGTTACTTAAACTTTCCAGATATTTAGATTAAAAAAAAGTGTACAACTATTTTTAAAAAAAGATGACATTTATCTCACAAAACGGATGTATTTTAGTGCTTTGTAGCTTTTCTATTGTCCAATATGCAGCAGTATTAATTTCCAATTTTTGCTGGTCAAAGCTGAATTTTTCAAAAGAAAATGTACAAAATTTTTTTTTTTTGCAATGTGCGAAAATTGTTCCCTCAAGAGAGTGTAACCTTAGTAATCTCAGTTTCAGCTAACTTTCTATAGAACATGTTATTTTATGTATATTGCAACAGCTCAGAAAAAAACCCAGTGGTGCGTATGGTGTGGACTTGAGTGTATTTTAGTCTGACAACATTTGGCGATTTTGTTACTGCCCAGGATTTGGAAGGATTCTGACCTTTTTAACTAGAGGGAAAAATGCCATTAGAGTTGATTCGTTTCAATGTATTATTTTTGTAAAAATGCAAATCCAGTCTTTAAGAAAAATCATATTTATACTTAATGTGTAAAGTGAGTATTGGGGAGTAAATAATGTTGATGAATGTTGTCGTCTGTGGGAATCTTCTTTTATTTCACGGTTAGACCAATTCGCGAGTTGGTGCAGAGCCTGCGGCTGAAAGATGTCTTGATGAACGGCGGTGCAGCGGTAGAGTTGCTGCTTTACAGCGCCAGAGACCCAGGTTCGATCCTGACTAAAAGCCCTGTCCCACAGTACGAGTTCATTCCGAGTTTGCCCTGATTCGAACTCGGAGATTGACGGTAATGGCCACTCGTCGGTACTCGGGGCACTCGTAGACATTTTTCATCATGTTGAAAAATCTTCACGAGTCTTCCCGTGCTTACCTGCCATTAGCGAGTCTTCCCGAGTACCTGCCGTTAGCGTTACGAGCCGCTAAGAGACTTCCCCGAGCTCCGACGTACCCGCTACGTTCATTCTCCGTGCTTACTCCGTGGTAGTTGAGGCCAGTTCATTGGCTATATTTAAGAGGGAGTTAGATGTGGCCGTTATGGCTAAAGAGATCAGGGGGTATGGAGAGAAGGCAGGTACAGGATACTGAGTTGGATGATCAGCCATGATCATATTGAATGGCGGTGCAGGCTCGAATGGCCGAATGACCTCCTCCTGCACCTAATTTCTATGTTTCTATGTTTCTATTACCATGAGTTTTATTTTTTTTAAACTCGGGAGAGCTCTTGGAATGAACTCGCACCGTGGGACAGGGCTATTACAGCGCCAGAGACCTGGGTTCGATCCTGACTAAGGGTGCTGTCTGTACGGAGTTTGTACATTCTCCCAGTGACCACCATGGGTTTTCTCCGGGTGCTCCGGTTTCCTCCTGCACTCCAAAGACGCGCAGGTTTGTAGGTTAATTGGCTTCTGTAAAAATTGTAAATTGTCCCTAATGTGTAGGATAGTGTTAGTGTGCAGGGGCCGTTGGTCGGCGCGCGCTCAATGTGTTGAAGGGCCAGTTTGCATGCGGTATTTCTAGAGTTTAAAGTCTAAAAAGCAACTACTTGCAGTTATATTGCACCACTAAAGTCAAAAAGTCACTTCAGATACGAAATGGAGAAATAATTCCTCATTTTGGAATTCTTGGATTTTTAGGCAGTGCAGTTGCTGCATCAAGCTGTGATGCACCCTAATGCCATACACAGTGTCCCTTGGTCAATGGTTCAGCGGGTCGATGGTGCTTTATATGTCATGTACGCAACTGCATAGTGGAATTAATTTTGCATGTATTACACATGCAAGGGTCGCCATGTTTGGCGCCATTATTCAAAGTCCACAGTCAGGTCGGCCCGTGCGCTCAATGTACTGGAGCAGTTCCCACGAACAGACGCCCCTCTCATCTCCTGGCCCGGTCATCTTTGTGTCCCGATGATGCCTCCTGCAGCCGACGTTGATGGCGCTGGAGGCGTTACCCCGGTTCACCGTCCTACCGACCGACGCGCATTCGGGCAAACCGACCGATGAGCCTTCGTCAAAGTGCCGCTGACCACCAAGGCTTTGGGCACGCACCTCGGGATTGATCCAATCAATTGTAGAAATCGATAAGAGTTACTGGCGACATGCCAAATTTCCTGAGACTTTTGAGAAAGTAGAGCCTGTTTGCTTGACCTTAGCACCAATGTGGTTGGAGTGGGGCAAGTTGCTGGTGATATTTATGTCAAAGGTCCATATCTTGGAGGGGAGGATGCTCCTCAAACTGCGGAGCATCCTGGACAACACAGCTCACCCCCCTCCATGACACACTGGTCATCCTGAGGAGCACCTTCAGCAACAGACTGGTTCCACCAAGATGCAGCACAGAACGCCACAGGAGATCCTTCTTCCCTGTGGCTATCAAACTGTACATCTCCTCCCCCTTCTGTCATGGGGTAGACTGACTCCCCTCTCCTCCCCCCCCCCCCTCCCCAAATCTTTACCCATCTCCAATCCTTTCCACTCGTCACTTTAATTTAATGTTTCATGTATCTTGTGGTTTGTGACTGATGGCAGACCAATTTCAAATACAGTTCTATCGTATCTATCATCTCAGGTGAAGGTTAAACATTTCACAAGGCTGTTGGAGTAGTGAAAAACTTATTGTGTCCTGAAGAATATTAATTTACTCAATATGCATCCCATATTTATCTGGCTTGTCACCAGTATACCTCCCGGATGCAGCGAGCCGATCAAGCAGCTTTCCGCACATTCGAAGGTCGTTTGGGGGGAGGCAAGAGATGGTGGGGGGAGACAGTTGGCAACCAATCAAGGTGTTGTACCAGTCAGCATCCGTATCAGGCAAATAAATATCACCGACTATGCGGCACGGTGGCACAGAGGAGGAGTTGCTGCCTTACCGGAGACCTGGGTCAAAACTAAACAAGTCAGCCTTCTTCTTCTTGTACAGTCCACACACAAGATTAGAAGGAAGTTGTTCAGCCAGAGCTGAACACACTTCTCGGCATCTGCACGCGATGGTGTCTGTCTTGTCGCTTCTTGTACGTGGCGGTGGAAACAGGGCCGTGATGTGAACGCTCTTTCCTTGACCCCAACAAGCCAGCCATTGTTAGTGTCCAGAAGGTGATTGTGTCTCTAGTGTAGAAATACGGCATAGAGACAGGTCCTTAGGCCCATTGAGTCCACGCCAACCATCAATCACCCGTTCACACTAGTTAGAAACTCGAAACATAGAAAATAGGTGCAGGAGTAGGCATATTTGGCCCTTCGAGCCAGCACCGCCATTCAATATGATCATGGCTGATCATCCACAATCAGTTCCTGCTTTTCCCCCCTTGATTCCCTTAGCCCTAAGAGCTAAACCTAACTCTCTCTTGAAACCAAGTTCTAAGTATTCCTACTTTATCTACTTGACACATTACAGACAATTTTGCAGAGGGCCAATTAACCTACAAACATGCACGGCTCTGGGATGCAGGAGGTAACCCAACGCGGTCACAGTGAGAACTTGCAAACTCCACAGAGGCAGCACCGGAGGTCAGGATTGAACTTGCCGCTCTGTGAGAGCTTTACCAGCTGCACCACTGTTGTTAGCCACAAGTGTTTAGTTTAGTTTAGAGATACAGCATGGAAACAGGCCCTTCAGCCCAAACTCCGTACAGACAATGCCCGTAATCCCGGATCTCTGGCGCTGTAAGCAACATCTCCACTGCTGCGCCACCGTGCCGCCCTGCTGCCGTCTGTTCTTGCATGAACCTTCCTGGCGTGGTCATGTGGATCAGTAACTGAGATCACAGGGATGTGATGGGCTGAAGGGCCTATATTTGTGCCATTTGTGCAACCAAAGAGAAGAAGGTCATGGGGAGAGTTGGGATGAGCAATAAATATCCAGTGTACATAAAGAGAAGGGCCAGAGAGGGAAACACCTTGGGTCAAGTAGCGTATGGGAATAGGGGATCACTGAGTCTAAGTGGCGTGTGGGACAGACTCCCTGAATTGGAGACAGACTATAAGCTTCAAATATCCATGTATTTGTTTACAGGACCTGGGAAACACGATGGAGCAGAATTTATCCGCGCTGCTATGTTTCTGCGCTGTATATTCAATTTAAGCGTGGCCCCGTGGCACAGCGGTAGAGTTGCTGCCTTACAGCGCCAGAGGCCCGGGTTCAATCCTGGCTAGGGGTGCTGTCTGTACGGAGTTTGTACATTCTCCCTGGGACCTCGTGGGTTTTCCCCGGGTGCTCCGGTTTCCTCCCACACTCCAAAGATTTGTGAGTTGATTGGAATCGGTAAGTTGTAACATTGTCCCTAGTGTGTGTAGGATAGAGCTAGTGTATGGGGGTGATCACTGGGCAACGCGGACTCCTTGTTTTTCCTGGTGGACATTCTGGTCCCAACCCATGGATTGGAACCAAAGGTTGATGCATGATGCAGGATTGCCTTCTTAAAAAAGAAGGATATTGGAAATGTTAATGTTATGAATAAAGTTTCACTTCAGGCCCAGCATTGACCCGATACACTGTGTTCAGCAGCTTCTGAGATCATTTTCATTGGCAGTAATAAAATTCAATATTACTCACTTTTGAGGGAGTGCAGCGTAGGTTCACCAAGTTAATTCCCGGGATGGTGGCACTGACATATCATGAAAGAATGGGTCGACTGTGCTTATATTCACTGGAATTTAGAAGGATGAGAGGGTATCTTATAGAAACATATAAAATTCTTAAGTGATTGGACAGGCTTGAAGCAGGAACAATGTTCCCAGGTACACAAAATTGCTGGGGAAACTCAGTGGGTGCAGCAGCATCTATGGAGCGAAGGAAATAGGCGACGTTTCGGGCCGAAACCCTTCTTCAGAGTGTTGGGGGAGTCCAGAACCAGGGGCCATAGTTTAAGAACAAGGGGAAGGCCATTTAGGACTGAGATGAGGAAAAACATTTCCACCCAGAGAGTTGTGAATCTGAGGAATTCTCTGCCACAGAAGGCAGTGGAGGCCAATTCACTGGATGTATTCAAGAGAAAGTAATAGATTTAGCTCTTAGAGCGAACGGAATCAAGGAATATGGGGAGGAAGCAGTAACGGGGTACTGATTTTGGATGATCAGCCAAGATCATATTGAATGGCGGTGCTGGCTCAAAGGGCCTCATGGCCTATTCCTGCACCTATTTTCTATGTTTCTATGTTTCTATGTTTCTAATATCAAACGTGGAATTGCACCTCACACACCTCTCATAATGTTTTCTGGAAATGTGTCACCTTAGAGCCAGATTCATCCAGCATAGAAATAGATACCTGAGCCAACTTGCCCTTAGACATGCACTTGGCCCATATTACTCTAAGCTTTTCCCATCCATGTACCGGCCTGTGTCTTTTAAATGCTGTTGTTGTACCTAAGCTCATAAATGACAGGTGGAGAATTAGACCATTTGACCCATCAAGACCACTCCCCCATTCAATCATGGCTGATCTATCATTCCCTCTTAACCCCATTCTCCTGCCTTCTACAAGTTCATAAGTGATAGGAGCAGAATTAAGCCATTCGGCCCATTGTCTACTCTGGCCCACCTGCCTCAACTACCTCCTCTGGCAGCTTGTTCCATATACCCACCTGTGTGATAAGGTCGCCCCTCAGGTTCCTATTAAATCTCCTTGTCTTCAACCCCTGTCCTCTAGTTCGTTGTTCCCCCACCCCGGGTAACAGAGTGTGCGTTCACCCTATCTATTCCCCTCATGATTTTATACACCTCTATAAGACCACCCCACAGTCTGTTCCAAATCGGACAACAATGAGTCTAGCAATCAGTGGCTTTGCTCCAGATTCTGTGCTGGGATTTTTCCAAACTATTTGACTTGAGCAGAGATACAGATTGGGAACAAATTTAAGCCTCCTTAAAATAAACATTGCTGCCCTCCAGTGAGTCTTTATTAAAGATTCTTCCTTGGCTAATCATGGCTTTTTTATTGCTTTTTTGCTGGGTCTGTGCCACAGCAATTTGTGCCCGTTCCCGATGCTGGGAATCCCAGTTCTGATCAAATTCAAGTCTAGGTTTGTTTACAGCTTATTTACAGCCCACCTAACGATTTGGAATGCCTTGATGCCGTTAGATCTAAGAGCTCCATCTAACTCTTTTCTATATCTAACTCGGATATAACCCTAACTCTATATCTAACTATTTTCTGTCCCGTTCATTGCAAGGATTAGCTAGATTCTAGACAAATGATGTATGAATTAGAAAACAGGAGTCCTAAAATTAGCCGTGGGTATTAGAGAATTGTGAGGTGTTTAGTTTAGTTTAGTTTAGAGATACAGCGCGGAAACAGCATGGATGTTTGGCCCACCGGTTCTGTGCCGACCAACGACCTCCACACACTAATACTATCCAACACACCCTAGCATGGTAGCATAGTGATAGAGCTACTGCTTGCCAGCACCAGAGACCCGGGTTCGATCCTGACTACAGGTGCTGTCTATACGGCGTTTGTACGTTCTCCCTGTGACCTGCATGGGTTTTCTCCGAGATCTTCGGTGTCCTCCCGCACTCCAAAGACGTACAGATTTGTAGGTTCATTGGCCTGGTATAAGTGTAAAATTGTCCCTTGTGTGTGTAAGGTAGTATTAATGTGTGGGGATCGCTGGTCGGTGCAGACTTGGTGGGCCGAAGGGCCTGTTTCTCTGCTACATATCTAAACTAAACTAAAACTAAACTAAACATTTACAATTTTACCAAAGCCAATCATCCTCCAACCTTTATGTCTCTGGAGTGTGGGAGGAAACCGGAGCACCCAGAGAAAACCCACGCAGGTCACGGGGAGAACGTACAAACTCCTAAGGTGAGTAATTGCAGTACATTTTGCAGGTGATACACACTGCAGCCACTGTACATCCTAGACTGCAGGTATAAATGTTTCAGGTGGTGAACGAGGCATTGAAAGATACAAAATATGGACTCAGTGCTGGAGTAACTCAGCAGGTCAGGCAGCATCTTTGAGGGGGGGATCTTATAGAGGCGTACAAGATCATGAGAGGAATAGATAGGAAATAAGAGGAAAATACTTTTCCTCCGAGTGTTTTACCCAGAGTAGGGGAAATCAAGAACCAGAGGACATAGGTTTAAGATGAGGGGGGAAAGATTTAATAGGAACCTGAGCGGCAACTATTTTATGCAAAGGGTGGTGGGCATATGGAATGAGCTGCTGGAGGAGGCAGTTGAGACAGCTACTATTACACCGTTTAAAAAATATTTGGACAGGTACATGGATAGAAACGTTTAGGGGTGATATGAGGCAAATGCAGGTAGACAATAGACAATAAACAATTGGTGCAGGATTAGGCCATTCGGCCCTTCGAGCCAGCACTGCCATTCAATGTGATCATGGCTGATCATCCCCAATCAGTACCCCGTTCCTGCCTTCTCTCCATATCCCCTGACTCCGCTATTTTTAAGAGCCCTATCTTGAAAGCATCCAGAGAACCGGCCTCCACCGCCCTCTGAGGCAGAGAATTCCACAGGATGGTGGGACTTGCGGAGCTGAGGCATAAGCCAGTTGGGCCAAAGGGCCTGTTTCCACTCTGTGTGACTCTATGATCACCCCCCTCAGCTTGGTTCATTTGGTGGAATTCCAAACATTTGAGTTCAAATAGTTGTAGGTTCATTGCACACTCCAAACTTCAGCATTCCATCCGCACTAGAATTCTGAAAATGCGAGCCAGTCTAAATACGATGGACTCAGAACCAATCTTGCAGTTCAAAGGTCGCATCTATAAATCACCATGGTGACCAAAGCCAAGATGGCGCCCAGACCAGGCGACTCTCTGCATGCTGGACCCAGAAGTGGATCTGCAATCACGTGTTATAATCGCTTCACTCCTTCAAACCTCTACACCAACAGCAGCATTTCCTACTTAAACTGTGCTAAACGTTATTCCCTTTACCATGTGTCTGTACATTGTGGATGGCTCGATTGTAATCATGTATAGTCTTTCCGCTGACTGGTTAGCATGCAACAAAAGCTTTTCACTGCACCTCGGTACACGTGACAATAAACTAAACTAAACTAAACATCAGCAGCCACAGGTCCAGGGGTTGGGGGGAGAGTAGGAATAAAATATTGAGATGGAAGATGGTCATGTTGAGTGGTGGAGCAGGGTCAAGTTGCCAAATTATCTACTCCCGCTCCGATTCAGTTTAGTTCATGCGTGATAGGATCAGAATCGGGCCATTCGGCCCATCAAGTCTACTCCGCCATTCAATCATGGCGGATCTATCTTTCCCCTTAACCCCATTCTCCTGCCTTCTGACACCCACGTTAATCAAGAATCCAACTATCTCTGCTTTAAAAATATCCATTGATGGTCTCCACAACCTTTTGTGGCAAAGGATTCCACAGATTCACCACCCTCTGACTAAAATAATTCCTCCTCATCTCCTTCCTAAATGAAAGTTGTTTAATTCTGAGGCTGTGACCTCAGGTCCTAGACTCTCCTATTCGATAAGTTTTACTGAGGTCCCCCCTCATTCTTTCCCCCCTCATCCAGTGAGTACAGGCCCAGTGCCGTCAAACGCTCCTCATATGTTAACCCACTCATTCCTGGGATAATTCTCATAAACCTTGACCCTCTCCAGAGCCAGCACATCCTTGTTCAGATATGGAGCTAAGAATTGCTCACAATGCTCCAAATGCGGTCTGGCCATTATAGAGCATCAGCATTACATCCCTGATGCTCCTCTGGCAACTCGTTCCATATACCCACCACCTTTAATGTGGATAAAGGGCGGTACAGTGGCTTACAGCGCCAGAGACCCAGGTTCAATCCTGACCACGGCTGTCTGTACAGTGTTTGTACATTCTCCCCGTGACCACGTGGGTTTTCTCCGGGTACTCCGGTTTCCTTCCACACTCCAAAGAAGTAGGTTAATTTAATTTAGTTAAGATTAGTTTAGAGATACAGCGTGGAAACAGGCCCTTCGGCCCACCGAGTCCGCGCCGACCAGTGATTCCCGCACATTAACGCTATCCTACACGTGCGGGGGCAATTGACATTTATACCAAGCCAATTGACCATCTAGTGTGGGAGGAAACCGAAGATCTCGGAGAAAACCCACGTGGTCACGGGGAGAACATACAAACTCCATACAGACAGGCCCTGTAGTCAGAATTGAATCCGGACCTCTCGTGCTGAAACCTCTGTAACACAGCAACTCTACCGCGACACCGCCGTGCCACCCATTGGCTTCGGTAAAATTGTCAATTGTCCCTAGTGTGCTGGATGGTGCTAGTGTGCGGGGATCGCTGGTCGGCACGAACTCGGAGCGCCGACGGGCCTGTTTCTGCACTGTATCTTCCCATCAAATCTTTCCCCACTCATCTTATAGGTCCTCCCAAAACTAGCTGGAATATTCCAAGAACTAAACCCTCCCCCCAGCTCCACAGGCTAAAATATAACCCGTCGCACTCTTCCTGCTCCATGACTCCAACATGCTGCTGCCAATGTTAGACCGTTCCTGTAATAAATTCCACCTCGTTATTTTCATTTTATCTTTGTCCTTGTTTCTGTAATGATGGCAAGATTGGGGAACGCCCAGCTGTAAAACGCAACAGCCATGAAAATGAACCTGACTGATGCCTGGCAAAGATGTTTTCAATAAGCAGTCCGCAGATTCCAGCATTCAAAAACCCTGATGTAAACACCATCTTAACATTGAGGCCAGACTGCAACTAAAACCACCAGGATGGAAATATCAAATAATAAAGGAAAAACTCTGAGGTGAGAGGCGCAAAATTTAGAGGAGAGTCTAGGGTCAGAGACCACAGCCTCAAAATAAAAGGACGTACCTTTAGAAAGGAGATGAGGAGGAATTTATCTAGTGAGAGGGTGATGAATCTGTGCATTCATTGCCACAGAAGGCTGTGGAGGCCGTCAATGGGTATTTTAAGGCAGAGATTCACAGATTCTTGATTAGTACGGGTGTCAGGGGTTATGTGGAGAAGGCAGGAGAATAGGGTTGAGAGGGAGAGATAGATCAGCCATGATTGAATGGCGGAGTAGAATTGATGGGCCAAATGGGCTAATGCCGCTCCAAGAACTTACGAATTTATGATGTGCGGGGCATGTTATTTGCTGAGAGGGTGGTGAGTGCCTGGAATGTGGAGGCTGTAACGATAGTTTAGTTTAGTTTAGGTTAGTTTACTTAGTTTATTGTCATGTGTACCGAGGTACAGTAAAAAGCTTTTGTACAGTGAAAAGCTTTTGTTGCGTGCTAACCAGAAAAAACAATACATGATTACAATCGAGCCGTCCGCAGTGTACAGAATAAAGGGGAAAACCGTTCAGTGCAAGATGAAGTCAAGTAAAGTTCGATTAGTTAGTTTCGTTTATTGTCACGTGTACCGAGGTGCAGTGAAACATTTTTGTTATGTGTTAACCAGCCAGCAGAAAGACAATACATGATTACAATCAATGTGTTTACAGGGTATAGATACTGTACAAGTTCAAGTTCAAGTTCAAGTTTGCATTTATTGTCACTTAACCAATTGAGGTACGGTGATATTTGAGTTACCATACAGCCATAGTAAGTGAAAAGCAACAACACAAGCTGTGATGCATCCTATTAAAATGGTTTCTATAGCGCATCTGTAGAAGTTGGTGAGAGTTGTTGGGGCCACTCCAACTTCCTCAGCCTTCTAAGGAAGTAGAGGCATTGGTGAGCTTTCTTGGTCGTTGCTTCAATATGGGTGGTCCAGGAGAAGTTGATGGTGATATTGACTCCGAGGAATTTTAAGTTTTCGACCATCTCTACTTTGGCGCCGTCAATGGAAAAAATGAAGGATAGTCCGAGGGTCTCCAATGAAGTGGCGTTTAAGGGGCTTTTGGATAGACACAGGAAATGGAGGGATATGGATTATGTGCAGACATAGTGGGCCGAAGGGCCTGTTCCTATCCTCTAATGTTCTTTGTTCTATGACTCTGTTCAAAGCTTCTTCTCAAACCTATAATCTCAGCATCTGTAATCTGCATAAAACTGTAATTATTAGATCAATTGTCCATTTCTTCTGCTGTTGTGAGATTCCCTATGTCAAGGTGACCTACTCCCTAACAAGTGGTCAAACCAATTGCTGTTGGGGTTTACTCAAAAACGATGGTGTGGCACGGTGGCGCAGCGGTAGAGTTGCTGCCTTACAGCGCCAGAGACCTGGGTTCTATCCTGACCACAGGTGCTGTCTGTACGGAGTTTGCACGTTCTCCACGTGACCACCAGGGATTTACTCCGGGTGCTCCGGTTTCCTCCCACACTCCAAAGACTTACAAGTTTGTAGGTTAATTGGCTTGGTATAATGTAAATTGTCCCTAGTGTGTGTAAGATAATGTTAGTGGGCGGGGTGATCAAAGATCGACAGACTCAGAGGGCAGAAGGGCCTGTTTCCACACTGCATCTCTAAAGTCTAACAAAGATGAATGCATTACACATACAATTCCTCAATTTACATTTACCTAATCCCTGATTATAAATCATCCTAGATTAGTTTGACCTTTCAGCAGCCAATATACATACTTCAAAGTGACACACATTGAAGATTCATGACCCAGTCTGAAGAAGGGTCTCGACCCGAAACGTCACCCATTCCTTTTCTCCAGAGATGCTGCATGTCCCGCTGAGTTACTCCAGCTTTCTATGTCTATCTTCGGTTTAAACCAGCATCTGCAGTTCCTTCCTACACATAGAAGATCCAGGTATGGCAAGCTAATCCATTTTGGTGCTAGTGTCATTCAGCGCAGAAACAGGCCCTTCAGCCCAACTTGGAAGAGGTCTAGGACCAGCGGTCACAGCCTCAGAATTAAATGGCGTTCTTTTAGGAAGGAGATAAGGAAGAATTTCATTAGTCAGAGGGTGGTGAATGTTGAATTCTTTGCCACAGAAGGCTGAGGAGGCCAAGTCAGTGGGTATATTTAAGGCAGAGATAGATAGATTCTCAATTAGTACAGGTGTCAGAGGTTATGGGAAGAAGGCAGAAGAATGGGGTCAGGAGGGAGAGATAGATCAGCCATGGTTGAATGACGGAGTAGACTTGGTGGGCCGAATGGCCAAATTCTACTCCTATCACTTATGAACTTGTCCGTGTCGACCAAGCTGCCCCATCAACATTAGTCACAATTGACTGCGGAAACAGGCCCTTCGGCCCACCGAGTCCGCACCGACCAGCGATCCCCGCACACTAACACTATCCTACTCACACTAGGGACAATTTACACATACACCAAGCCAATTAACCTACAAACCTGTACGTCTTTGAAGTGTGGGCGAACACCGAAGATCTCGGAGAAAACCCACGCAGATCACGGGGAAAACGAACAAACTCCGTACAGACAGCACCCTTAGTCAGGATCGAACCCGGGTCACCGGTGCTGCAAGCATTGTAAGGCAGCAACTCTATCACTGCGCCACCATGCCCACCTTTGGCCAATATCTTCATGCAAACCAACCTCTCTTCCGATGACTCCATGACACTTCACGCTGCCTCGGCAAGGCCACCAGCATAATTAAGGACCTGTCTCACTCCAAACATTCCCTCTTCTCCCATCAGGCAAGAGGTCCAGAAGTGTGAAAACGCACACCTCCAGATTCAAGGACAATTTCTTCCCAGCTGCTATCAGGCAACTGAACCATCCTCTCACCAACTAGAGAGTGGCCCTGACCCATCTACCACATTGGGGACCCTCGAACTATCTTTAATCGGACTTTACTGGACATTATATTGGACTAAACATTATTCCCTTCATCCTGCATCTATACACTGTGGACGGGTTGATTGTAATCATGTAAAGCACATAATAAAAAAAAGCTTTTCACTGTACCTCAGTACAGGTGACAATAGCCTAAACTAAATTAAATTATATCCCTTGAACCCTTTCATATCTGTGTTCGTGGAAATATCTTGTGTCAGCTAGAGCGTTGATATCTTTAGTGTTGGTCTCAGTAAAATTATATAGCCTTGGTATAAGGCTCTCCAATTCATCTCTACCCCATTGCGGACATTGGACTTTGTCTCTGGAACTGATGTGCTACAATGCTGCAAACTATATTCTGAACTCTATATCTCCCCCTTTGCTCTACCTATTGGTGTTTTATCATTAATCTCTTATTATTATTAATGTTTAGTGCTTTCTGAGTCATTCGTAACTGTCACTGTATGTCATGTTGTTGCTTGTGGGCGGAGCATCAAGGCAAATTCCTTGTATGTGAATACTTGGCCAATAAACTTACTTACTTACTATTATACTTGAGTTAGACTTGGTTGTATTTATGTATGGTATTATCTGATCTGCTTGGATAGCTTGCAGAACTAAGCTTTTCACTGCACCTTGGTACACGTTACAATAACAAAACCTAAAGCTAAGGTGTAACAAAACCTATTGTGCCTGTGTTTGACTTGATTGCATTTGAATGTACTGTTACCTGATTGGAATGGATAGCACGGGCTAAGACAAAGATTTTCACTGTGTCTCACACATGACCATAATAAACACAAATATGCATCCGACCACAAGTTACATTCAGTGACTTTCAAAACAAAACATCTCTTCTTAAGAGTTATTTTTGCGATTTTTATTTGTCATGGCTGGTGCGTAGCATCATATTGAGGTGTTCAGATCAAAGTGGCTTCTCTCTGTGAGGGGCGGTTGTATGGGATTCCAAGACAGTCATTCCAACTCTTTATTGACCTGTACATAACCCCATTATATTCAATGGAGACAGTTGAAGTTGCTGCTTCAAAACAGGCCAGAATAGTTTAATGGGCCAGTAAATGTCACGGCTCAGGACAGATATTTCTTTCTTTTTTTTTTAAGTGATTTTTTAAAAAACTTTCTTGCAGGCTTTAGTCTCTGCGAATCCTCCTTTCATTTATGGGGTCAGGTTGGTGAGTGAGCTGCAGTCTCCTCCTTGGCTGGCTTTTCGAAAGCAGAGTTGCCAAGTTGCACAAACAAAACAATGATTATGAAGCGTGGTGAACTGAACGGGTTTGGCAACACGATTCACCAAAGCGGACTGGAGCCCAATTAAAGTGATATCGCAGAAAGACAACAAAAAAAACCTCTGGAGTAAATCCGTGGGACAGTCAGCATCTGAAGAAGGGTCTCGACCTGAAACATATATACACTGGAATTTAGAGGGATGAGAGGGGTTCTTATAGAAATATATTTCCACTAGTGGGAGAGTCTAGGAGTAGAGGTTATAGCCTCAGATTTAAAGGACTTTCTTTTCGGAAGGAGAGAAGGAGAAATTTCTTTAGTCGGAGGGGGGTGAATCTGTGGAATTATTTGCTGCAGGCATAATAGGTTTTGTTACACCTTAGGTTTAGGTTTTGCCAGTGGAATTATTTGCCACAGAGATAGATAGATTCTTGATTAGCACAGGTGTCAGGGGTTATGGGGAGAAGACAGGAGAATTGGGTTAGGAGGGACAGATAGATCAGCCATGATTGAATGGCAGAGTAGACTTGATGGGCTGAATGGCCTAATTCTGCTGCTATTCCTTATGACCTGATGACACAAAATTCTGATAGAAACATATAAGGATCTTATAGAAACATATAAAATTCTTAAAGGACTCGACAGGCCAAATGCAGGAAAAATGTTCCCAATGTTGGGGCAGTCCAGAACCAGGGTCACAGTTTAAGAATACGGGGTAGGTCATTTAGGACTGAGATGTGGAAAACCTTTTTCACCCAGAGAGTTGTGAATCTGTGGAATTCTCCACCACAGAAGGCAGTGGAGGCCAATTCACTGTATGTATTCAAGAGAGAGTTAGATCTAGTTATAACGGGCAAATGGAATTAAGAGATATGGGGAGGAAGCAGGAACTGGGTCCTGATTTTGGATGATCAGCCATGACCATATTGAATGGCTCGAAGGGCCGAATGGCCTACTCCTGCACCGATTTTCTATGTTTCTACGTTTCTATGAAACATCACCCATTCCTTCCATCCAGAGATGCTGCCTGTCCCACTTAGTTACTCCAGCATTTTGAGTTTCTTCAGTGTAAGCAGCATCTGCAGTTCCTTCCTGCACATAAAGGGATATCGCTGCATAATTCGGAGCAGGGTACCCCATGCTACACCCTTAACAGTGACAAAAGTTTACCCTGTAATCATTTAATCATGTATTGTCTTTCTGCTGACTGGTTAGCACGCAACAAAAGTTTTTCACTGTACATCAGTACACGGGACAATAAACTAAACTAAACTAAACCAAACAAAACTACACTTACAGAATTCACAAAGCATTGTCCATTAACGTGAGATACAGAATAATGTTTGCATTTCCCGGGATGGCGGGACTGTCCTATGTTGACTCTGGAATTTACAAGGATGAGAGGGAATCTTATTGAAACATATAAAATTATTCAGGGTTTGGACCCGCTAGAGGCAGGAAACATGTTCCCGATGTTGGGGGAGTCCAGAACCAGGGGCCACAGTTTAAGAATAAGGGGTAAGCCATTTAGAACGGAGATGAGGAAAAACCTTTTCACACAGAGAGTTGTGAGTCTGTGGAATTCTCTGCCTCAGAAGACATTGGAGGCCGGTTCTCTGGATACTTTCAAGAGAGAGCTAGGTAGGGCTCTTAAAGATAGGGGATTTGGGGAGAAGGCAGGAACGGGGTACTGATTGTGGATGATGAGCCATGATCACATTGAATGATGTTGCTGGCTCAAAGGGCTGAATGGCCTACTCCTGCACCTATTGTCTATTGTCTATTGTCTATTTTTGGTATTTATTGGTTAATTGAAAGATACAACATACAATTGCATACAGCTCCTCTTGAGCTAAATCTGATTTAAATAATAATGGCTTGGCACTGTGCTTAAAACCCACTATATAGGAGAACATTTTACTCTGATCTTTTAGTTTAGTTTAGTTTAGAGATATAATGTGGAAACAGGCCCTTTGGCCCACCGAGTCCACGCCGACCACCGATCACCCGCTCACACTAGTTCTATGTTATTCCACTTTCTCATCCACTCCCTGCATACTGGGACAACTTGCAGAGGCCGACTCATCTACAAACCCGCACGCCTTTGGGATTTGGGAGGAAACCGGAGAAAACTCACCTGGCCACAGGGCAAACGTGCAAACTCCACACAGACAGCGCCCAAGGTCAGGATCGAACTCGGGTTTCTTATGCCATGAGGCAGTAGCACTACAGGGCATGGTGGTGCAGTGGTAGAGATGCTGCCTCACAGCGCCAGAGACCCGGGTTCAATCCTAACTATGGGTGCTGTCTTTACGGAGTTTGTACGTTCTCCCCCTTGACCTGCGTGGGTTTTCTCCGGGTGCTAAGGTTTCCTCCCATGTTCCAAAGATGTACAGGTTTGCAGGCTAATTGGCTTGGTATAATTGTAAATTGTCCCTAGTGTGTGTAGGATAGTGTTAGTGTGCGGGGATCGTTGGTTGGAGTGGACTCGCTGTATCTCCAAACTAAACTAATTCGTCACGTATTTGTTTTGTTAAAGTTTCTGATATTTCCTGCAGGGGTTAGCCATGGGTGATGTACAATGTACAGTAAACCAGAACAGCACTGCAGGAGGCAGAAAACAAGCCAAAGTTTCTAGTCAATTACCTTTAATCAGTTTTATTGAGAGGCCGTGGTTGGAATATTAAGTCGAGTCAAGCCATGTCACTGCCAGTTCATGTCATAAATTCTAGGAGTAGAATGAGGCCATTTGGCCCATCAAATCTACTCCACCATTCTATCATGGCTGATCTATCTTTCCCTCTCAACCGCATTCTCCTGCTTTCGCCCCATAACCCCCGACACCCGTACCAATCAAGAATCTATCTATCTCGGCCTTACAAATATCCATTCACTGCCTCCACAGCCTTCTGTGGCAATGAATTCCATAGATTCACCATCTACTGACTGAAGAAATTCCTCTTCATCTCCTTCCTAAAAGAAAGTCCTTTATTTCTGAGGCGATGACCTCTGGTCCTGGACTCTCCCACTAGTGGAAACATCCTCTCCACATCCACTTGTCCCAAAGGGCATGTCTGAAGGTCAGATGCATTTGCAACTCACCTCTCACACCATGTTGCTTCCCGGCACAGAGAACGGTGTAAGAATCGCAACCCTGTGGTAACATTATGTGCTGATCAGTACTTGAATTATGTTTCAATAACATTTAACATTATTTATTAAGATATGCGATGTTACAATAATTTTAATTTTCTTTATTTATATAGCACATTTTTAGTCAACTTGCATTGACCCCAAAGTGCTTCACATAATTAGGCAAAGGTGGGTGAAGTGTCTTGCCCAAGGACACACACAGGCAAAGGTGGGTGAAGTGTCTTGCCCAAGGACACAACGACAGTATGCACTCCAAGCGGGATTCAAACCAGCTACCTTCCGGTTGCCAGCCGAACACTTAACCCATTGTGCCATCTGTCATCCCAATAGAGCATCGAGGTGTACAGCACAGGAACGGAGGGGGGTGGGATGCACGGTGGCACTGCGGTAGAGTTGCTGCTTCTCGTGCCAGAGACCCGGGTTCGATCCTGACTACGGATGCTGTCTGTGTGGAGACGGCAGGTCCACCCTGTGACCACGTGGTTTTTCTCCAGGTTCTCCCAGTTTCCTCCCACGTCCCAAAGACGTGCAGGTTTGTAGGTTAATTGCCTTCCGTAAATTGCTCCTAGATTTAACTAGTGTAGGGGGTGATCACTGGTCGGTGCGGACTCTGTGGGTCGAAGGGCCTGTTTCCACGCTGTATCTCTTTAAAAAAAACAGGAGCTTTGGCCTGCAGTGTGTATGCAAACAAGATGCCAAGACCAACTCTTATCTGCCTGCATATTACTTTTTTGCATATCTTTCTCTACATCATCGTCTAGCCAAGTCAAGTCAAGTTTATTCGTCACATACGCATATGAGGTGCAGTGAAATGAAAAGTGGCAATGCTTGCGGATTGTGCAAAAATCGTAGCAGCTGGAACAGTCTGTTGCAGGGGTGGAAGGGGTCCCCCATGATCTTGTTGGCTCTGGATATGCACCTTCTGATGTATAGTTCCTGCAGGGGGGCGAGTGTAGTTCCCATACTGCGTTCGGCCGAACGCACTACTCTCTGCAGAGCCTTCTTGTCCTGGGCAGAGCAGTTCCCAAACCAAATTGGGATGTTTCCGGACAAGATGCTTTCCACAGCCGCTGAGTAGAAGCACTGGAGGATCCTCAGAGACACTCTGAATTTCCTCAGCTGCCTGATGTGGTAAAGCCGCTGCCTTGCCTTACTCACGAGTGCTGAGGCGTGTGATGTCCATGTCAGATCCTCAGAGATGTGGACTCCCAGGTATTTAAAGCAGCTCACCCTATCCACAGTATCCCCATTTATCTTCAATGGTGTGTACATCCTCGGATGTTGTGCCCTCCACGATCAGCTCCTTAGTTTTTTTGACATTCAAGAGAAGGCTGTTGTCCTGACACCAGAGTGCCAGATCAGCCACTTCCTCCCGGTAGGCCTTCTCATCGTTATCGGAGATCAGGCCCACTTGATCTCCGATAACAGTGTCATCAGCAAACTTGATTATAGAGTTGGAGCTGAACCTAGCCACACAGTTATGTGTGTACAAGGAGTACAGTAGGGGGCTGAGGAGTCGACTTCCTGACTAGTCTGAAAGGTCTTGACCCGGAATGTCACCCATTTCTTTTCTCCAGAGATGCTGCCTGTCCTGCTGAGTTACTCCAGCATTTTGTGTCTATCGTTATTATTTAGAATATTTGGTATTTTTTATATTTTGTGGTGGGTGTGTGGGTATTGTTTGTTTTGTAAATATAATTGTTGTAGATAATTGAATAGATTTATTTTTGGGTGAGAAAAATGCGGAGACCAGCTGGAAGTGGCTTGTTACTGCTGTTTCACTTGCCACAGATAGAGAGCATAGTATTCTTCTATGAGGAAGACGACTTTTATCATCAAGCATTCGCACCTTCCAGGCATGCTCTCTTAATTAATTGTCATTTAGTTTAGTTTATTATTGTTCCCAGTGCCGAGGTACAGCGAACAGCTTTTTATTGCATGCTATCCAGTCAGCATAGAGTCATAGAGTGATACAGCGTGGAAACAGGCCCTTGAATCCATCTTGCCCACACTGCCAACATGTCCCATCTGCATTAGTCCCACCTGCCTGCATTTGGCCCATATCCCTCCAAACCTGTCCTATCCATTTACCTGTCTAAGTGGTTTTTAAATGTTGAGATAGTCCCTGCCTCAACTGCCTCCTCCCGCAGCTCATTCCATACACCCACCGCCCTTTGGGTGAAAAGTTAAGGGCCTGTCCCACTTGGCCGTCATTTGTGTGTAATTTACGCAACATCATTTACGCGTCACGACGGACGCCGCACGCGTTGTGACCCGCACGTGATGCGCGCATGGTGCGTGATGACCTAGGCAGTGACGTGCGGCTGCGCGCGGCGTTGCAGGATTTTGTGATGTACAAAATCTTCCGCGCCATCTGCGTGACGTACAAATGACGGCCAGGCCCTTTACTCTTCAGGTTTCTATTAAATCTTACCCCCCTCACCTTAAACCAATGTCCTTTGGTTCTCGATTCCTCTACTTTGGGCAAAAGACTCTGTGCATCTACCCGATCTATTCCTCTCGTGATTTTTTTACACCTCTATAAGATCACCCCTCATCCTCCTGCGCTCAAACTCTCCCTATAGCTCAGGCCGTCGAGTCCTGGGAAAACCCTTAAAAATCTACTCTGCATCCTTTCTTGGTTCTTGGTTCCAGCTTGACGACATCTTTCCTAATACAGAACTTAACACAATACTCTAAATGCGGCCTCACCAACATCTTATATTACACTTAAATGACCTCCCAACTTCAATATTTTGTTTTCTTTTCATTCAGTTATCATCCCTAGGTTAACTATATACATGATTACAATCAAGTCGTCCATAGTGTATTGATAAAGGGGGAAGGGAATAACATTTAGTGCAAGGAAAGTCTAAAAAATCGGGTTACAGACTGTTCAAAGGTCTCCCATGAGGTAGATGGGAGGTCAGGACCACTCTCTATGGTGAGAAGATGGTTCAGTTGCCTGATAACAGCTGGGAAGAAACTGTCCCTGAATCTGAAAGTGTGCGTTTCCACACTTCTGTACCTCTTGCCTGATTGGAGAGGGGAGAAGAGGGAGTGGGACTGGTTCTTGATTATGCTGCTGGTGGCCTTGCTGAGGCAGCGTGAAGTGTAGACAGTCAATGGAAGGGAGGCTGATTCGTGCGATGGTCTGGGCAGCGTCCACATTTCTCTTCAATTTCTTGCACTCTTGGATGGAGCTGTTCTCAAATCACGCTGAGATGCATTCTGATCAAATGTGTTCAGAGAATGCTACTTGCAATCCCCAGTGCTAGATAAGGTGCTAAACATTTGATTTATTCAAAGTTACGATGTACGCTGAACAGAATTTGTAAAGGGTCTGTCCCACTTACGTGATATTGTCCCACACGTGACCTTTGGGCGACTTCTCACGACCAAACAGGTCACGTGTCGACATGTCGCAGGGTGACGCCTGTTTGGTCACGGGGAGAGAAGGGGAGAGAAGGGGGAGAAGGGGGGAGAAGGGAAGGGGAGAGAAGGGGGGAGTAGGGAAGGGGAGAGGATGGGAGAGAAGGGGGGAGAAGGGAAGAGGGGAGAGAAGGGGGGAGAAGGGGAGAGAAGGGGAGAGAAGGGAAGGGGGGGGAAGGGGGGAGAAGGGGGGAGAAGGGAAGGGTTGAGGATGGGAGAGAAGGGGGGAGAAAGGGAGAGGGGAGAGAAGGGGGGAGAAGGGAAGGGGAGAGGATGGGAGAGAAGGGGGGAGAAGGGGGGAGAAGGGAAGGGGGAGAAGGGGGAGAAGGGGGAGAAGGGGAGAGAAGGGGGAGAAGGGGAGAGAAGGGAAGGGGGAGAAGGGAGAGAAGGGGAGTGACGGGGAGAGAAGGGGAGAGAAGGGGAGAGAAGGTGAGTGACGGGGGGAGAAGGGAAGGGGGGGGGAAGGAGTGGAGACACGTTTAAGAAGTATAATGAAGTTTAGCAGGCATTTTACCTACCGGTCAGTTTTCCTTGGTCTTGAAAACTCCAATGAGCCAATTAAAATGCCCAGTCAGAGAAGGAGATTGCCTACGGCTGCCCTCGACTGCCTGTAACTACATAGCGACCCCACTCCACTGCACTACGAGTTCAAAAGAACCACGCCAACCTATTTTCACTCGCGGAAATTTTTTCAACAAGCTGAAATTTTTTCCGCGACCTAGCTGAGGCCACAAGTATTCGGGAACTTCCCTCGAGCATGAAGGAGAGCTCTCGCTACCTCATAGGACCTCCTAGGACCACGTGTTGACCATGCTGCCAGTTTGAGTCGAGGGCAAACTCTTCTAAACTCGCAGATTAGGTCGCCACAGTGGGACAGCCCTTGCAAACAGTCTCAACTACTTTCTCTGGCAGCTCGTTCCACCTGTGTGAAAATGTTCTCAGGTTCTCATTACTGCAGCAACTCTACTGCTGCGCCACCGCGACACCTCTCATACCTATTGTACTTGAATTTGACTTGATTGCATTTACGTGTGGTATATCGGATCTGATTAGATAGCATGCAATACAAAGCTTTTCACTGTACCTCAGTACATGTGAAAAAATACAACTGAAGCTCAGGTTCCTATTAAATCTTTCCCCCATCACTTTAAACCTATGTCCTCTGTTCCTCGATTCACCTACTCTGGGCAAACGATTCTGTGCATCTACCCGATCTATTCCTCTCATGATTTTGTACACCTCTATAAGATCTCCACTCATCCTCCTGTGCTCCAAGGAATAGTCCGAGCCTGGTGAGTGGACCTGCTGAGTGAGGTTAGATAGTAAGTAGACAAAAGTGCTGGAGAAACTCAGCGGGTGCAAACCCAAACCCTTGGGTTTCGGCCCGAAATGTTGCCTATTTCCTTCGCTCCATAGATGCTGCTGCACCCGCTGAGTTTCTCCAGCACTTTTGTCTACCTTCGATTTTCCAGCATCTGCAGTTCCTTCTTAAACACAAGAGGTTAGATAGTTAAACTGATTCAGTCTGAAGAACGGTTCCAACCACAAAAACGTCACCGATTCTTTTTCTCCAGAGATGCTGCCAGATCCACTGAGTTTAGTTTTTAGTTTAGTTTAGTTCAGAGATACAGCGCGGAAACAGGCCCTTCGGCCCACCGAGTCCGCACCGAACAGAGATTCACACACATTAACACTATCCTACACACACTAGGGACAATTTTTACATTTACACCAAGCCAATTTACCTAGAAACCTCTACGTCTTTGGAATGTGGGAGGAAACCGAAGATCTCAGAGAAAACCCACGCAGGTCACAGGGAGAACGTACAAACTCCACACAGACAGCACCTGCAGTTAGGATCGAACCGGGGTCTCTGGCGCTATGAGCCTGGAACTCTACCGCTGTGCCATCCTGCCGCATAATAGTAAGATTAAACGAGAGCTTACCAGTTTGAAGTTTGATCTGTATTTTATGAGGAGTTACGATGAGGGATTACGTGAAGAGCCCGCTCAGCACGCATGCGCGGCATACTTCAAAGCAGCGGTGTGGAATCACAGATAGACACAGTTATTGAAATAAACATAGTAAGGAAAAGGAGACATCAGTTATCAGTTTGACCCATATTATTGAGGGTGGGAGCGGAGGGCACGTAATCCCTCATCGTAACTCCTCATAAAATACAGATCAAACTTCAAACTGGTAAGTTCTCGTTTAATCTTACTATTTTACTTCGGAGTCACGTGAGTGACTATGTGAAGATTTTAAAGCTCTGTGATTTCAAACCGTGTAACAGTTATTACTTCACTCACTGCCGAAGTCCTTGAGGGAGGAAGTGTGTTATCGTAATCAACCAATGAATCTGTTTGTAGAAAAACACAATGGTATTTTTTAACAATAACAACAAAGAAATTAAATTGCTCCCCTGGGCTTCAATTAAATATTTGCAGTCTGTAAAAAAAATTCTGCAAATAAAGCAGGTTTTGTCAACAGCTTATTATAAAAAGTTCTGAAAGTTCTTTCCCCCGACCATCCTGCTGTAGCCAGGATGTAGTCTATAGGCACGTCCATTCTTTTGGCCGTCGACGTGGATGCTGCCCTGGTGGAGTGAGATTTGTACATGTTAGTGTTTATCCCAGCAGCTTTCAGCACCTGCTTGAGCCATCTCAAAATGGCTCGTCACCTGACCATAAGGTTTTTTATGACTGACCCACAAGGCTTTTCATCTCCCTCGAATATTTTGGTTGTGTCTATGTAGGAAAATAGGGTCATGGCACATAACCGTGTTTCTGGCGGGTAAGCCCGGAATTCCACGACTGGATTAGGTGTTCCTGGTCTGCTTTGTTTGATCATTCCCTGGATAACGACAGAGATCTGGTCTGGAGCTGTGAGCATGCTGTCCAGTCGCAATAGGTGTAGTAACTGGACCCTCTGTGCAGATACAAATGCCATCAACATGAGTGTTTTAAGCATAGATTGTTCCAGGTTGAGGGATCTGGCTGGTGGCCATCCCCTGAGGTATGTCAGGACCACACTGACATCCCATATATGGGTGTACCTTGATCTAGGGGGTTAGAGTTGTAAATACCCTTCATTAGTTTGACCACCAGCGGGTGGGACCCCATGGCCTGTTGTCCTGGAGCTTGTTTTAAATAGACAGACAGGGCACTTCTAGCTGTGTTGATGGCTCTGTAGCTGAGTCCTTCATCGTGGTGAAGGTTCGCCAGGAATTCCAGTACGTTGGTAACTGTAGCGGTTGAGTAGGTGGTCCCTGTATCCAAGCAGTACTTCTCCCATTTTTTGATGCTGGACAAGTACTGTTTTCTTGTGGATGTTCGGAGGGATATCGTGGAGTAATGGGAACCATGGCTGCGTAGGCCAGTCTGGTACTATCAAAATACCTGAAGCAGAGTCCATTTGTATTGTGCGTAGTACACGGCTGATGAGGCAGAAGGGAAGAAATGCATAGAAGAAGAAATTTCCCCAATCCAGCGCGAATGCAACTACCGCTGCTGCCTCAGGGTCTGGTTCCCAAGCGACATACATAGGTACCTGGTGATTTAGCCTTAATGCAAATAAGTCGATATCTGGCGTGCCATTTTGTTTAATAATCTTTGCAAACACTTTGGGGTTTAACATCCATTCGGTGTTGTCATTAAATTTGCGTGACCTGGTGTCTGCCACTGTATTTAGCTTACCTGGCAGGTAAGTTGCTGATAGCCAAATATGTCTTTCGACACACCATTGCCAAATTGTGTTGACCAATTTGTTGCATGATATCGATTTTATGCCGCCCATATGGTTAATGTAGGCCACCACCGTAGTATTGTCTATTTGTAACCGTACATGCAAGTGATGCATATTCGATGCATATGCTTTTAAACCATAAAAGGCACCCAACATCTCTAGATAGTTAATGCCCAGTGTAAGTAGTAATGATGACTCTAGGTAAGTCCATCTACCACCTGTGCTGGATATGGAGTTAGTCGCTCCCCAGCCTTGAGTACTGGCATCTGTTTGGATAGCTAAAGTAGGGTTAATGATGATGATAGGGCTGAAACTATGCCAAACATTTTCTGCCCACCACTGTAGTTCTGATATTGCTTCAGTGGGTAATTCCATGATCCGGTCATGACCTGCATGTCGTTTTAGTGCCTGTACCTTTGCTCTTTGTAAGTTTTGATAGTGCAAAGGTCCAAATTGTGTAGCCGGAAATGCTGCTACCATTTCCCCAATTACTCTTGCTACTTGTCGAATAGTTGGTCGCTCGTTGACCATTAAATTGTTGCATGATTGTGCCAATTCAGTTGTTTTGTCTTTTGGCAAAGTCACAGACATGTGGGCTGAGTTAATTGTGAAGCCCAAGTAGTCCATGGTTGTGGATGGCTTCAACTTAGATTTATCTGGATGTAAGACAAATCCCAAGGTTTCGAACAACTGTTTGGTAGCTGACACAGCTGACATGCCAATTGCATGGTCTTGCCTACTATTAAGATATCATCAAGATATGCCATGACCATATGTTTTTGTCTTATTAATATTGCCAGGGCTGGTTTTAGTATCTTGGTGAACAATCTTGGGGCTGATGTTAAACCATTGGGTAATGCTTTAAACTGCCAATGCTGCCCCATCCAGGTAAATGTCAGGTGTCTGCGATGATCCTTGTGAATGGGTACTGAATAGTAAGCATCTTTGAGGTCAATGCTTGCCATGAAGTATCCTTTGGAAATCAGTTGTTTGGCAGTAACAAACGTTTCCATTTTGAAATGTACATACTTAACAAAACATATTTAGTGAAGTTAAATCAATGATGATGCGACACCCACCATCTTTTTTAGTTTTAGTGAATATATTTGACACAAATTCCAAGTGTTCATGTTTTTGTTTTTTCCCATGATACCCTTAGTCTCACCAGTTCAGCTGGTCCCTCTCGTTTCTCTTTAACGGAGAGGGAAAAGACCCTCTGGGGTGAACGTTGAACTGGTGGCAATTTTTCTAGTATAAATTGTATTTTGTATTCACTAATGCTATTGAGTATATACTTGTCACTCGTGATAGACTCCCATGCTTCCTTAAACAGGTGTAACTTCCCCCCTGTTAGTATTGCGCCCCTATTTTCTATATGCTGGTAGGAACCAGGCCCACCTACCTCCATGGTTATGGGTGTTTCTTCTGTCTCTTCCCAGACCAGCGAGTCTTGCGCGTTGTCTGACGTGGCGGTGATGTTGGGGGGTGGCGCATTTTCCATGGGGTCCGCTCTGGGCCTTGGTCTAAAAAAGACTTTGGGTGATAAAATGCGGACCCCGAGCTTTCACCAGTCCCATATGGTAGACGTCGACTGGTGGACGCGATGGGGTGCTGCCGCTTGGGTATTGTTGTTTTGGGTTTGCTCGTCCCGGGGCCTGCCCTCATGAGACCAAAAGTTTTAGTGGCCTCTTCCATATTTTTTACTTTTTTCCCCGTGAGGTTTTTTGCCAAAGAGCAGTGTGTCTGGCTCAGTGGCTGGGGTTTTGCACAACCCCGCGAATTTTGGATTTAGGGCAGGTCTTATGATTTATTTACGGAGGTTATTTATCTCGAACTGCGTGTTTGTACAACAGTGCGAGAGTGTCTTGTTGGTTTGTGGTCATCTCCGTATTGTCCACAGAACGAGCAATGATGTGATGGCTGACGTCAGGAGCCTGAGGATCCGCTGCAGTATCAGCTCCTGGTTCTGAATATTTGTCCCGACGTGCCCCCAGATTTCGCTGTTGACAGCCGGCACTTTGAGGGACTCACAATTTTCTGGAGCTGTGTTCATTTTTAAGGCCTCATTGACCACCTGCTCCTGTAGGGGCCTGTTGGAGAGGTGGTTGATGCTGGCCGCTAGTTTAGGCTCTAATGGCCTTCCTGCACGTGGGGCTGCCACGTAGCGGTCCACCTCACCCAGCAGCTCTTCCTGGTCCTGCACCCCTTGCATACTCCCGACTTCTTCAGCCAGCGTCCCCTCTTCCTGACCAGCCCAGTCCTGGTCACCAAAGCTACCCTCGGGTAAGCGGGAAGCGATGGCCAGTGCACAAGACACTGTGGAGGGAGTGCCTGAACTCCCCCTGCGAGAGCGCCCCTCACGCAGCGCGTCTCGCTGGAGCACCTGCTCCAGGAGCCGCTCCCCGTCCGACAAGTCGGAAGCCACCGGCTGGACGCTTCTTCGGTAGCTTTACATCCAGCCCGCTGCTCAGGGTCGCTAGCGGGACTGGGCTCGGCACGGTGTCGGGGATAGCGGAGCGCCCGGTAAGCGGTCCTACCGCCTGTTGCTGCCCCCCCCCAGATGGAACGCTCCTCCATTGGAGTCGAGCGGGGGACAGGTTTGTTCAAGAGCCTTTGTTCTCTGCCTGTGAAACAAAGCAGAAGGCTCTCCTGTGGAAGAAACCCGACCTCAGGGTACTTACCTGACGGTCCGTTCTTTCACCCTGTAGCGGGAGCGCCTGACTCCCGATGTGGCCGCTGTTGCACTGCTGAACGCAATGCCGTACATGCGTGCTGAGCGGGCTCTTCACGTAGTCACTCACGTGACTCCGAAGTAAAATCCGGCGTTTTGTGACTATCTTCAGCATAAACCAGCATCTGCAGTTCCTTCTTCCACAAAACAGATTGTGCAGCACAGTGTCTTGTTGAGAGTTTGTTTACCTGTGTATTGTGCTCAGTCAGTGTGAAGAAGCACCGTGTCCTCGGCAATTGTACCATGCGTGCTGCCGCATAGTTGTGTGAAGATTGCCAGTAGCGTGATTGAACGATGCTTTCAGCACACGAGTGGGGAACACAATGCTTCTTCACTCTGACCGATCAGACTGACCTCTCTCCCACACTCTCCCATGGAGTTTAGCCGTCGTACAAGGCCAAACATCCGTGCAGGATGAGACTGCCGCAGGTCCACAGATTGGGGGGGGGGGGAGCAATGGAGGACCCGGCGTGGGGGGGACCGCCATGAAGGGGGGGGGGGGGGGGGAGAACAAAGGAGGACTTGATGAGAGGGTACTTTATAACATACTCAGCGCCCTTTATAAGTGACTATTTGCATACCTTGGATACGCAAGCCAAGAATGTCACTGTGACTTGTCACATGTGACAATTCAAGAGATTCAAGATTCAAGAGAGTTTATTGTCATGTGTCCCTGATAGGACAATGACATTCTTGCTTTGCTTCAGCACAACAGAACATAGCAGACATTGACTACAAAACAGATCAGTGTGTCCATATACCATTATATAAATATATATAATAAAGTAATATATACTTTATTAAAGTATATATATAATTTTATATATATATATATTTTACATATATATATATATATATTTATAAATATATATTAATAAAGTATGTATATATATATATATATAATTATATATATAAAATTATATATATACTTTATTAATATAAAAAGTAATATAGACAATAAAGTATACTGTACATTCATTCATTCACAATACATTTAGCTTCAGATTTATTATTATCATATGTACTGAGGTACAGTGAAAAGCTTTGTATTACATGCTATCTAATCAAGTCCGATATACCCCACATAAATACAATCAAGTCAACTTCAAGTACAATAGGTATGAGGGGTGGCACGGTGGCGCAGCGGTAGGGTTGCTGCTTTGCAGCGCTTACAGCGCCAGAGACCCGAGTTCGATCCTGACTACGGGTGCTGACTGTTCTCCCCGGGACCTTGTGGGTTTTCTCCGAGATCTTCGGTTTCCTCCCACACGCCGAAGATCCACAGGTTTGTAGGTTAATTGGCTTGGTGTAAATGTAAACACTGTGGGCCGACGGGCTTGTCTCCGCGCTGTATCTCTAAACTAACCCTAACTAAACTAAATAATACCATACATAAATACAATCAAGTCAAACACACGGACAATAGGTAGAGCAAAGGGGGAAGATACAGAGTGCAGAATATAGTTCTCAGTATTGTAGTGCACCAGTTCCAGAGACAAAGTCCAATGTCCGCAATGGGGTAGAGGTGAATGGGACAGTGCCCTAGCTATAGACAGAAGCAGAATAACAGAAGGGAAGAAGCTGCTCCTGAGTCTGGTGGTGCACGCCTTCATGCTGCTGTATCTACTGCCTGATGTAAGCAGGGAGAATGAGGAATAATTACCACAATGTTTTTGATTCTGCTTCGCTGTATTTCTGAGGCAGCGTGTAGATGGAGTGTGATTTGTCACGTGATAGGAGCAGAATTAGGCCATTTGGCCCATCGTTAACTCTACCATTCAATCATGGCTGGTCTACCTATCCCTCCTAACCCTTTTCTCCTGCCTTCTCCCCATAGCCCCTGACACCCGTACTAACCAAGAATCTATCGATCTCTGCTTAAAAATATCTATTGAGCTGGCCTCCACAACCTTCTGTGGCAAAGAATTCCACAGATTCACCACCCTCTGACTAAAGAAATTCCTCCTCATCTCCTTCCTAAAGCAACGTCCTTTAATTCTGAGGCTATGCCCTCTAGTCCTAGACCCTCCCACTAGTGGAAGTTAGTACGATGGGACTGACTCCAAGCTTCCAACGCAATATTCCACCTCTCCACCAATTCCAACACAGACTTACACACACACTCACTCACCTACACACACACTCACACACACACACACTCACACACACACACTCACACACACACACACACACACACACACACACACACACTCACACACACACACTCACACACACACACACACTCACACACACACACTCACACACACACAGACTCACACATACACACACACACACACACACACACTCACACACTCATACACGCACACACACACACATGCACTCACACACACATATACACTCACACACACACACATACACTCACACACACACTCACACACACATACACTCACACACACACACATACACTCACACACACTTACACGCACACTCACACACACACACATAACCTCACACACACACACACATACACTCACACACATACACTCACTCACACACACACACACTCACACACACATATACACTCACACACACACACATACACTCACACACACAGATACACTCACACACACATACACTTACACACACACACATGCACATACACTCACACACACATAACCTCACACACACACACACATACACTCACACGGACACACACACACACATATACACACTCACATACACACTCACACACATACACCATCACACTCACATACACACTCACTCACACACACACTCACACTCACACTCACTTTCACACTCACACACACTGACTCACACACCATATATATGACAGTAAACTTTCTTGAATCTACTCACACGGGTGAGCGCGGCCTTTCCTATCTGTGGGGCTTCCACCGTCAACGACACTTCCGCAATCAGTGTGATATCTGCACTCACCGGAAATTACGCAATCAGCGCGACCTGTCCACTAAGCGGAAGTCACGAAATGAGCGGGACTTTTGGACTAAACACAGTCGGACCTAATAAAGCATTTATTCCTTCCAAACACAGTCGAACCTAATTAAGCATTGTATTTTCAAGCACAGGCAGGATGGCAGGACAGCAGGCCAAACAACTCATGGCATTGTCATTTCATTTCATTTCATTTCCAATTAAGCACTGCACTTTCAAGCACAGACAGGGCAGCAGGCTAAACAACTCATGGCATTGTCATTAAGGGCTAACAAATCATTTATTGCAAGTACATTGCAGACTCATAGTTCAGTTGATTCACATCTTAGAATGACAGTCGTGGCCTCTCCCTCGCGATCTTGCAGAGTGACTGACTTACGTCCAAGCATCCGGGGTTTTATAGTTTTGCCCCCCCCCCCCCCCTGAAGGGGCGTTACCTTCATCATGGTGATTAACAGGCGAGAGGACCAATCAGCTGATCTCAAGTTTTTTAAACACTCATAACTTTTTTGTTTTTCATCGATGGGAAAAATCCTCGGGCCTGCTCAGCAGAGGAGGCCAGATGAGTAAGATGGCCAGATATTACAGCTATACAGGGTAGCATTTTTTCTTCTAAAATGAATATACAGCGTAGACAGGAAGTCGTCAAGATGAGACTTTTAGTTATATAGATGTTTCTATCCTGGGATAAAGGATATCTACTGTATCCACGCCTCTTATAATTCTATATATCTCTGTCAGGCCTCCCTGCAACCTCCAACATTCAAGAGACCACAACCCAAGTCTGTGCAACCTATGTATGTAGCTAGCAACCTATGTATGTAATAATCCAGGCCTCATTATGGTAAACCCCCACACCTCTCTCTTTAAGCCTTCACATCTTTCCTGTCATGGGGATGACCAGAACTGCATGCAATGCTTCAAATGCGGCCTAACCAAAGTCCTATAGAGCAGCATCATGAGTTCCTGACTCTTATACTCAATGCCCCAAACAATGAAGGCAAGCACACCATATGCCTTAATTCCCTCTCTATATACTTGTGTTGCTGTTTTCAGGGAATTACGAACTTGGACCCCTCTGTAACATTGGACAACCCCAGTCATGCCTCATCTCCTCTGCTGTTGAAACCCTCCTCCATGTTTTTGTCTCCTCCATATTTGACTACTTCACTACATTACAACAGAGATGTAATTCTGAGGCTCAATAAGGCGCTGGTCAGGCCACACTTGGAGTACTGTGAGCATATTTGGGCCCCATATCTGAGGAAGATGTGCTGGCTCTGGAGACGGCCCAGAGGAGATTTACAAGAATGATTCCAGGAATGAGTGGGTTAATCTATGATGAGCATTTGAAGGCACTGTGCCTGTACTCGCTGGAGTTTAGAAGTTCGAGGGGGGACCTCGTTGAAACTTACAGAATAATGAAAGGCATAGATAGAGTGGGTGTGGAAAGGATGTTTCCACTGGTGGGAGAGTCTAGGACCAGAGGTCACAGCCTCAGAATTAAAGGGCGCTCTTTTAGAATGGAGGTGAGGAGGAACTTCTTTAGTCAAAGGGTAGTTAATCTGTGGAACTCATGGCCACCGAAGGCTGTGGAGGCCAAGTCAGTGGATATGTTTAAGGCAGAGATAGACAAATTCTTGATTAGAACGGGTGTCAATGGTTACGGGGAGATGGCAGAAAATTTGGATTAGGAGACAGAGATAGATCAGCCATGATTGAATGGCGGAGTGGGCTCAATGGGCCGAATGGCCTAATTCTACTCCTCTAACTTGTGAACTCTTAAAGTAGACTGCATCACTCTCCCCACTATCAGCCTGGATCCTCCAAACCAACTTGTGTTTATCCACTATCCTTATTGATCAACCCAAGCTCTTAAATGAAATAACTAAAAATTCATTTTCTCATCCTTATTTTTAAATTTCACCACAGCTCCCTGTGCTATCTGTCTGCAAGATGCTTCAATGGTTCAATGGCATTTTATTGTCACGTGCCGAGGAACAGTGAAATTATTTTATGCAGACAGTTCAGTACGTGTCACTATACATAGGCACATCTTAGATTCAGTACATGTGTGTAGAGATAATGCACTGAGATGCCATACAAGAGGAGCCAGGTTTGGTTAGATTTAGCTCTTAGAGTGAAAGGAAACAAGGGATATGGGGAAAAAGCAGGAACGGGATACTGATTTTAGATGATCTGCCATGATCATATTGAATGGTGGTGCTGGCTCAAAGGGCCGAATGGCCTACTCCTGCACCTATTGTCTATTGTCTATTGACTATGCTTGACCAGGCCAACCCTGCCATGCCGCCAGGACAATGGGCCTTCATGGTCAGGTTAAGAACTTACATCTGCGACCATAGAAACATAGACAGGAGTCGGCCATTCAGCCCTTCGAGCCAGCACCGCCATTCAATGTGATCATGGCTGATCATCCCCAATCAGTACCCCGTTCCTGCCTTCTCCCCATATCCCCTGACCGCTGTTTTTAAGAGCCCTATCTAGCTCTCTCTTGAAAGCATCCAGGGAACCTGCCTCCACTGCCCTCTGAGGCAGAGAATTACACAGACTCACCACTCTCTGTGTGAAAGAGTGTTTCCTCATCTCCGTTCTAAATGGCTTACTCCTTATTCTTAAACTGTGGCCCCTGGTTCTGGACTCACCCAACATCGGGAACATGTTTCCTGCCTCTAGTGTGTCCAAGCCCTTAACAATCTTATATGTTTCAATGAGATATCCTCTCATCCTTCTAACCTCCAGAGTGTACAAGCCCAGCTGCTCCATTCTCCCAGCATATGACAGTCCCGCCATCCCGGGAATTAACCTTGTAAACAGCCGTTGGTGTCCTCCACTGCCCCGTGCATCTGCAAGTCGGGCCCAGTCCACATGCTCGGCCTCTCAGAGCGGAGGCCGATCCAGCCGAACCCCAGGCCTCTGCAGGACCTCCAGCGGCCCACTTCCCCCGTCGAGGCACTGCACTGCCTCCCGCTGTGAACGCCCAGGGGCAAAGAAGACTGCAAGAAATGGTGAACACTGCCCAGTCCATCACAGGCACTGACCTCCTCTTGTATGCTGACCTCCCCACCATCGAAGGGATTTCCAGGATAAAAGGCAGCCAGCATCATCAGAGACCCACACCACCCTGGTCACGCTCCCGTTCACCCCTGCCATCGGGAAGAAGGTACAGGAGCCTGAAAACTGTAACGTTCAGGTTCAGGAACAGTTTCGTCCCTTCAGCCATCAGGCTGTTAAACACTAGAACCTTCCAGAACAACAACGACTATTATTGTTGTTATTGTACTATTATTGTTTGTTTTATATGTGCTCGTATGTGTGCGTGTGTGTAAAAAAATATAGGAAAAAACTGCAGGTGTTGGTTTAAATCAAAGATAGACAAATTTTGTAGTAACTCAGCGGAACAGGCAGTAACTCTGGAGAGAAGGAACGTTACATCACCCATTACTTGTCTACAGAGATGCTGCCTGGCCCGCTGAGTTACTCCAGCATTTTGTGTCTATCTTCTATATACTGTGTATATATATCTTGTATATATTTATATATGTGCGTGTGTGTGAGTATGTGTATATATACAGTACATACACTGAACTTTTCCCTTGTTTATTATATTGTTTACAGTGTACAATGTACAGTTTTCCGGAAGTGGCGGCGCTGTGAAACGGCTGCGGCTCGCCTGCAGTCTGTCTGTTTTTACTTTTTTTGTGTTGTTTTTTTTTGTCTTGTTCAGTTAAACTTTTGGTTATGTGTGGGGGGGGGGGGGGAGGGCTGAAACAGGGCTTTCTGTCTCTCCCTTCGGGGGAATGCGACTTTCTTGTTGTATCCCCCTTCTCTTCCCCCGTCTGAGCTGAGGCCTAATGGCGGAGCTGGCGGCCTCCAACCTGCGACCGACCTCGAGGATCTGGAGGTAGAGCCAGCCAGGACTTGCCAACGCGAGGCTGGCCATCTTCGAGCTGCAGCGGCGATCGGGCAGCGGGACGACTCGGCGCTCCGGTGAGGGTGGACGGCGCGGGGCTGAGACACTCCTGTGAGGGTGGCCCGGCTCATGGCTGGAAGGCGCTCCCGTGAGGGCGGCCCGGTGCGGAGCGGAGACGGTGCTCCGGCGGCTGAGGCGGCGTTCTGGCGGCGGCGACCTGAATCCGGGGCTCGGCCGCGGGCCAGTGGACGACATCGTCGGGAGCTCGCAGGTCACAGGCTGGTGCCTGTTTTCCGGAGCTCCCGTGGCAACAGCTGCGTCCGCTGGACTGAAGGGCGGCAGCTTCGACCACCCCCGGGCCGCGGAGCTTGAACCGCGGGACTGACTTACCATCGCCCGGTGGGGTATCGCCTCAGCGCAGAGGGAGAAGAGGAGGGAAGAGACAGTAACCCTTTAGACTTTTGCCTCAGTGAGGAGGTGTTTGGTGAACTCACTGTGGTGGATGTTAATTTGTGTTTATTGTGTGTTGTTATTATTACATGTATGGCTGCTGGCAACAACATTTCGTTCAGACCGAAAGGTCTGAATGACAAATAAAGGATTCAATTCAATTCTGTTGTGCTGCTGCAAGTAAGATGTCATTGTTCTATCTGGGACACATGACACTGAAAGACTCTTGTCTCTTGACTCTTGAGAAGGGTCTCGACCAGAAACATCACCCATTCCTCCTGTCCCGCTGAGTTACTCCAGCACTTTGTGTCTACCTTCGGTTTTTAAAGCAGCACCTGCAGTTCCTTCCGACACTTAATGTAAATGAGGCTGTATTGTGGAGAGGACGTAATGTGATCAGTTCAGTCAGCGCCCCCTCCAGGGCTGGCAAGTGACTACAGCCTCTACCATACTGAGTCAACAGGGCTCTCTGTGGATTAGCACCTGCTAAATTAACATCACTTTCATCTGGGAGTCAAAGGCAGGTCACAGCCTCTTCTCATTGTTTCCTTGGGAGTTAACTATCTTGTACAGCACTAGTGACAGCACTGCTTGGCAAACAGCAAGAGCTACTTGCATAAGGTACACACCTTCCCCGACACATGGATTAGGCACCCTGATCCCTCTCCAGGCTCTTCAAGGCTGAAGCAAGTAAATGCCTCAAACTCAAACAAACGCAACACTGATAGTTTGATGTTCTGTCTTGTTTGTTTTTGGAGGAGGGATGGATTTACGTACGTGCAGCTCTGCAGCGGCACGTTAGTTTGTTTTAGTTTACATTTGGGCTGCAGATGAAGACAGGAGGGTATGGAACTGAGGGGGGGGGGAGGGGGCGGTATCATCATTGAGCCCTCTGGAGACGTTGTGGGCTTATCAATGAAACGTCAAAGAAGGAGGGTGCCCACCTGAAGACCCCAATGACGTCGCTACCCTACCTTTCACCGCTACAATCCCACTGGCAATATCAAGAGTGCTGACTTACTACAGGGATTGAAACTTCAAGTCCTATTAGCTCCAATGATCACGTGTACTGAGGTGTAGGGGAAAGCTTGTTGTTGCGGGCAGGGTGTGGTGGGGACAGGCCTCAAACGAGGGAAGGGATATCACCCCAGGAGGCCACATGAGTGGCAAGGGTGCTGGGCATAATGATATTTCGGTAAACACCACCAAATATAACACTAATGGATTATGTAAAACTTGTCCATGTTGACCAAGATGCCCCATCAACGTTTGTCACAATTGACTGCCTTTTTTAGTTTAGTTTAGTGTAGTTTAGTTTGGAGATGCAGTGCGGAAACAGGCCCTTCGGCCCACCGAGTCCACACCGACCATCGATCCCCGCACACTAACGCAACCCTACGCACAAGGGACAATTTACGCATACACCAAGCCAATTAACCTACAAACCTGTTCGTCTTTGGAGTGTGGGAGGAAACCGGAGATCTCAGAGAAAACCCACGCAGGTCACGGGGAGAACGTACAAACTCCGTACAGACAGCACCCATAGGCGGGATTGTACCTGAATAGCATGTTGTGTCAGTCTTCGGTGTAAACCAGCATCTGCAGTCCCTTCCTACATATCTTGTTTTATTCATATTTTTATTCTGAATAAAGTTTATTTGGATTTTTTTTAATAGTTGTGTGCTATCCAGTCAGCAAAAAGACTGTATATGATTACAATGTCCACAGTTTACAGATACAGGATAAAGGGAATAACATTTAGTGCAAGATAAAGTCCAGTAAAGTCCGATTAAAGATAATACGAAGGTCCCTGAATCTGGAGATATTTTAGATAAGTAATCTTCCCTTATTTCTATAGGAATACAACATGCTGGTTTAGTTTAGTTTAGTTTATTGTCACGTGTACTGAGGTACAGTGAAAAGCTTTTTGTTGCGTGCTATCCAGTCAGCGGAAAGACTATATTTGATTACAATCAAGCTGTCCACTGTGTACAGATACAGGATAAAGGGAATAGCGTTTCCTGCAACATCTGTTCAAGTTCAGTAAAGTTAATAGACAATAGACAATAGGTGCAGGAGTAGGCCCTTCGGCCCTTCGAGCCAGCACCGCCATTCAATGTGATCATGGCTGACCATCCCCAATCAGTACCCCGTTCCTGCCTTCTCCCCACATCCCCTGACTCCGCTATTTTTAAGAGCCCTATCTAGCTCTCTCTTGAAAGCATCCAGAGAACCTGCCTCCACCACCCTCTGAGGCAGAGAATTCCACAGACTCATCACTCTGTGAGAAAAAGTGTTTCCTCGTCTCCATTCTAAGTCCGATTAGAGATAGTCCGAGGGTCTCCAATGAGGTAGGTGGGAGGTCAGGACTGCTTTCTAGTTGGTGATAGGATGGTTCAGTTGCCAAATAACAGCTGGAAGAAGCAGTGCCTGAACCTGGTGGTGTAGGTTTTCAAACTTTTGTAACCTCTGCCATGGGTTTGTGCTGATTTTAACATTCTCAGGGGAATATGTGAATTAAAACTAATTAGGAGTTGCATCTTCATTCTGAGTGGAAGCCTGGTCCATGAAATAAGGACAGACTGCTCATGAGGTGTCTAGTATCAGGATCGGAAGTCTCAGGGTGTGGGGAAGACATTTGGATCTGAAGTAAGGATAAATTCCTCTGAGATGACCCTATCTATGGAAACCTAGTACTACAGGATATTATGAACATCACTGAATATATTTAAGAAGAAAATTCATCTTGGGTGATAAAAATATTGGGCAGTACAGACAGAGGGTGGAAAGAGAATACGGAGATGGAGGCTCAGCCTTAATTACATTGAATACCAGAACTGACTCAAAGGCTGAATGGCCTTCTCATGCTAGTATTTTTTTCACAAGCAATGGTTTAGGCATAAATTTTAGATGAAATTCACATGGCTCTGTCTGTGGAACTGGTGCGCTACAATGCTGAGAACTACTGAATATTCTGCACTCTGTATCTTCCCCTTTGCTCCACCTATTGTAGCTGCGTTTGACTTGATTGTATTTATGTTTAGTATTATCTGATCTGTATGGACAGTGTGCAAAACTAAGCTCTTCACCGTACCTCGGTCCACGTGACAATAATAAACCTAAACATCAGGTGTAATCAAATCTTTAGGAGTCGTGGGATGAGCTAAACCTCAAACTGTTGTGTTTCAATGCAAAAGCAAATGAAAACTCCCACCTGCTCCAAAGTCTCCCTCCCCCCACCCCCCCCCCCACTGACCCCGGCCCCATCCTGCAGTGGATGTGACCCTGATGCAGAAAGGTGGGTCAGGCCGAATGGATCGCACGTTGAATACAGTTGCTATGGAGAAATATTTGGTGAAGCAAATGCCTCAGCTGGCTGTGTAAACGTTGCCCGTAAACTGGACCTTACTATTCCTGTCATCTTATAGAGGTGTACAAAACCATGAGAGGAATACATCGGGTAGACTGAGCACAGAGTCTCTTGCCCATAGGTTTAGTTTAGTGTAGAGATACAGCACGGAAACAGGCCCTTCGGCCCGCAGAGTCTGGATTTGCAAAGCGAGTCTGGAGAAGATTGCAAGGTTCCCTGTCACAGTTCATCCCGAACAGTTCTGTAACAGAGGACTCTGTGATTTACGGACTGTTCCCAGGGACACATTCAGAGACAGACGCCAAGTGCTGCTGGAAGGTCATTGACTCGGTGAGAGAATCTCTTTGGTCTGCCCAAGGGATGCACTGAAGCTCGGTGCAGCCAACGCCAAGGCTCTGTGGGGGAGGACCACAGCGAAAAGTCCTTCTACTGTTGTGCTTTAGAGATACAGCGTGAAAACAGGCCCATCGGCTCAATGAGTCTGCACCGACTGGCGATCCCCACACACTAACACTATCCTACACTCTAGGGACAATTTACATTTATACCAAGCCAATCACAACATTTTACCAAACCCATTTGACCTACAAACTTGTACGTCCTTGGAGTGTGGAAGGAAACTGGAGCACCCGGAGAAAACCAACGTGGTCACGGGGAGAACATACAAACTGCGTACAGACAGCACCCGTAGTCAGGATTGAACCTGTGTCTCTGGCGCTGAAAGGCAGCAACTCTACCGCTGCGACACCGTGCTGCCCTAAAGTGTCAAGACTGATACCATGACTAGTAACTTACATTTATACAGCATCTAACTATGTGATAAACCTTCCCCTGAGACTTAAAGCCCTGTCCCTCGGTGCGAGTTCATTCCAGAGCTCTCCCGAGTTTAAAAAAAATCAAACTCGTGGTAAGCACGGAGAATGAACGTAGCGGGTACGTCGGAGCTCGGGGACGTATCTTAGCGCTAACGGCAGGTACTCGCAAGACTCGCTAACGGCAGGTAAGCACGGGAAGACTCGTGTAAAATTTTCAACACGATGAAAAATGTCCACGAGAGCCCAGAGTACCGACGAGTGGCCATTACCGTAAATCTCCGAGTTTATCCATGTTTTCCAAGGTTGCTGCCTGACCCGCTGAGTCACTCCAGCATTTTGTATCTTTTTTTGTAAACGAGCATCTGCAGCTCCTTGTTTCTGCTGCTTCGACCAGGCGAGTGCTGGTGGAAAAATAAACACAAAGTGCTGGAGTAATTCAGCTTAGGCAACATCCCTGGAGAACATGGATAGCTGGCATTTTGGGTCGGGATGCTTCAAAGGTGGATAGAGATGTGGAACTGCCTGACAGTTGGGTGGACAAAGGCCATAGATTTAAAAAAAAACATGTCACGGTGGATGAACTAAATTGTAAATTGTCCCTAGTGTGCGGGATAGTGCGAGTGTACAGGGTGATCGCTGGTCATCGTGGACTCGGTGGGCCGAAGGGCCTGTTGTCTCTAAAATCAAAAGTGCAACAGCGGAAGGACCCTAGACTGTGGTCCTCCCCCACCGAGCCTTGGCGTTGGCCGCACCGAACTTCAGTGCGTCCCTCATCGCGTAGTCCTGCAGTCTGCAGCGGGCCAGTCGGCAACATTCCCCGATGGACATCTCGCTCCGCTTGCAGAACAACAAGCATCGGGCCGACCAAAGAGCTTCTTTCACCGAGTCAATGACCTTCCAGCAGCACTTGATGTCAGTCTCTGAACGTGTCCCTGGGAACAGTCCGTAAATCACAGAGTCCTCTGTGACGGAACTGTTTGGGATGAACCGTGATGGGGACCCTTGCGTCATTCTCCAGAATTTTGCTCTGGGCAGCCAACCTCTGGGAAGAGGTGGGCAACCATCTCCTCTCCATAGCAGCCGTCCCTAGGACAGCCTGAGATCCCATCCTCAATGCATCCGTACTCTGGGACCACTCCAATGGTTCTTTACTGCCACGTATACACAGCACGGTGAAATACTTGTGCACAGCCCACAGATGTACAGTCACCATTTTGTGACGTCGTTTACAAAGAGAAAGAAAAAGTCCAAAGCCCCAAGTCCCAAGTCCAAGGCCCACCAGCTGGAAGCCCAGATAAGCCTCAGGCTCCTGCAGGCTCCGCCAAGCTGTGCTTTATATAAATCTGTGCGGTATATCATTGTCCATATGTCTCCTTCCTCTCTCCCCTGACTCTCAAGAAGGAACTGCAGATGCTGGAGAATCGAAGGTAGACAAAATTGCCGGAGAAACTCAGCGGGTGCGGCAGCATCTATGGAGCGAAGGAAATAGGCAACGTTTCGGGACGAAACGTTGCCTATTTCCTTCGCTCCATAGATGCTGCCGCACCCGCTGAGTTTCTCCAACAATTCTGACTCCCCTGACTCTCAGCCTGAAGAAGGGTCTCGACTCAAAACCTCACCCATACCTTTTCTCCACAGATGCCGCCTGTCCCGCTGTGAGTTACTCCAGATTTTTTGTGTCTAGCTACCTTATATTAAGTAGCTGCTAGGGTTAACAGCTTCCCGACCTCTGATTCAAAGGGTACACCAGTCGAGTGGAGGCTCGGCCATTGTACTGAGGCATTGTATGGTAAACGGCCCAGGTGCCTAGAAGCAGGCGGCCAGCAACAAAAACAAACTTGCTGATGAATCGGCTTGGAAGGGAAAGCATTGTTGTGCCGAGAGCTTGCAGCAAATATACACGGCCTTTGAACTGACTGAGGAGATTAGGCCAAGTGATGTCAAGACCAGGCTGATACAAGAATGGAGATAAACTGTCTGCAGAGACTGATAGGCCTGACTGATAGGCATTCTTACCAGTTTGTTGATCCCAAGGGTGAGGCATTTACCTTGTGTAAAAGAAGCTAGGATGTGTACAAGCATTTGTTGCTGTTTATCACTCCACAGAATATATGCCACTGGTTGGTGAGGTGCAGTACAGAGCATTAGCTAATGTGATTAGCATTAGCTTAGTTTAACTCAGTTCAGATCAGTTCAGTTTAGTTTAGTTCTGTTTAGTTTAGTTTAGTTTAGTTTAGTTTAGTTTAGTTTAGTTTAGTTTAGTTTAGTTTAGTTTAGTTTAGTTTAGTTTAGTTTAGTTTAGTTTAGTTTAGTTCAGTTTAGTTTAGTTTAGTTTAGTTTAGTTTAGTTTAGTTTCATTTAGTTTGGAGATGCAGTGCAGAAATAGGACCTTCGGCCCACCGAGTCCACACTGATCGGCGATCCCCGCACACTAACACCATCCTACACACGCTAAGCACACTTTACAATTTTTACCAAAGCTAATGAAACCTGCTAACCTGTACGTCTTTGGAGTGCGGAAGGAAACGGGAGCACCCGGTCACGGGGAGAACGGATCACCCCGTAGTCAGGATGGAACCCGTGTCTCTGGCGCCGTAAGGCAGCAACTCTACCGCTGCGCCACCGTGCCGATTTTTAAACACCAGTTTCCGACCCATCTCAGTCAGGTTGTCATTAAGACAGTGGGCTTGGAAACAATGTTCCTCGTGCAGGAGATGAACGTTAGTGCAGGTTACACCTATACAAGAAGGGTCCCGACATAGAAACATAGACATAGAAACATAGAAAGTAGGTGCGAGAGTAGACCACCAGGTCCGTCGAGCCCGCACCGCCATTCGCTCATGGCTGAACACTAAACAGACACACTTACCCACAAACAGTAGACACAAGACACAGAACACAAGACACTACCCTCCCCTTTATACCGCTATCACCCCTCTCCACCCCAAGAACCTCGTGATCTCCTGGGGTAGGCAAAAAACCGGATAAAAACCCAGGTCCAATTCGGGAAAAAAATCCGGGAAATTCCTCTCCGACCCCAATCCAGGCGATCGACACTTGTCCAGGAGATCACTCAGGTCTTACTATACTAACCATACCTAGGTCCATATCCCTGCCCTCTCCCCGTAGCCCCTTATCCCCTTGGCAGCTAAAAAACCATCTATTTTAGTCTTAAATATATTTAAAGTTTCTGCTTCCACTGCTCCCTGGGGCAGTGAATTCCATAAATTAACCACCCTCTGGGTGAAGAAGTTCTTCCTCATCTCAGTTTTAAAAGAGCCCCCCCTTATTCTGCAACTATGTCCTCTAGTTCTAGTTTCCCCGATCATTGGGAACATCCTCGGTGCATCCACCCGATCAAGGCCCCCCACGATCCTATATGTTTCAATGAGATCGCCTCTCATTCTTCTAAACTCCAAAGAGTAGAGTTCCAGCCTACTTAACCTTTCCTCATATGTCAATCCCCTCGTTGCAGGAATTAATCTTGTAAACCTTCGCTGCACTGCCTCCAGGGCTAGTACATCCTTTCTTAAGTATGGACCCCAGAACTGTACACAGTATTCCAAATGTGGTCTCACTAATACTGTGTACAGCTGCAGCAAGACCTCCGTGTTTTTATACTCAATCCCCCTAGCAATAAAGGCCAAAACTCCATTGGCCTTCCTGATTGCTTGCTGCACCTGCATACTAACTTTTAGTGATTCATGTACTAATACCCCTAGATCCCTTTGCGTTGCATTACAACGCAGCTCCTCCTCATTTAGAAAATAACTTGCCCTATCATTTTTTTTCCCAAAGTGAATGACTTCACATTTATTAGTATTAAATTTCATCTGCCAAGTTGTTGCCCACTCACCTAGCTTATCTATATCCTTTTGCAGACTCTTCCTATCCTCCTCATCCCCTACTTTTCCTCCCATTTTTGTATCGTCCGCAAATTTTGATATATTACACTTGGTTCCCTCCTCCAAATCATTTATATAAATTGTGAACAACTGGGGTCCCAGCACCGACCCTTGAGGAACCCCGCTAGTTACCGGTTGCCATCCCGAGTATGAACCATTTATCCCCACTCTCTGCTTCCTATTTGTTAGCCAATCCTCTACCCATGCTAATATATTACCCCCAATCCCATAATTTTTTATTTTTAGCAATAGTCTCTTATGTGGCACCTTGTCAAAAGCCTTTTGGAAGTCCAAGTATACCACATCCACCGGTTCCCCTTTATCCACCCGGGTTGTTACTTCCTCAAAGAATTCGAGCAGATTCGTTAAACAGGACTTCCCCTTCACAAAACCATGCTGGTTCTGTCCGATGAAGTCATGTTTATCCAAGTGCCCCGTTAGTGTTTCTTTAATAATTGTCTCTAACATTTTACCCACCACCGATGTTAGACTAACCGGTCTATAGTTACCCGCCTTCTGTTTACTTCCTTTTTTAAATATAGGTGTTACATTGGCCATTTTCCAATCCACTGGGACCGTTCCTGCCTCCAGGGAGTTTTGGAAAATTATCACCAATGCATCCACAATCCCCACCGCTATCTCCCTCAAGACCCTTGGATGTAATCCATCAGGCCCAGGGGATTTATCCTCCTTCAGTCTCATTAATTTCCCTAATACCACCTCCTTGGTGATCTTAATAGTATTTAGCTCCTCCATTCCTACCGCCCCCTGTTTATCCAGCGTTGGAATATTTTTTGTGTCTTCTATGGTGAAGACTGATACAAAATACTCGTTTAATGCCTTTGCCATTTCCATGTTCCCCACCAACAACTCTCCAGTCTCACCCTCCAATGGACCAACGTTCACCTTAGCCACCCTTTTTCTTTTTATATAGCTATAAAAACTCTTACTATTAGTTTTTATGTTGTTCGCTAAATTCCTTTCATAGTCTATTTTCCCCGTCTTAATTAATCTCTTAGTTATTTTTTGCTGACCTTTAAATGCTTCCCAATCCTCTACCCTCCCACTATCTCTGGCTACCTTATATGCCCTTGCCTTCAGCCGAATACTATCCTTTATAGTTTTACTGAGCCATGGCTGACTGTTCTTACCCTTACCCCTTTTTTTCTTCATAGGAATAAATTTTTCTTGAAGGTTATACAGTATACCCTTAAACGTACACCACTGCTCATGTACCGTCTTATTCTTGAGTCTGCTATCCCAGTCAACTTTGATCAGCTCAGTCCTCATACCTTCATAATCCCCCTTATTTAGACTAAGCACCCTAGCCTGAGTTTCAACCTGCTCCCCTTCTATTTGAATATGGAATTCGACCATATTGTGGTCACTTGTTCCCAACGAGTCCCTAACTATGACATTTTTAATTAATCCTGCTTCATTACACAGGACCAGATCCAAGATTGCCTCCCCCCTTGTCGGTTCTGTGACATACTGTTCTAGGAACCCGTCTCTAATACATTCTATAAACTCTTCCTCTAGTCTACCCTGCCCAGTTTGGTTTGCCCAATTAATATGAAAATTGAAGTCCCCCATGATTACAGCAGTTCCCTTTTTACATGCGTCAACTATTTGCAGATTTATGTTCTGACTAACAGCGTCACAGCTATTTGGAGGTCTATAAATTACACCCACTAGTGTTTTTTTCCCCTTATTATTCTCTATCTGTACCCAAGCTGTTTCACTATCCTGATCCTTCAACGCAATATCCTTCCTCTCTATTGCCGTTATTCCCTCCCTTATTAAAAGGGCCACCCCTCCTCCCTTTCTTTCCTGTCTATCTTTCCTAATTGTCGAGTACCCCTCTATATTTAACTCCCAGTCCTGATCCCCTTGCAGCCATGTCTCCGTAATGGCCACGATATCATAACTATATATACTTAAGGCAACACAGCCTTCGGGACATGTTCTGCTGGCCGCAGAGAACCTTATCTACCCCCCGAATAATACTATCCCCTATCACTACGGCATTTCTTCTAACTCCCCCCTCTTGAATGGCCTCCTGATCCACGGTGCTGCAGCCAGGTTGCTCATCCCTCCCACAGCCCCTGATCCCGTCCTTACATTGAGTAAGAGCCTCGGTCATGCTCGTCAGGGACAAGGGCTGTGGCTCCTGCCGCATCTCCTCCTGGTTCCCCCTACCTGCCTCGCTTATGGCCACACCTTCCTTTCCTTGCTCACTGCCTACTGAATTAGTTAAACTGGTCGGTGTGACCATCCCCTGGCACAAAACATCCAGGTAATACTCCCCCTCCCTGATGTACCGCAGCGTATGAAGTTGGGTCTCCAGCTCATCAATGCGGAGCTGGAGTTCCTCTAGCCTCAAACACTTACTGCAGCTGTAGGGATCTTCTACATCAATGGTGTCGACAAATTCCCACATCTCGCAGTATTGGCACATCTCCTGACCGCCCATCTAATATAAGTAATTAACTGGTCCTATTTAAGAATCCCCTACTGTATTGATACACCCCTTATTTATATAATCCTACCTCCTATAAATGGGAAAGTACTCACCCCAGCCGTAAATTACCTACTGGTTTGGCTGTCTAGTGGTAATTCCTTCCGCTCTTCCTACCTGGTCCACTGCTCCCTTGCAGTGCGTGCAAACCTCTTTGCCTCTGTTAGTCTCTGTTAGTCTCTCGAGTCTCTCGAGCCGCGGCTCCGTCCGTCCTCCCTCGGCGACAGCACCTGTGGCACCGCGGTCGTGACGTCCCTTCCGTTCCTGCAGAGCCTTCCTGTCCTGGGCGGAGTCTGCAGCTAACTGTGTGCTCATGTCCGGTAGGTCAGCCTCAACATGTAACATCACCAATCCAATGGTTCTACGGTGCTTTTATTGTTCTTGTCTTACATACAGTCCAGTGTCTTACTGAAACGCATCCCCGATTAGTCACGTGGACAGAAATAGTTCACTGATCCCACCTGCAGGAGTTGCCATTTATATGCCACCATTTGCAAAGTCCATCCAAAGACTGAAGAAGGGTCTCGACCCAAAACGTCACCTATTCCTTTTCTCCAGAGATGCAGCGATGACCCACTGAGCAACTCCAGCTTTTTGTGCTGCTGCAAGTAAGAATTTAATTGTTCTTAGTTTAGTTTAGTTTAGAGATACAGCGCGGAAACAGGCCCTTTGGCCCACCGGGTCCACTCCGACCAGCGATCCCCGCACGTTAACACTATCCTACACCCACTAGGGACAATTTTTACATTCACCAGGCCAATTAACCTACAAACCTGCGCTTCTTTGGAGTGTGGGAGGAAACTGAAGATCTTGGAGAAAACCTACGCAGTTCACGGGGAGAACGTACAAACTCCGTACAGACAGCACCCGTAGTCGGGATCGAACCCGGGTCTCCGGTGCTGCATTTGCTGACAAGGGCGTGTCCCACTTGGTTGTCATTTGCGCCTCATTTACGCGTCATATGTAAAATAGGTCATCGAGTTATAACGCATGGGTAGCGTGTGGGTGCGCGGGACGGGCGCATGGAGAGGCGTGGAGGAGTGTGGAGTTGTCCACGGTATCGCGCGGTGCTCCAGGATGTCGTCCTGAACGAAATCCTTGTGCGCCACCTGCGTGACGTATCGCATACGCACGCTGATGCATTGGCATCGCATGCTGCATCTCTTAACTCTTGCTCTTGGTGGGAGGCAGCTTGCCACCCTGGCCTGACTTGCCCTTGGTGGGAAGAAGCTTGCCACCCTGGCCTGACTTGCCCTTGGTGGGAAGAAGCTTGCCACCCTGGCCTGACTTGCCCATGGTGGGAGGAAGCTTGCCACCCTGGCCTGACTTGCCCTTGGTGGGAAGAAGCTTGCCACCCTGGCCTGACTTGCCCTTGGTGGGAGGAAGCTTGCCACCCTGGCCTGACTTGCCCTTGGTGGGAGGAAGCTTGCCACCCTGGCCTGACTTGCCCTTGGTGGGAGGAAGCTTGCCACCCTGGCCTGACTTGCCCATGGTGGGAGGAAGCTTGCCACCCTGGCCTGACTTGCCCTTGGTGGGAGGAAGCTTGCCACCCTGGCCTGACTTGCCCTTGGTGGGAGGAAGCTTGCAACCCTGGCCTGACTTGAGCTTTTGTGGGACAGGAATGAAATAATGTCATTCATGCTTAGCAATCTTTTCAGTTCAGGGACAGTTAGTTACGCAATGAAAGAAATGCTGGCATTACCAGTGACGTCCTGATCCTGTGTACAAGTAAATAAATAAAACATATCCCGGATGTCAGTGATTAGTTGGAGATTGGGTGGAAAGTAAGTATGACATGCAGGATCTAACATTATCTTACAGCTTAGTCTGAAGAGACTTGTTTCTTTATCTTATGTTCTGTTGCTGTCAGGTGAACTTTACTTTGGAGCCGATGGAACAGGGCAGCTTTAAAAAATAAATGATAGCTTGACTCATAGGGTCATATACAGCGTGGAAGCAGGCCCTTCAGCCCAACTTGCCCGCACCGACCAACATGTCCTATCTACACTAGTCCCACCTGCCTGCGTTTGGCTCATATCCCTCCAAACCTGTCCTATCCATGTACCTGTCTAAAACTTTCTTAAATGTTGGGATAGTACCATCCTCAACTACCACCTCCGACAGCTCGTTCCATACACCCACTATACTTTGTGTGAAAAAGTTACCACTCGGGTTCTTGTTAAATCCTTCTCCCCTGACATTAAATCTATGTCCTCTGGTTCTCGATTCCCATACTCTGGGCGTCTACCCAATCTATTCTTCACATGATTTTATACACTTCTATAAGATCACCCCCCATCCTCCTGCGCTCCAAGCAATAGAGTCCCAGCCTGCTCAACCTCTCTCTACAGCTCAAGCCCTCGAAGCCAGGCAACATCCTCGTAAATCTCTGTGCCCCTTCCAACTTGAGATGTGGGATTGTTTTGGGAAGAGTCCAGCATCTGCGGAGTCTCCATTATCAGTGGAGCAAAGACTTGCCCAACACCATGTACACAGAGGAGATCCCAGAACCAGAAACAAAATAAATCAACACGTCAACCTGCTGGCAATGTTGGTTCAGGATTAGACTATGGCCAGGACACCAAGAGAACGACTTACATGATTTCACGTAAAGACATATGACCTTTGAGTGAGATTGCAAAACACATCTCAGTTTGCAGGTAGATTTTGATTAGTTTAGTTTAGAGATACAGCATGTAAACAGGCCCTTCAGCCCACCGAGCCCACGCCGCCCAGCGATCCCCGCACACTAACACTACACACACTAGGGACAATGTTTACATTTATACCACGCCAATTAACCTACAAACCTGCACGTCTTCAGAGTGTCGGAGGAAACCAGAGATCTCATAGAAAACCCACGCAGGTCACGGGGAGAACGTACAGACTCCGTACAGACAACAGGCCCGTACGAAGCTTTTTAAAAAGGGGGGTGGCATGACAGGGTTACAAAAAACTTAATGTGAAATAATGTGCGCGCTGCGCACATCACGAGCGCAAAGCGTGAAGTCCCTCGATGCCAGGGTCCAGGGCCCGCTTAAGGGGTTTTAGATGCTTTCTGATGCATTCTGAGCCTTATTTTGGAGCATTTTTGCACCAAATTTATGACCAATATTTCAGAAATTAACAGGAATCTGAGGTAGCTTTTTCACACAAAGGGTGCTGGGTGTATGGAACGAGCTGCCAGAAGAGGTAGTTAAGGCTGGGACTATCCTAATGTTTAAGAAACATTTGGACACGTACATGGATAGGACAGATTTAGATGGATATGGGCCAAACGCGTGTGAGTGGGACTAGTTTAGATGGGACATGTTGGTCGGTGTGGGCAAGTTGGGCTGAAGGGCCTGTTTCCACACTGCATCATTCTATGACTAAAAAGTTAAGAAGAAAAATGCATGTAGATAAGTAGAGCAGATTTGACAGAGGAGTGAACTGTAAAGGCAGAGAGAGGTTTATGGGTGGAAAGGAACATAGGAAAGGAGGGGGGAGAGTGGGCTTGGGCAGATGGGTGAAGGGGAAATAGTCACAAAGTGCTGGAGTAACTCAATGGGTCAGGCAGCATCTGCGGAGAATATGAATAGGCGACGTTTCACAGAGTGCTGGAGTAACTCAGTGAGTCAGGCAACATCTCTGAAGAAATGGTATAGATTAAATTTCGGGTCAAGATCGTTCTTCAGTAATATTCATGATGTGGCATGCATAGACATTCCTGAATGTTACCCAAACCATCATGAGCTACTTTGTTACGGTGCTTGCCCTCTCCTATAACGTCTCTGCTGCCTTGGGTGATGCAGGACAGGACACAAGCTTTGGGGCACAGTGTGAAGCTGTTGCCATCTGTCCCAGCCTGGTAAAAACCTGGATGGAGTGGATTTGGAGATTGGATTTGGCCCATCGGGGGTCAGTGGGGGTGGCCTGGGCCCAGTGGGGGTGGCGTGGGCCCAGTGGGGGTCAGCGTGGGTGGCTTGGGCCCAGCGGGGTTGGCGTGGACCCAGCGGGGGTGGTGTGGGCGGGTGATGGCTTGGGCACCGGCAGTGGGGGGAGGCGAGGGGAGCGGGCCCCGCCGCAGCGGCGTCTGGGGTTGGGGTTACAGCCGCTGGGTTCAGATTCAGCCATTCCCGACCGGCGATGGGAGAACAGAGAATGGCTGTTTCCAAAGTGGAAACGCTGATTTTTTTTTTCCGTTTAAAAAAAAAAAAATTTAGTTTAGAGATTTGATTAGTTTAGTTTAGAGATACAGCATGTAAACAGGCCCTTCAGCCCACCGAGCCCATGCCGCCCAGCGATCCCCGCACACTAACACTACACAGTAGGGACAATTTTTACATTTATACCACGCCAACTAATCTACAAACCTGCACGTCTTCAGAGTGTCGGAGGAAACCAGAGATCTCATAGAAAACCCACGCAGGTCACGGGGAGAACGTACAGACTCCGTACAGACAATAGGCCCGTACGAAGCGTTTTAAAAAGGGGGGTGGCATGACAGGGTTACAAAAAACTTAATGTGAAATAATGGGCGGGCTGCGCACATCACGAGGTCCCTCGATGCCAGGGTCCAGGGCCCGCTTAAGGGCTTTTAGATGCTTTCTGATGCATTCTGAGCCTTATTTTGGAGCATTTTTGCACCAAATATATGACCAATATTTCAGAAATTAACAGGAATCTGAGAGGTAGCTTTTTCACACAAAGGATGCTGGGTGTATGGAACGAGCTGCCAGAAGAGGTAGTTAAGGCTGGGACTATCCTAATGTTTAAGAGACATTTAGACACGTACATGGATAGGACAGATTTAGATGGATATGGGCCAAACCACCTACATCAACCGACTCCAACTGGTCCAGAACGCAGCCGCCCGACTCATCAACCACTCCAAATCCTGGCATCACATCACTCCAGTCCTCAAACAACTTCACTGGCTTCCCATCTCCCACCGGATCACCTACAAAATCCTGATCCTCACCTACAAAGCCCTCCACCATCTGGCCCCCCCATATCTCACTGACCTCCTCTCCCCCTACCAACCCTCACGGTCCCTCAGATCCACATCAGCCGGTCTCCTCCCCATCCACAAGTCCAACCTCCGCAGTTTAGGGGACAGAGCCTTCTCCAGGGCAGCTCCCAGGCTCTGGAACTCCCTCCCCCAACTGATCCGCAATTCCGTGTCCCTCACCATCTTCCAGTCCCGCCTCAAGACCCATCTCTTCACCTCTGCCTATCCTTAGCCCCACGTCCCCCTCCCTTTTCATCTGTGCATTAATTGCCTTATTATTGTGTTTTGTATTGAATTCTGTCTTTACTTTGTGTACTAGTCATGTCTCTACTATTTATTTCATTCCCCTTACATGTTTTTCCTCTACCTGCTAAATTTTTGTAAGGTGTCTTTGAGACTCTTGAAAGGCGCCCATGAATAAAATTTATTATTATTATTATTATTATTATTATTATTAAATGTGTGTGAGTGGGACTAGTTTAGTTGGTCGGTGTGGGCAAGTTGGGCTGAAGGGCCTATTTCCACACTGCATCATTCTATGACTAAAAAGTTAAGAAGAAAAATGCATGTAGATAAGTAGAGCAGATTTGAAAGAGGAGTAAAATGTAAAGGCAGAGAGAGGTTTATGGGTGGAAAGGAACATAGGAAAGGCGGGGGAAGAGTGGGCTTGGGCAGATGGGTGAAGGGAAAATAGTCACAAATAGACCCTTGCGTGGGCCCAGCGGGGGTGGCATGGGCCCAGCGGGGGCGGCGTGGGCCCAGCGGGGGCGGCGTGGGCCCAGCGGGGGCGGCGTGGGCCCAGCGGGGGCGGCGTGGGCCCAGCGGGGGTGGGGTGGGCCCAGCGGGGGTGGCATGGGCCCAGCGGGGGTGGCGTGGGCCCAGCGGGGGTGGCGTGGGCCCAGCGGGGGTGGCGTGGGCCCAGCGGGGGTGGCGTGGGCCAAGCGGGGGTGGAGTGGGCCAAGCGGGGGTGGCGTAGGCCCAGCGGGGGTGGCGTGGGCCCAGTGGGGGTGGTGTGGGCGGGTGATGGCTTGGGCCCCGGCAGTGGGGGGAGGCGAGGGGAGCGGGCCCCGCCGCAGCGGCGTCTGGTGTTGGGGTTACAGCCGCTGGGTTCAGATTCAGCCACTCCCGCTAAAACAAGGGTCCCGACCTGAAACATCACCTATTATTTTTCTCCAGAGATGCTGCTTGACTCTCTGAGTTACTCCAGCACTTTGTGTCTATCTCCAGTGTAAACTAGCATCTTCTCCATTGTCAGGGTGAGGCCCAATGCAAATTGGAGGAACAGCATCTCATATTTTGTTTGGGTAGTTTACAACCCAGTGGATGAATATTGATATCTCTAACTTCAATCCTTTGCCTTGCATCCCCTCTAGACACAAATTGCTGGAGTAACTCGGGGACAAGCAGCATCTTTGGATAGAAGGAATGAGTGACGTTTCGGGTCAAGACCCTTCTTCAGACATCTTTGGATAGGAGGAATGCGTGACGTTTCGGGTCGAGACACTTCTTCAGAACTAGCATTTGCAGTTCCTTCTTACTCATTTAGTCCACTCTGTATCTCTGAACTAAACTAAACTACCAGTGTGTGAATGATGATGTAGGCTAGCATCAATACACAGCACAGGCAAGTGGGCTGCACCTGGTCAGTTCAGGACTTGCTTCTACTGGGGCTTTCCTTTGTCCTCAGAAATTGATACATTGATTTAGCTGATGGCCAGAACAATGAAGTTACCTCACAATCACTGAGTCACAAATCACCATCACATTGTTCCAAGCAGAACACTTGCGGACTGAAATACATCACGTCACACATGATGTTGTAAGAATACGGCTCATTGCCCACACTGCTAATGAGATGGCAGAGCATGAGGATATTAATTGTGTTATATCGGCTCGGCCTGGATTTCATTCATTATTATTTTTATTATTATTATTACTGTGGTTGCTCACGGTTTGCTCGCGCTTATCATCAATTAGAAAAAGCACACAGAAAGATAATGGGTGGCACGGTGGCGCAGCGGTAGAGTCACTGCCTTACAGCGCCAGAGACCCAGGTTCCATCCTGACCACTGGTCAATGGTCAAGAGTGTTTTATTCTCATTATGTCCCAGATAGAACAATGACATTCTTACTTGCTGCAGCACAACAGAGTATGTGAACATGTGCAGGGAGGAACTGCAGATGCTGGTTTAACCCGAAGATAGACACAAAATGCTGGAGTAACTCAGCGGGACAGGCAGCATCTCTGGAGAGAAGGAATGGGTGATGTTTCGGGTCGAGTCCCTTCTTCAGACTAGTCAGGGATAAGGGGAACGAGAGATATAGACGGTGATGTGGAGAGATAAAGAGCAATGAATGAAAGATATGCAAAAAATGAACGATGAGAAATGAGTTGGGCCATTGTTTGTTGGGTGAAAACGAGAAGCTGGTGCGACTTGGGTGGGGGAGGGATGGAGAGAGAAGGAATGCCGGGGTTAATTAGTAGGAGTGAACGGGTCCTTTTCAGAATGGCAGGCAGTGGCGAGTGGAGTGCCGCAAGGCTCGGTGTTGGGGGCGCAACTGTTTACCATGTATATTAATGATTTGGAAGAGGGAATTAGTAGCAACACAAGCAAGTTTTCGGATGACACAAAGCTGGGTAGCAGTGTGAACTGTGAAGAGGATGTTAGGAGGATGCAGGGTGACCTGGACAGGTTGAGTGAGTGGGCAGATGCGTGGCAGATGCAGTATAATATAGATAAATGTGAGGTTATCCACTTTGGCGGCAAAAACAAAGGGGCAGATTATTATCTCAATGGGGTTAGGTTAGGTTAGGTAAGGGGGAGGTGCAGTGAGACCTGGGTGTCCTTGTACACCAGTCACTGAAAGTTGGCGTGCAGGTACAGCAGGCAGTGAAGAAAACTAATGGAATGTTGGCCTTCATAACAAGAGGATTTCAGTATAGGAGTAAAGAGGTTCTTCTGCTGTTGTATAGGGCTCTGGTGAGACCACATCTGGAGTATTGTGTACAGTTTTGGTCACCTAATTTGAGCAAGGACATCCTTGTGATTGAGGCAGTGCAGTGTAGGTTCACAAGATTGATCCCTGGGATGGTGGGACTGTCATGTGAGGAAAGATTGAAAAGACTAGGCTTGTATTCACTGGAGTTTAGAAAGATGAGGGGGGATCTGATAGAAACATATAAAATTATAAAAGGACTGTACAAGCTGGATGCAGGAATAATGTTCCCAATGTTGGGCGAGTCCAGACCCAGGGGCCACAGTCTTAAAATATAGGGGAGGCCATTTAAGACTGAGATGAGAAAAAACGTTTTCACCCAGAGAGTTGTGAATTTGTGGAATTCCCTGCCTCAGAGGGCAGTGGAGGCCAAATCACTGGATGGATTTAAGAGAGAGTTAGATAGAGCTCTAGAGGCTAGTGGAGTCAAGGGATATGGGGAGAAGGCAGGCACGGGTTATTGATTTGGGACGATCAGCCATGATCACAATGAATGGCGGTGCTGGCTTGAAGGGCCGAATAGCCTCCTCCTGCACCTATTTTCTATGTTTCCATGTTTAATTGGTGAGAGAAATCAATAATCACACTGTACCACTGGGCTGTAAGCTCCCCAAGAGAACTATGAGATTCTGTTCCTCCAATTTGCGTTTAGCCTCACTCTGACAATGGAGGAGACCGAGGACAGAAAGGTCTGTGTCGGAATGGGAAGGAGAATTATAGCGTCTGGGAGATCAGGTAGGTCCAGGCAGACTGAGCGAAGGTGTGCAGCGAAACGATCGCCCAGTCTGTGTTTGGTCTCGCCATTATATAAGAGTCCACATCTTGAACAACGGATACAGTAGATGAGGTTGGAAGAGGTGCAAGTGAACCTCTGTCTAACCCGAAAGGACTGTCAGGATCCCTGCACAGTCGAGGGAGGAGGTATAGCAACAGGTGTTGCATTTTCTGCAGTTGCAGGGGAAGGTATCTGGGGAGGGGGTGGTTTGGGTGGGAAGGCATGAGTTAACCAAGGAGTTGCGGAGGGAACGGTCTCTGCGGAAAGGGGTGGAGATGGGAACATGTGGCTAGTGGTGGGATCCCATTGGAGGTGGAGGAGGATTTTACTTCGGAGTCACGTGAGTGACTACGTGAAACACACACTCAGCGCACATGCGCGGCATTAACGCCAGCAGTGCAACAGCGGCTGCAGCGGGAGTTAGGCGCTCCCGCTACAGAATGAAACGGACCGTCAGGTGAGTACCCTGAGGTCGGGTTTCTATTACAGGGGAGCCTTTTTCTGCTTGTGTTTTACAGGCAGAGAAAAAGGCTCTGAAACAAAACTGTCCCCCGTTCAAGGAGGAACGTTTTTCCGTCGGGGAGGGGGGCAGCAACAGGCGGTAGGAGCGTTTACCCGGTGTTCCGCTATTCCCCAACACCGTGCCGAGCCCAGCCCGCTAGTACCTGAGCAGCGGGCTGGATGCATGGCCACCCAAAGAGGCATCCGGCAGGTGTTCCCGATTTCGGACGGGACGTCTCTCCACCCGCACGAGGGGAGAGAGAGCCGCCTGAGGCGCTCTCGCGGCTCTCGGTGCAGGTGCCTGTGAGACGCGCTGCTTGAGGGGCGCTCTCGCTTCTACAAGGCAGAAAAGCTCTAGAAGAACCTGTCCCCCGCTCGACTCCAGCGGAGGAGCATTCCATTGCAGGGGGGGCAGTAACAGGCGGTAGGAACAATTACCGGGCGCGCCGCTATCCCCATCACCGCGCCGAGCCCAGTCCCGCTAGTGCCTGAGCTGCGGGCTGGATGTTTAGCCATCCGAAGAGGCATCCGGCCGGTGGCTTCCGACTTGTCGGAGGGGACGTCTCTCCACCAGCATGGGAGAGAGACAGCCGCCTGAGCCGCTGGAGCGGCTCCTGGAGCAGGAGCTCCTGCGAGACACGCTACGTGAGGGGCAGTCTCGCTGGAGGGTTCAGGCATACCCTCCACAGTGCCTAGGCACTGCCCATCGCTTCCTCCTTAGTGTGGTTAGCTTTGGGGTGACCAGTGGCTGGGCTGGTCATGAAGCGGGGTAATTGGCTGAACAACATCGGGAGTATGCTTGAGGTACAGGATCAGGAAGAGCTGCTGGGTGTGGCCGCTATGTGGCTCCACCACTAGCGAGATGGCTTTTCAGTCTCAACTGATGGCCAGCTTACTACCTGTTCTTTTCAAAAATCTCCAAGACAGGTAGTCATGAGGCGTTGGATTTCATCACGCTTCCCCTAAATTGCATTTACTCAAAGTGGCCACCATTATTGGAGGGTACATTGAGCATCGTTTTAAAAAAGCCAAAATATCAAAAAATGAATTTGATATCCCTGACGTCGGCTATCATTTTCGCATGGTCACGGTAGTATGGCAAAACACCTGACCTACTGCTCGCAGTGCTCCGCAATTTATCAGGAAATTACAAAACCTGCCCTCAAAGAACGCCGACCTCACAACCACAGATCCTGCTGTCTGGCTAAGTTACCAAACCAAGCCTAAAAAACTGGACGAAGTGTCCAAAATATTGGCGCAAGAGGGCAGGGTCTGGAATGAGCACCACACGTAAACCAGTCAGCAGTACCTCTAACGCGTCCACCAGGAGGGTCCACCTCATGGTACTGCTGAAAGCTCGGGGCCTGCATGCCAATCCCGTAAGCCTTTCAGGCCAAGGCCCAGAGCAGGCCCCATGGAAAATGCGCCACCCCCCAACACCACCACAACGTCAGACAACGTGCAAGACTCGTTGGACCGGCAGGAAACAGAAGAATACCCATAACCATGGAGGTAGGTGGGTCTGGTTCCTACCAACGTATAGAAAATAGGGGCTTAATACTAACAGGGGGGAGATTACACCTGTTTTAAGAAGCACGGGAGTCTATCACAAGTGATCAGTATATACTCAATGGCTTTAGTGGATACAAAATACAATTCATACTAGAAAAATTGTCACCAGTTCAACATTTACCCCAGAGGGTATTTTCCCTCTCCGTTAAAGAAACGAGAGGGACAAGCTGAACTGGTGAGACTAATTACAAAGGGTATCATGGGAAACATGAACCCTTGGAATTCGTATCAAATATTCGTCACTAAACCCAAAAAGATGGTGGATGTCGCATCATCATTGACTTAACTTCACTAAATATGGTTAAGTATATACATTTCAAAATGGAAACGGTTGTTACTGCCAAACAATTAATTTCCAAAGGATACTTCATGGCAAGCATTGATCTTAAAGATGTTTACTATTTTAGTATCATTCACAAGGATCATCGCAGATACCTGAAATTTACCTGTATGGGGCAGCTATGGCAATTTAAAGCGTTACCCAATGGGAAAATAGGCAAGACCATGGAATTGACTATGTTAGCTGTATCAGCAGCCAAACAGTTATTCGAAACCCTGGGATTGTCTTACATCCAGATAAATCTAAGTTGAAGCCATCCACAATCATGGACTACTTGGGCTTAACAATTAATTCAGTCTACGTGACTGTAACTTTGCCAAGAGACAAAACAGTTGAATTGGCACAATCATGCAACAATTTAATGGTCCACGTACTCCCAACTATTCGACAAGTAACAGAGTAATTTGGAATATGGTAGCAGCATTTCCGGCTACACAGTTCAGACCTTTGCACTGTCAAAACTTACAAAGAGCAAAGGTACAGGCACCAAAACGACATACAGGTCATTATGATCGTGTCATGAAGTCACCCACAGAAGCAATATCATAACTACAGTGGTGGGCAAAAAATGTTTGGCATAATTTCAACCTATTATCATCACTAACAAGTAGTAGATGGACTAGCCCAGAATCATCGTTACCACTTACACTGGGCATTAATTATCTACAGATGTTGGGTGACTTTTATGGTTTAAAAGCATATGCACAAATATGCATCACTTGCATGTACGGTTACAAATAGATAATACTACGGTGGTGGCCTACATTAACCATATGGGCGGCATAAAATCGGTATCATGCGACAAGTTGGTCAACACAATTTGGCAATGGTGTGTCGAACGACATATTTGGCTATCAGTAACTTACCTGCCAGGTAAGCTAAATACAGTGGCAGACACCAGGTCACGTAAATTTAATGACAATGGATGTTAAACCCCAAATAATTTGCAAAAGTTATCATGCAATATAGCACGCCAGATATCAATTTATTTGCATCCAGGCTAAATCACCAGGTGCCTATGTATGTCGCTTGGGAACCAGACCCTGAGGCAGCAGCGGTAGATGCGTTCGCGCTGGATTGGGGAAATTCTTCTTCTATGCATTTCCTCCCTTCTGCCTCATCAGTTGGGGACTACGCACAATACAAATGGACTCTACTTCAGGTATTTTGATAGTACCCGACTGGCCTACACAGCCATGGTTCCCAAAACTCCATGACATGGTTGTTGAAACTCCGATGGTATCCCCAGTGACCCAGAGTTATTAACACCCAGTGTCGGGCACAAGCCACCCGTGCCATGAAAATCAAACTCCTGGGTTGCAGCTTATGCACAAACCACTTCTGGGACTGGGATTATCAGAACAAACCGTCGACACCATGTCAGCATCCCTTCGAACATTCACTAAAAAACAGCACTTGTCCAGCATCAAAAAATGGGAGAAGTACTGCTTGGATAAAGGGACCACCTACTCAACCGCTACAGTTACCAACGTACTGGAATTCCTGGCGAACCTTCACCACGATGAAGGACTCAGCTACAGAGCCATCAACACGGCTAGAAGTGCCCTGCCTGTCTATTTAAAACAAGCTCCAGGACAACAGGCCATGGGGTCCCACCCGCTGGTGGTCAAACTAACGAAGGGTATTTACAACTCTAACCCCCTAGACCAAGGTACACCCATATATGGGATGTCAGTGTGGTCCTGACATACCTCAGGGGATGGCCACCAGCCAGACCCCTTAACGTGGAACAATCTATGCTCAAAACACTCATGTTGATGGCACTTGTATCTGCACAGAGGGTCCAGTCACTACACCTATTGTGACTGGACAACATGATCACAGCTCCAGACCAGATCTGTCATTATCCAGCGACTGATCAAACAGAGCAGACCAGGAACACCTAATCCAGTCGTGGAATTCCGGGCTTACCCACCAGAACCACGGTTATGTGCCATGACCCACCTACTATCCTACATAGACACAACCAAAATATTCGAAGGAGATGAAAAGCCTTGTGGGTCAGTCATAAAAAACCTTATGGTCGGGTGACGAGCCAAACCATTGCGAGATGGCTCAAGCAGGTGCTAAAAACTGCTGGGATAAACACTAACATGTACAAATTTTATTCCACCAGGGCAGCATCCACGTCGACGGCTAAAAGAATGGACATGCCTATAGACCACATCCTGGCTACAGCAGGATGGTGGGGGGAAAGACCGTTCAGAAATGTTATAACAAGCCGTTGGCAAAACCTGTTTTATTTGCAGTAAAGATTTACGGACTGCAAATATTTAATTTAAGGCCAGGGGAGCAATTTAATTTCTTTGTTGTTATTGTTAAAAAATACCATTGTGTTTTTCATCAAACAGATTCATTGGTTGATTACGATAACACTTCCTCCCTCAAGAACTTCGGCAGTGAGTGAAATAAAACTGTTACACAGTTTGAAATCACAGAGCTTTGAAGTCTTCACGTAGTCACTCACGTGACTCCAAAGTAAAATAGTAAGATTAAACGAGAATTTACCAGTTTGAAGTTTGATCTGTATTTTATGAGGAGTTACGATGAGGGATTACGTGCCCTCCGCTCCCACCCTCATTATATGGGTCAAACTGATAACTGATGTCTCCTTTTCTTTACTATGTTTACTTCAATAACTGTGTCTATCTGTGATTCCACACCGCTGCTTGGAAGTATGCCGCGCATGCGCGCTGTGCGGGTTCTTCACGTAATCCCTCATCGTAACTCCTCATAAAATACAGATCAAACTGGTAAATTCTCGTTTAATCTTACTATTATGTGTTGCATGCGACGGCTGATGGGGTGGAAGGTAAGGACTAAGGGGACTCTGTCTCTGTTGTGACTAGGGGGAGGGGGAGCAACGGCGGAGCTGCGGGGCACTGAGGAGACACGAGTGAGGGCCTCATCTATGATGCGAGAGAGGGGAACCCCCGTTCCCTAAAGAATGAGGACCTCCCGCATGTAAACAAGAATATGTAAACAGCACACTGTAAACAATATATTAAATGAGGAAATAAAGATCACTATATACATACACACATAAACATATATATTATATGTGTGTGTGTGTGTGTGTGTGTGTGTGTGTGTGTGTGTGTGTGTGTGTGTGTGTGTGTGTGTGTGTGTGTGTGTGTGTGTGTGTGTGTGTGTGTGTGTGTGTGTGTGTGTGTGTGTGTGTGTAAATCTTTGGCATTTTTTGAGGATGTAACAAGGAAAATGGACAAGGGAGAGCCAGTGGATGTAGTGTACCTTGAATTTCAGAAAGCCTTTGATAAGGTCCCACACAGGAGATTAGAGCACATGGTATTGAGGGTAGAGTACTGACATGGATAGAAAATAGGTTGGCAGACAGGAAACAAAGAGTTGGGACTAACGGGTCCCATTCAGAATGGTGGGCAGTGACTAGTGGAGTACCGCAAGGCTCAGTGCTGGGACCGCAGCTATTTACAATATACAATAATGATTTAGATGAAGGATGCTATGAGGATGCAGGGTGACTTGGACAGGTTGGGTGAGTGGGCAGATGAGGTATAATGTGGATAAATGTGAGATCTACTTTGGTGGCAAAAACATGAAGACAGATTATTATCTAAAATGGTGTCAGATTAGAAAAAGGGGAAGTACAACGAGATCTGGGGGTCCTTGTACATCAGTCACTGAAAGTAAGCATGCAGGTACAGCAGGCAGTGAAGAAAGCGAATGGCATGTTGACCTTCATAACAAGAGGAGTTGAGGATAGGAGCAAAGAGTTCTTTCTGCAGTTGTACAGGGCCCTAGTGAGACCACACCTGGAGTATTGTGTGCAGTTTTGGTCACCTAATTTGAGGAAGGACATTCTTGCTATTGAGGGAGTGCAGCGTAGGTTCACAAGATTAATTCCCGGGATGGTGGGTCTGCCATATGATGAAAGAATGGAGCAACTGGGCTTGTATTCACTGAAATTTAGAAGGATGAAAGGCAATCTTATTGAAACTTATAAAATTATTGAGGGATTGGACACGCTAGATGCAGGAAACATATTCCCGATGTTGGGGGCGTCCAGAACCAGGGGACACAGTTTAAGAATAAGGGGTAGGACATTTAGAATTGAGGAGAAAAAACCTTTTCACACAGTTGTGAATTTGTGGAATTCTCTGCCTCAGATGGTAGTGGAGGCCGATTCACTGGATGCATTCAAAAGAGAGGTAGATAGAGCTCTTAGGGCTAGCAGAATCAAGGGATATGGGGAGAAGGCAGGAACGAGGTACTGATTGTGGATGATCAGCCATTGAATCGCGCTGCTGGCTCAAAGGGCCAAATGGCCTCCTCCAGCACCGATTGTCTATGTATCTACAGTATGTATCTATGTACTGTCTATATATATATACACACACACATAAACGTCACCCATTCCTGCTCTCCAGGGATGCTGCCTGTCCCATTGAGTTACTCCAGCTTTTTGTGCTATCTTCGGTTTAAACCAGCATCTGCAGTTCCTTCCTCTATATGTACAGACACAAAAGCCAGAGTAACTCAGTGGGACTGGCAGCATCTCTAGAGAGAATATATATTTATATAATCACACATAAAAAACAAACTAACAATAATAGTGCAATAATAACAATAATAGTCTATGTAGTTCAGAGTTTAATAGCCTGATGGCTGTAGGGAAGAAGCTGTTCCTGAACCTGGACGTTTTCAGGCTCCTGTACCTATTTCCCGATGGCACGGCTGAAATGTGGGTGTGGGTCTCTGATGATGCTGGCGGCCATTTTGAGGCTGCGACTCCAGTGAATCTCTTCGATGGTGGGGAGGTCAGAGCCGGTGATGGACTGGGCAGTGTTCGCTACTTGTTGCAGACTTTTCCGCTCCTGGGCGTTGAGGTTGCTGAACCACGATGCAACCAGTCACTATGCTCTCTACTGTACACCTGTAGAAGTTCAAGACAATAGACAATAGGTGCAGGAGTAGGCCATTTGGCCCTTCGAGCTAGCACCGCCATTCAATGTGATCATGGCTGATCATCCCCAATCAGTACCCCGTTCCTGCCTTCTCCCTATATCCCCTTATTCCGCTATTTTTAAGAGCACCATCTAGCTCTCTCTTGAAAGCATCCAGAGAACCGGCCTCCAACGCCCTCTGAGGCAGAGAATTCCACAGACTCACCACTCTCTGTGAGAAAAAGTGTTTCCTCTTCTCCGTTCTAAATGGCTTACTCCTTATCCTTAAACTGTGGCCCCTGGTTCTGGACTCCCCCAACACCGGGAACATGTTTCCTGCCTCTAGTGTGTCCAAGCCCTTAACAATCTTATATGTTTCAATGAGATACCCTCTCATCCTTCTAAACTCGAGAGTGTACAAGCCGAGCTGCTCCATTCTCTCAGCATATGACAGTATCGCCATCCCGGGAATTAACCTTGTAAACCTACGCTGCACTCCCTCAATAGCAAGAATGCCCTTCCTCAAATTAGGTCCTCTTTGACATGCCGAATCTCTGCAATCTTCTCAGGAAGTAGAGGCGTTGTCATTTGTGCAGAGTTTGTACGTTCTCCCCGTGACCTGCGTGGGTTTTCTCCAGGTGCTCTGGTTTCCCCCACAGTCCAAAGACTGTACAGGTTTGTAAAGTGCCTATTCGGGCCCTCCAAACCGCGGAGTGTGTTCGACCGTTCTGGCCCCGACCACGGGTGAACAAAGGAGGTGGAGTGGCTGAACTTTGTTGCCTTCCACCACAGTGAAGAACGCTGTGGTGGATGTTTGTGTTAAATCTTATTGTGTATTGTGTGTTCTTTTTTAGATGTATCGCTGCTGGCAAATTTATTTCACTGCACCTTCAGGTGTATGTGACGAATAAAATTGACTTTGACTTTGACAGGAGAGGGGCAAAGCTTTGGGAAGAGCAAGCAATCGAAATGCCCATGGGCAAACCTTTTGTGACCAGTGATCATAGAAACTTAGAAACAGGAAAATAGGTGCAGGAGTAGTCCATTCGGCCCTTCAAGCCAGCACTGCCATTCAATATGATCATGACTGACCATCCAAAATCAGTACCTCGTTCCGTTAACCCTAAGAGCTAAATCTAATTGTCTATTGAAAAGATAGTTATCTTTATAATAAATATGTGTTGGCATTAAAATACTTGTGGATGAGGACAGGGCAGGCCCACAAGTTAAAGGTCTGAGGTGGGGCAAGGCCAACTTTAATGGTATTAGACAGGAACTTGCTGAGGTTGATCAGAGTAGATTGTTTGTGGGCAAAGAGACTTTGGAAAGTGGGATGCAAGGAAAAGGCTGAGAACTTTGTGAGTTTAAAGTCTGTGGAATGTAGGTAATTAGTGGAGATTATTCGGGGGGATAAGATAAATATGCATTTGATGCATATGGTTGATAAAGGATAGTCAGCATGGTTTTGTATGTGGAAAATCATGACTTACAAATTTAATTCAGATTTTTTAAGGAGTAGCCAGAAAGATTGACTGAGGGGTAACTTTTTTCACACAAATAGTGGTGGGGGCATGGAACAAGCTGTCAGAGGAGGTTGTTGAGGCAGGGGTTATCCCAAAGTTTAAGAAACAGTTAGACAGGTACATGGATAGGACAGGTTTAGAGGGATACGGGCCAAACACAGGCAGGTGGGACTAGTGTAACTGGGACATGTTGGCCGGTGTGGGCAAGTTGGGCTGAAGGGCCTGTTTCCACGCTGTATCACTCTATAACTCTGACTCTATGAGAGCAAGGCCATAGAGGTTGTCAATGTGGAATTCAACAAGACCTTTAATAAGGTTTTGCATGGTAGGCTGCTCAGGATAGTTAGATTGCATAGCATTTAAAAGACCCTTCTATCCATGCACCTGTTTAAGTGCCTTTTAAATGTCCTAAATGAAAGGTTTAAAGGGATATGGTCTAAATGTGGGCAAAAGGAACGAGCTTAGATGAGGCAGGAGTTTCTCTACTAACATAGGCAACTATTTCTCCTCCCCAGCTAGACTCTGCTGCGGGGTTCCACAAGGTTCCATCCTTGGCCCCATTCTCTTCTCCCTGTATATGCTCCCCTTAGGCTAAGCCATTCAAAGGCACGGCATTTCCTTCCATTGCTATGCAGACGATACACAACTCTATCTCCCCCTGAAGCCCATCAACCGATCTAATCTACTCAGCCTTATCCACTGCCTCGAGTATATAAAGTGTTGGATGGCCCAGAACTTCCTCCAACTAAACGAGAGTAAGTCTGAGGTCATCCTACCCGGCCCCTCGGACTCAATCAAAATGATAGCAGGCAGCCTTGGAAGCCTTACCCCACTACTCAAACCTCACGTCAAAAACCTTGGCGTGATATTTGACTCCGCGATGAAATTTGATAAACAAGTCAATGCCGTGGTAAAAGCTAGCTTCTTTCAGCTTCGGACAATAGCTAAAATAAAACAATTCCTCCTGTTTGACGACCTCGAAAAGATCATCCACACATTTATCTCCTCCCGCCTCGATTACTGCAACTCCCTTTACACTGGCCTCAGCCAATCTTCCCTGTCCCGTCTGCAATTGGTCCAAAACGCCGCAGAGAGACTCCTGACGGGCACCCGAAAAAGGGACCCCATCACCCCGATCCTGGCCTCTCTCCACTGGCTCCCTGTGCGGTTCTGAATAAATTTCAAGATCCTCCTTTATGTCTACAATGTGCCCCCACCTACATTAAAAATCTGCTCACCCACTACACCACCTCCTGGTCCCTCAGATCTGCCGCGCCTTTGCGGTTGCAGCTCCTAGACTGTGGAACAGCATCCCTCTTCCCATCAGAACTGCCCCCTCCATCGACTCCTTTAAGTCGAGACTTAAAACTCATCTGTACTCTCAAGCCTTTCTTGACGTCCTCTGAGTGAGGGCTATATGTATGTATTTATGTATGTACGTAATCTGTGAACCAATGTTGTATAACGTCAGTACCTCCACCAATGTAAAGCACTTTGGCCAACGAGAGTTGTTTTTTAAATGTGTTATAGAAATAAAAGTGACTTGACTTGACTTGACTTGACTTGGCATCTATGGGGTTGGCATGGATGACTTGGGCTGAAACCGGAGCACCTGGAGAAAACCCACGTGGTCACAGGGAGAATGTGCCAACTCCGTAGTCTGGATGGAACCCGGTTCTCTGGCGCTGTAAGGCAGCAACTCTACCGCTGCACCACCCTGCCGCCCCAAAGAAGCATTTCATTATCCACCCTCCAGTCTTCTGACACCTCACCCTTGTCTGATGTTGACTCACAAGTTCCTTGTGTCCACTTTTTAATCATCGGTAGATGTCAATTGTGTTTGTGTTTCTAGCGCCTAACTTTCTACAGCAGACTGTGTGTTCAAAGCTGAGGTTTGAGTTTAAAGGCTGCTGTAGCAGTAAAGCATTAAGTTAATGAAATGCTGGAGTAACTCAGTGGGACAGGCAGCATCTCTGGAGAGAAGGAATGGGTGACGTTTCGGGTCGAGACCCTTTGGGCTGAGAGTCAGAGGAGATTGTAAGGTGCGTTGTCACCTTCCCCTCAACTAACAATGAACCATTCTATATTTCCTTATCATTGTCTGCTTTGATCTACCGTTTTCACACCTTACCATTCCACATCTCTGGACTCCCTCTCCCCTGACTCTCAGACTGAAGAAATGTCTCGACCTGAAACGTCACCTATTCCTTCTCTCCAGAGATGCTGCCTGACCCGCTGAGTTACTCCAGCATTCCGTGTCTATCTTCGGTGTAAACCAGCACATGCTGTTCCTTCCTATGCACCTAAGCATCAAGTACATGTTGTCTGAAGAAGGGTTTCAGCCCAAAACGTTGCCTATTTCCTTCGCTCCATAGATGCTGCCTCACCCGCTGAGTTTCTCCAGCATTTCTGTTCTACCTTCGATTTTCCAGCATCTGCAGTTCCTTCTTAAACAAGTACATTTGTAGTTGGTTTAATTTGACTGAAATATAAAGATGAAACCCTATCTACCTTCCCTGGTGTAAAATAGTCGACCTGGATGAGCAGAGCTTCAATCCCTACTGTCCTGGACCAATATTTATCACTTACTAAGATAGACACATGGATGGATGACGTTTTGTTTGAGTCCCTTCTTCTGCTCAGTTTGTTGGATGTTGGTGTTGGTACATTTAAGGATCTCGACCGGAAACGTCGCCCATTCCTTCTCTCCAGAGATGCTGCCTGTCTCACTGAGTTCCTCCAGTATTTTGTGTCTATCTTCGGTTTAAACCAGCACCTGCAGCTCCTTCCTACACATTTATTATCATGTTTAGTTTAATTTAGTTTAGAGATACAGCATGGAGACAGGCCCTTTGGTCCACCGAGTCTGCACCGACCATCGATCACCTGTTCACACACTAATTCTATGTGATCCCATTTCCCTACATACTAGGGGCAACTTACAGAGGGCCAATTAACTTACAAACACGCATGTCTTCTGGATGTCGATAAAAACCGGAGCACCCGGAGGAAACCCACCTGGTCATAGGGAGAACGTGCAAACTCCACACAGATAGCACCCGAGTTCAGCATCAAACCAGGGTCACTGGTGCTGTGAGGCAGCAGCTCTACCCGCTGCCCCATGGTGCCGCCCATACATGTCTTGTATGATGCTACTTTGATTAACCTTCATCAAAGTTGCATGTTTCGCAAGTTTCACAAGTACTTTATGGGGTGAACACTGTTTAAGGCACCTTACTGAGGAATGTGAAGGGTGCCACATTAATGGGAATCTTTCTTTCCCATTTTATCTAATGGGCTTATCGTGGCCTCATTACCCTGACTTTATTGGTCTGCTTATGTTTCTGTTTCCCTGGTAACCTTGGATAAACGGGCCCATTACTTTTATCACACCTGTGTCAGCTCATATTCCTGTCAGTGTTCAGACAGAATTTATGAAATTAAAGAATGTAACCTGATTGATATGAGTATGTCTACCAACATTAGTTTAGTTTAGTTTAGACTGGATGGAAACAGGCCCTTCAGCTCATCCAGCCTGTGCCGATCAGCGTTCACATTAGCACTAGCCTACACACTAGGACAAGGACAAAGGACAAAGGGCAAGGACAAAGGACATTTATTGTCACATACACCAAATGGTTTAGTGAAATTTGTCTTGCCATGCAGCACACAGATAAAGATTAGACACAACCTTAAAGAAATTTAACGATAAACATAAAAACATCCCCCCACAATGGTTCCCACTGTGGGGGAAGGCACAAAGTACAGTCCCCATCCCCAGTTCACCCATAGTTGAGCCTATTGAGGCCTCCGCAGTCGCCTTTACGGAGGCCCGATGTTCCAGGCCGTTCTCGCCGGGTGATGTAGCTCCGGCGTCGGGAGAATCCTCACAGCGGCTTGGGAACCCAGGAACAGCCGCTTCCTTACTGGAGACCGCGGCTTCCGAAGCCGACAGGCCGCGCTGGATGAAGCTCCACCATTGGCGATCTCAGCGAGAGATCCCAGGCTCCCGATGTTAAAGTCAGCGCCGCCGCCCGCAGCTGGCCGCTCCACAGACCCGCAGCTCCGCGATGTTTCATCGGCGGTCTTTAGCTTCCAGCGGGGTGACCCGGGCAAGGCATCGCCCGCTCCACTTCGCGATAGCGCTCCAGCGCTGTGCCGCCGTCGAAGCCGCGGTTCTGGACGGTCCCCTCAGGAAACGCCGCTCCAGACCCAAAGATAGGCCGCGAGGATGGGTCGAAGATGCTGCCCGGAGAAAAGCTGCCTCTCCGACCAGGTAGTGACCCTAGAAAGTAGTTTCCCCCTCCCCCCCCCCCCCTCCCACCCCCCACATAAAAAAGACTAGAACTCCTAAAAACAAAACACTCAACTAACTAAAAATTTTAAAAAAGATGAAAAACGGACAGCTGCTGGCTGGGCAGCCATACCACACAGGACGGTGCCCCCAGTGACTAGGGACAATTTACAATTGTACAGAAGCCAATTAATCTACAAACCTGCACATGGAGAAAGTCCACTCAGTCACAAGGAGAACGTGCAAACTCCGTACAGACAGCACCTGTCGTCAGGATTGAACCGGGTCTCTGGCGCTGTAAGGCAGCAACTCTACTGCTGTGCCACCGTGCCACCCTTCTTTGTAGCCAGACTTGGCAAATATATTTAATAAACCAGCACTTTGAGAACTTAATGTTCTTAATAAGCATTTACACAGGTACATGGATAGGACGGGTTTAGAGGGATATGGGCCAAACGCAGGCAGGTGGGACTAGTGTAAATGGGGCATGTTGGCTGGTAGGAAGTTGGGCTGAAGGGCCTGTTGTCACGCAGTAAGACTCTAGGACTCTATAACTGTGCCTTAAACAAAATGGGTCAGTCGTAAGTTCTCTTTCTCTGCTGCCAGAAAGAGATTGTTTTCCTGCCTGCATTCTCGACAGATTTCCATTCTTGACATCAAGAGAAAGAAAGTGGCCTGGATTTATATGGCACCCATCGTGACTGGGAATCTTTCATGTTCACCTACAAGGCTTTACGAGGCCTTGCTTAGAAGATGCAATGAACTAAAAGTGTGCAGCCACAGTAGCTTTTAAAACACTTTTATGTGAAGTTCTCCCAAGGATTTTGGAAGGGAAAAGAATGGCTTCATGTCAAGATGCGGTGGAAGATTTATGTTTTATTTTATTTTACTGGCACACGAAACGTGGGTCTTGATGGCAAGGTCAGCATTTAATGGCCAGACGTAGTCGCCCTTGTGGAGTTGATGGTGAGTCATGGAGTGGTACAACGTGCAAACAGGCCCTTCAGCCCAGCTTGCCCACACCGGCCAACATGTCCCAGCTACACTAGTCTCACCTGCCTGCATTTGGACTATATCCTTCCAAATGTATCCTATCCATGTACCTGTCTAACTGTTTCTTAAACGTTGGGATAGTCCCAGCCTCAACTACCTCCTCCGGCAGCTTGTTCCATACACCCACCACCCTTTGTGTGAAAAAGTTACCCCTCAGATTCCCATTAAATCTTTCCCCCCTCACCTTATAACTATGTTCTCTGGTTCTTGTTTCCCGTACTCTGGGCAAGAGACTCTGTTCATCTACCCAATCTATTCCTCTCATGATTTTGTACACCTCTATAAGATCACCCCTCATCCTCCTGCGCTCCAAGGAAAAGAGTCCCAGCCTGCTCAACCTCTCCCGATAGCTCAGACCCTGTAGCCATGGCAACATCCTCGTAAATATTTCCTGCACCCTTTCCAGCTTGACAACATCTTTCCTATAACACAATGCCCAAAACAGAATACAGTACTTTAAATGCGGGCTCACCAGCACCTTATACAACTGTAGAATGACCTTCCAACCTCTATACTCAATCTTCAGCGAGTCAGAGGGCAAGGAAACAAATCCTTAGGCCCAACTGGTCCAAACCCTTAGGCCCAACTGTTCCAAGATGTCCTATCTAAGTTAGTCCCATTTGCCCACGTTTGGCCCATATCCAATTCAAACCTTTCCTACTCATGTATTCCTCCATGTTGTTATAGTACATGCCACAGGGCGGCACGGTGGTGCAGCGGTAGAGTCGCTGCCTTACAGCACCAGAGTCCCGGGTACCATCCTGACTATGAGTGTCTGCATGGAGTTTGCATGTTCTCCCTGTGACCGTGTGGGTTTTCTCCGGGTGCTCCGGTTTCCTCCCACATCCCAAAGACGTGCAGGTTTGTAGGTTAATTGGCTTCTGTAAAATGATCCCTAGTGTGTAGGATAGTGCTAGTGTATGGGTGATCATTGGTCGGCCCGGACTCGATGGGCCAAAGGGCCTGTTTCCATGCTGTATCTCTAAATCTAAAACTAAAACTAACTGGCAGCTCGTTCCATATACCCACCACCTCCAGTTTCCTCTCACTTCATGAAGACGTGTGAGTTTGCAGGTTACTTGACCTTTGTAAATTATCCCTCGAATGTAACGAGTGGATGTGAAAGTGGGATAACTCGGAGGGTGAACAATGGTCGGCATGGACTCGGTGGGCCGAAGGGCCTGTTTCTATGCCGTATCCTTCAATCAATCAAACAAAACCATGGTGTGTGGGAAGGAACTGCAGATGCTGGTTTACACTGAAGATAGACACAAAATGATGGAGTAACTCAGCGGGACAGGCAGCATCTCTGGAGGAAAGGAATAGGTGACGTTTCGGGTCGAGACCCTTCTTCAGACTTGTGTCTTCTGGACGTGGAACATTGAACAGTGAGACTGCTTGAATGATGGCTGAAAGTGCTGAGTGTAACGCTGTAGCAGGGAGACCTGTTAGAATTAGATCAAATTATGAGAGGCACAGATAGGGTAGACAGTCAGAACCTTTTTTCCCCAGGGTGGAAGTGTCAAATATTAGAGGGCATGGCTTTAAGGTGAGTGAGGCAAAGCTTAAAGGAGATGTGCGGGGCAAGTTTTCTATTCACTCAGAGGGTTGTGAGTGCTTTGAACGCCCTGCCGGGGGTGATAAATGCAGAAGTGATTGGAGCAGAATTAGGTTATTCGGCCCAATCAAGTGGCGCAGCGGTAGAGTTGCTGCCTTGCAGCGAATGCAGCATCGGAGACCCGGGTTCGATCCTGACTACGGGTGCTGTCTGTACGGAGTTTGTACGTTCTCCCCGTGACCTGCGTGGGTTTTCTCCAAGATCTTCGGTTTCCTCCCACACTCCAAAGACGTACAGGTACGTAGGTTAATTGTTCAAGTTCAAGTTCAAGTGAGTTTATTGTCATGTGTCCCTGATAGGACAATGAAATTCTTGCTTTGCTTCAGCACAACAGAACATAGTAGGCATTTACTACAAAACAGATCAACGTGTCCATATACCACAATATAAATATATACACACATGAATAAATAAACTGATAAAGTGCAAATATCAGATAATGGGTTATTAATAATCAGAGTTTTGTCCGAGCCAGGTTTAATATCCTGATGGCTGTGGGGAAGTAGCTATTCCTGACCCTGGTTGTTGCAGTCTTCAGGCTCCTGTACCTTCTACCTGAAGGTAGCAGGGAGATGAGTGTGTGGCCAGGATGGTGTGGGTCTTTGATGATACTGCCAGCCTTTTTGAGGCAGCGACTGCGATAAATCCCCTCGATGGAGGGAAGGTCAGAGCCGATGATGGACTGGGCAGTGTTTACTACTTTTTGAAGTATTTTCCTCTCCAGGGCGCTCAAGTTGCCGAACCAAGCCACGATGCAACCGGTCAGCTTGCTCTCTACTGTGCACCTGTAGAAGTTAGAGAGAGTCCTCCTTGACAAACCGACTCTCTGTAATCTTCTCAGGAAGAAGAGGCGCTGATGAGCTCTCTTGACAATTGCATTAGTGTTCTCGGCTTGGTAAATGTAAAGATTGTTTAGTGTTAATGTGCGGGGATTGCTGGTCAGCGCGGACCTGGTGGGCCAAAAGGGCCTGTTTCCGCGCTGTATCTCTAAAACTAAAACTAAGTCTACTCCACCATTCAATCGTGGCTGATCTATCTTTCCCTCTGAACCTCATTCTCCCATCTCCTCCCCATAAACCCTGACACCCTTACTAATCAAGAATCTGTCAATCAACTCCTTACAAATACCCAATGACTTGGCATGCACAGCCCTGGTGATTGAGGCAGATTTGATCGAGATATTTAATAGACGTTTGGCCATGCAGTGGGATTGAGGGATGTAGGCCATGTGCAGGCTTGGACCAGTCTGTCTTGGCATGATGGTCGGCACAGACATTGTGGGCTGAAGGGCCTTTTGCTGTGCTGTATGGTTCTATGTTCTAAAACTGCGCAAAGGCACCATGGTTTGGAAAATTCCCCATGTTCTCAAACTAATAGAGGGCATTTGTGGATAATACGTAGATTGTGTTATGAATTGATTCATCCACCTCAGAGAAGCATTCATTATGTATTGAGGAGTTTCCCAGTTGGTCAAGTGGTCTATTGCTGTAACTTTGGAAAAGCTTATTGAATGGTCATGTCAGCCTTAAATGGTGCAAAGTTTCCACGACACTTCTGACACACTACAATTCTGTAACACTATATATTATGCACTTTGCACATTTTTCTCTTGGCACTACTTGTTGCACTTGTATGTGTCTTGATTGTACTCGTGCATCGGCATGGACTCGGTGGGCCGAAGGGCCTGTTGCCACGCTGTATCTCTAAACAAAACAACACTAGGGTGTAAGGAATGATCACGTGAATGGGAGATTGGTGGTCAGCATGGACTCGGTGGGCCGAAGGGCCTGTTTCCACGCTGTATCTCTAAACAAGACTAAACTAAACTACTGTGCATGGAATGATCATGTGAATGGGTGATCGATAGTCGGCATGGACCTGTGGGCCGAAGGGCCTGTTACCATGCTGAATCTCCAAACTATACTAGTTTGTACGTTAATTGGCTCTGGGAACGATGGCAAATTGTCCCCAGTGCTAATGCACGGGATGATTGCTGGTCTGCGTGGACTTGGTGCACCGAAGGGCCTGTTTAAACCACTTACCTTTATAACTAATAACTAATGTAACTGGAATCAGGAAACGTTAGTTTGACCTCAGTCAAAGCAGCCGTGACACAGGCAACATTCTGGTCTCCCACTGACTGGTGACACTCCCTCCAAGCTTCTCGAAATAAATACCTTCTCCAGAACGGAACCTTTTTATTTCCCAGCTTACAACCCAGCGGTATGAATATTGATTTCTCTAACTTCAAGTAACCCTTGCACCCCCCTCTCACCCTGTGCTGACCTGAGTCGTTGTACTAGTTTCACTGTCGTCCAGCTGAGTTTCATTGTTTGTATCACTCATTATCACGTGTAGGAAGGAACTGCAGGTACTGGTTTACAGCAAAGATAGACACAAAATGCTGGAGTAACTCAGCGGGACAGGCAGCATCTCTGGAGAGAAGGGATGGGTGACGTTTCGGGTCAAGACCCTTCATCAGTCATGACCCAGAACGTCACTCATTCCTTCTCTCCAGAGATGCTGCCTGTCCCGCTGAGTTACTCCAGCATTTTGTGTCTATCTTCATTCATTATCACCTTTCCCACTGCCAACAATGGACCATTGTGGGCTCCACCTTTCCTTGATCATCGTTGCTTTTTGCCTATCTTTCATTCATTTGTTACTCTTTGTTCTCTTTTCATACTTCTAGTTTCCCTCTCCCCTGATGCTAAGTAAGTCTGAAGAAGGCTCGACCCGAAACGTCATCCATTCCTTTTCACCAGAGATGCTGCCTGACCTGTTGAGTTACTCCAGCTTTTTGAGTCGCTGTCAACAATGGCAGCCTCGCCAACAGTCTGTCTGTCTTTTTGTCTTTTTTGTTATTTTAGGTGTTTTAAAAGTGTGTGTTAATGTTCTCTGGTTTGTTTTATGTGGTGGGTGGGGGTCGGGGGAAACTCTTTTCAATCTCTTACCTTGCTGTTTTCCGTATCGTATCTCCAGTCGCTCTGCGGCCTAACATCATGGAGCTGGCGGCCTTGCTCGAGACTGACTTTGAGCCCCACCGCGGGGCCGTGGACTTACCATTGGAGCCTGTGATCCCTTGTCACGGGTGGAGACCGATGTCGGGAAGCTCCAAAAGTCGCAGAAGGTTCGACCAGCCTTGACCCGGGGTCAGATCACCTGAGATCCCCCCCGATGCGGGAGCTTGATCGCCCCGACGTGGAGGGCCTGACCGCCAGTTGTGGGAGCCGAGATCGCCCCGACAACGGATGGTTCGAGGCCCTGACCGCGGGAGAACAAAGAAGGGAAGAAGTTGGAACTATTTTTGTGGGGGAGTCGTTGAGGTGGATGTTCATGTTAAACATTTATTTGGGTGTCTTGTTACTCTTTATATGGCAAATCAAATTCCTCGTATGTTGCAAAACACACTTGGCTAATAGAGTACTATTATGATGCTTTATGATCTTTGCTTTTACTTCCAAACCTGGTGGGAGAGCAAAGCTGAGGGAGATGGAGACCGCCTGGAGAAGCAAGGCTGAACGTGCAAACTCCACACAGACAGCGACCGAGGTCAGGATCAAACCTGGGTCTCTGGCGCTGTAAGGCAGCGGCTCGGCCAGCTGCACTGCCGTATGTTTTGTGGACACATCAAGGTTGAAGCAAAAGGCAGCTGAGGTAAAATATCACACACACGTTTGAATGAATGCCAAGATACACAGGAGGTTGTGTGATCTCTCGGTTGAAATATATTTAACATGAAACTTGCCCAACCCTAGGCTCGACAAAGTGGAAGTATTGATCAGGTGATAAGAGTCCGCATATCAGTGCAAATCAAAATGGACAAGGCTATATATTTTTTAAGTTTTCATGTGTCTGTGAAAGATTGAATGAGTTACACATTCACCCTTTGGTTTTTCAATTTGAGAGGGAAGTACTTGTTTCCTGATTTCTCCAGAGGTATTTGAATAAAGAGATTATTTGAGGCTATTTTATTTTCTGTACCAGCTGTGACATGGTGGCTGCCTCCCAGCACCAGGGGTCCGTGTTCGATCCTGACTACGGGCGCTGTCTGTACGGAGTTTGTTCGTTCTCCCCGTGACCTGCGTGGGTTTTCTCCGGGTGCTCCAGTTTCCTCCCGCACTCCAAAGACGTTCAGGTTTGTAGGTTAATTGGCTTGGTATAATTGGAAATTGTCCTTGGTGTGTAGGATAGTGTTAGTGTGCGGGGATCGCTGGTCGGCGCGGGCTCGATAGGCCGATGGGGCTGCGCTGTTCCGCGCTGTTCTCTAAAACTAAACTAAAATAAGGTGTGGTTCAGTCACGTGTAGCTCTGCTTCCCAGCTGGGTTTCAAGTCCCTCTCCACAATCCTCAGCACCTTTCATCAGTGGTGGGAACGTTTATGGAAACAAATCTGAGAGATGTGATTTATTTGTATTTGTATTGTGGGCAGAGCTTGAGTTGCTGCCTTACAGTGACAGAGACGTGGGTTCGATCCTGACTAAGGGTGCTGTCTGTATGCACTTTGTACATTCTCCCTGTTTCTGTGTGGGTTTTATTCGGGTGCTCCAGTTTCCTCCCACTCTCCAAAGGCTTGTAAGTTAAATGGCTTCTGTAAATTGCCCTTCAGGGGCTGTCCCACTTGGGCAACCTAATTGGCGATTTTAGAAGAGTTTAAATAAATGACATGTTGAAGATCTCCTTCGACCTCCTTCGACTATGTTGAGGACTAGCTTCGACTAGCTACGACTAACTTTGGGAAAATTGGACATCGAATAGTGGAGAGTGAAGACGACCTACTTCGACCTCCCTTCGACCTCCCTTCGACAATGATACTGAGTTGGATGATCAGCCATGATCATATTGAATGGCGGTGCTGGCTCGAAGGGCTGAATGGCCTACTCCTGCACCTATTTACTATGCTTCCATGTTTCTATGATGAAGACTATCTACGACTACCTTCGACTACCCTCGATTACCAACGACTAACATGCCGATTACATGCCGATTGTTACAACCTATTACGACTAAACCTACGAGTAAAAAAAGTATTGATTATTTTCCATGGCGACCTTTTTTTACTCGCGGGCATTTTTTAACATATTGAAAAAAACGCCGCGACCTAGCTGAGGCCTCGAGTACGCGGAGACCACTCTCGAGCATGAAGGAGAGTTACGAAGACCTCCTACGACCTCGTGTCGACCATGCTGAGAGTATGAGTCGAGGGCAAACTCGCCAGAACTCGTGGATTAGGTCGCTCCAAGTGGGACAGGCCCTTCAAGTATGTAGGATAGAACGGGTGATCACTAGTTGGCGTGGCGCGGTGGGCTGAAGGGCCTGTTTCCACGCTGTATCTCTAAAACTACTGTAAAACTAAAAACTAACCATCCATGCTGGGTGTCCAGTGTACTACAGCAGGAGAGCTGCACAGAGAGGGGGGGGGTGGTGTTCAGACGAGATGCTAAAGAGGAATTCCATCCGTTCTTTCAGCTAGACAGACACAAAGAGCTGGAGTAACTCAGCGGGTCAGGAAGATTCACTGGAGAAAAGGAATAGGTGGCATGTCGGGTTGAGACCCTTGTTCAGACTGAGAGACAGTGGAGAGGGAAATGAGAGATGTAGAAGGTACATTGAACAGATGAATGAAAGATATGCAAAAAGCAACGATGAAGCCCACAATGGTCCATTGTTGACCGTGTGGAAGGTGATAACGAGTTGTACAGACAATGAAACGCAGCAGCACGACAGTGAAACTAGTACGACGACTAGGGTGGTGTTGGAACGGAGAGAGAGGGGTCATTAAAATATTACGTGACACTTGTGGGGGTAAAATAGTGAGGGCTAATAACTGGCAAATAGTGATGTGGATTGTGTCACCGGATCTAAACTAAACCTAACTCAGCAGGTCGGGCAACATCCCTGGAAAACATGAGCAGGTGATGCTTTGGGTCGGGACCCTTCTTCAGTCTGAAGAAGGTCATCCATGTCCCCCAGAGATGCTGCGTGACCCACTGAGTTACTCCAGCACCTTGTGTTCGATGCAAGGTTCCAGCGTTTGTCATGATTCAGTGTTTTATTGTCTTATGTCCCGAAACGGAACGATGGAATTCTTACTTGCAGCAGCACAACAGAAGAAATAAAGATGGTACTCTGTGAACAATGTGATAAACTACAACAGAAAGTTCAATATATATATATATATATTTTTTTTAAAGCATATGCACTAATAATAATAAACGACAAATCGGTTACAGAGTTCTTACATAGCTTCATTTTTTTAAAGAAAAGAAATAAAGAAAGAAAGAGATGAGAAACTATAAACTATTAGAAAGAAAGAAAGCAAAAAAGAAAGGAGATTACAAATATAAAGATTGTGGAGATAGATCTGGGGGATGTTGAGTATAGTTGTTCATCCAACCCGAAACTCAAGTTTTAACTTTCATTTTGTGTTAAACCAGTTTACTTTTTTAAAAATTCAATAAATGGAGACCATATATATTTAAAAAACGCAGACAAATACGTAGACAATGATCGTGCAAAGTCCAAAAATAATGTCCCCAGATCTTTATACTTTGGAGCTTATTTGGAGGCTGTTATGTTTAATAGCCTGATGGCTGTAGGGAAGAAGCTGTTCCTGAACCTGGACGTTACAGTTTTCAGGCTCCTGTACCTTCTTCCCGATGGCAGGGGTGAAATGAGAGCGTGGCCAGGGTGGTGTGGGGTCTCTGATGATGCTGGCTACCTTGTTGAGGCAGCAACTCCTGTAGATCCCTTTGATGGTAGGGAGGTCAGTACCCGTGATGGATGTTCATGCTAACTTTTATGTAGTTGTGTGTCTTGTTGCTTTTTTTTAGTATAGCTGTACAGCGATACGGGTATCACTGTACCTTAGTTGGTACATGTGACAATAAAAGACCTCTGCGACTGTTGATGGACTGGGCAGCGCTCACTACATTATGCAGTCTCCTTCATTCCTGGGTGATCAAGTAGCCGAACCAGGGCATGATGCAACCAGTCGATATGCTGTCAAATTGCAGTTCCCACTGTCAAATAATGCTTTGTAATATTTATCACCATGCAACCCAACATAATCGCAGAATACTGTTAAACACCTTCAGTGCATTATCGTTACTGTATTGGTCCACAAAAATAGTTCTATTGTGTGGGCCATAATCTTTCTGCACCTATTTAAAGCACATGAAAAGAATGCCAGTGGAACTCCCCGCCATGTGAGTACAGTGACTGACCCCACTTCACTTGCTGCTCCTTCTTTTCTATTGATGACAAATGGTTATTGAGAGCTCTGCAGAATGCGAAGGAAATTGTTTAACAATGGACAATAAATCAAATTTACACCAAATATCACAATGGACCTGTCTCTGCAGCATGAAATGTTTCCAGTGTGTTACCGACACCATTATGTTGCCAGCTAGCCAGCATTTAGATGATCTTGCTTACACCAGCAAATTACAAACATCCCTGTGTGATGAGAAGGCACTCAGATGTGATTCGGGTTCAGAGATTACTCTCTCTCTCTCTCTTTCTCTCTCTCTCTCTTTCTTTCTTGGATTTAAGAGAGAGTTAGATAGAGCTCTAGGGGCTAGTGGAATCAAGGGATATGGGGAGAAGGCAGGCACGGGTTATTGATAGGGGGCGATTAGTCATGATCACAATGAATGGCAGTGCTGGCTCGAAGGACCGAATGGCCTCCTCCTGCACCTATTTTCTATGTTTCTATGTTTCTCTATCTTTTTCTCTATCTCTCTCTCTCTCCCTCTCTCTCTCCCTCTCTCTCCCTTTCTTTCTTTCTTTCTCTCTCTCTTTCTTTCTCTCTCTCTCTCTCTCACTTTTTCTTTCTCTCTCTCTCTTTTTCTTTCTCCCTTTCTCACTCTCTCTCTCTCTTTCTTTCTCTCTCTCTTTCTCTCTCTCTCTCTCTCTCTCTCTTTCTCTCTTTCTCTCTTTCTCTCTCTCTCTTTCTCTCTCTCTCTCTCTCTCTCTCTCTCTCTCTCTCTCTCTCTCTCTCTCTCTCTACAAACCCCCGACCTTTGCGCTGTGGGTGACTGATGCCCTAGAGCGCTGGACACATACTCAACGAAGCCGGACTGGAACTAAAAGGATGGGTGCCATTTGGGGTCAGAACCCTTCTGCAAGTTTGAAGAAGGATCCCGACCTGAAACGTCACCCACCCTTCTTCCCCAAAGATGCTGCCTGACCCACTGAGTTACTCCAGCACTTTGTGTCTATCTTCGGCATAAACTAGCATCTGCAGTTCTTTGTTTCTACATACACTGAACTGTTTTTGTTGCTTATTCTGTTGTTTGCAGAGTTTACATATTCTGTTGTGCTGCTGCAAGTAAGAATTTAATTGTTACATTTCGGGACATACAACACTCAAACACTCTTGACTCTTAACTCTTGGGCTCCCGTTCCCCGCAAATCGAAATATTCTCCCCTTCGGACATTCAGGCATGTCTCTCCTGCAGAGTATTCCTAATTCTAGAGACAACTAGGGTCTCGACCCGTGGCGTCACCCACTCCTTCTCTCCAGAGATGCTGCCTGTCCCGCTGAATGACTCCAGCATTTTGTGTCTATCTTCAGTATATATGTCCGCGATTTACGATGTTTCGACTTGCGATATTTCGACTTTACGATCGGCAAACGCTCGGCAACGGTAGCGAGCCGCTCGTCACCTCCAGTCACGTGATCGCAACATATTAAATGCGTTTTCGACTTGCGATATTTTCGGTTTACGATGGGTTTATCAGAACGTAACTCTATCGTAGATCGAGGAGCAGCTGTAAATATATATATATCCATATAACTATATATATAATACACATATATGTAAAAGGTTGCCCTTCAGGTTCCCATTAAATCTTTCCTCTCACACCTGAAACCTATGTCCTCTGGTTCTTGATTCTCCTACGCTAGATAAAAGATTCTGCATTCACACAATCTATTCCCCTCATGATCTCTATAAGATCAGCCCTCGGCCTTCTATGCTTCAAGGAATAATGTCCAAGCCTGCTCAATCTGTCGCTGTAACGTAGGCTCCTGAGTCCTGGCGACATCCTAGTAAATCTTCTCTGCCAAGTGACCAATACTGAACACAACACTTCAATGGCCTCACCCACGTGCTGCACAACTGTAACTGCAAGAACAGGAAGGCAGGTTATTATCTGAATGGTGTCAGATTAGGAAAAGGGGAAGTGCAACGAGACCTGGGGTGTGCTTGTATATCAGTCACTGAAAGTAAGCATGCAGGTACAACGGGCAGTGAAGAAATCTAATGGCATGTCGGCCTTCATTGCGAGAGGATTTGAGTTTAGCAGCAAGGAGGCCCTACGGCAGTTATACTGGGCCCTGGCGAGACCACACCTGGAGTATTGTGTGCAGTTTTAGTCTCCTAATTTGAGGAAGGACATTATTGCTATTGAGGGAGTGCAGCGTAGGTTCACCAGGTTAATTCCCAGGATGGCGGGACTGATATATGTTGAAAGAATGGGTCGACTGGGCTTGTATTCACTTGAATTTAGAAGAATGAGAGGAGATCTTATAGAAACATACAAAATTCTTAAAGCATTGGACAGACTAGATGCAGGAAAAATGTTCCCGATGTTGGCGGAGTCCAGAACCAGGGGTCACAGTTTAAGAATAAGAGGTAGGCCATTTAGGACTGAGATGATGAAAATCTTTTTCAGCCAGAGAGTTGTGAATCTGTGGAATTCTCTACCACAGAAAGCAGAGGAGGCCAATTCACTGGATGTTTTCAAGAGAGAGTTAGATTTAGCTCTTAGTGCTAAAAGAATCAAGTGATATGGGGAAAAAGCAGGAACGGGGCACTGATTTTAGATGATCAGCCATGCTCATATTGGATGGTAGTGCTGGCTCGAAGGGCCGAATGGCCTACTGCTGCATCTATTTTCTATGTTTTGTATGTTTCTACAACATCCCAACTTCTATGATACAAAATGTAGGATTAACTCAGCGGGCAGGCAATATCTCTGGAGAAATTGAATAGATGTTATTTCAGGTCAATGTCCTTCATTCTCGAGGGTTTAGTCTGAAGAAGGGTCTCGCCCTGAAACGTCACCTATTCCTCTTCTCCAGAGATGCTGCCGGTCCCGCTGAGTATCTCCAGTATTTTGTGTCTATCTCCAATCGTCTTGGCCTCACTCTGGGAGTAGAAGTGGGGGCGGATCCGGACCGCAACGGCCGTGAGCCCCAGGCCGAGCTCGGCGATCGTTTGCCTGCTTCTGCTGCTGTTGGAGGTGAGACGTTGCGTCGCGCCAGGGTCTTGGGCCTGTCCCACTTTGGCCGTCAGTTCCGCGACAGGCCGGTGGCGCGCGAAGATTTTGTTCAGGAAGAAGTCTACACTCCTCCACACCACTCCATGTGCCCGTCCCCGGGCTACCCACACGCTACCCACACGCTACCCACACGCTACCCACACGCTAGTAGGTCGTGTAAATGGCGCGCGAATGACGGCCAAGTGGGACAGGCCCTTTGGACTAAATTTTCTTTTGGACTCTTTAAACACAGTGGCACAGTGGTGCAGCGGTAGAGTTGCTGCCTCACAGCGCCAGAGACCTGGTGTGATCCTGACTACGGGCTGTACGGAGTTTTATGTTCTCCCCGTGACCTGCGTGGGTTTTCTCCGGGATCTTCGGCTTCCTCACACACTGCAAAGACGTACAGGTTTGCAGATTAATTGGCTTGGTGTAAATGTAAAATAGTCCCCACCATGTGTGAGAGAGAGTTAATGTGCGGGGATCGCTGGTTGGTGCGGACTCGGTGGGCCAAAGGGCCTGATCCGTGCTCTATCACTAAACTAAACTATAGAAATACAATGCGGAAACAGGCCCTTTGGCCCATCGAGTCTGGCCCACACCGACCAGCAATCACCCCGTACACTAACACTATCCTACACACTACGGACAATTTACAATATTTACCAAAGTTAATTAGCTTACAAACGTGTACATCTTCGGAGAGTGGGAGGAAGCCGGAGCACCAGGAGGAAGCCCACGCAGTTACAGGGAAATCGTACATACTCTGTACAGACAGCGCCTATGGGCAGGATCGAATCTGGGTCTCTGGCGCTGTGAGGAGTAACTCTACACTGTGCCAACGTGCCGACCTTTTCTGTTGCCAATTCTGTTGGTGAGTCTGTAACCAAATACACCCAAAGGGAAATGCGGTCATTGAAGTAGTTTAGTTTAGAGATACAGCGCGGAAACAGGCCCTTCAGCCCACCGAGTCCACACCGACCAGCGATCCCCGCACACCAAGCCAATGAACCTACAAACTTGTACGTCTTTGGAATGTGGGAGTAAACCGAAGATCTCATAGTAAACCCACGTGGTCACGGGGAGAACGTACAAACTCCCGACAGTCAGCACCCGTAGTCGGGAGCGAACCCGGGTCTCTGGCGCTGTAAGTGCTGTAAGGCAGCAACTCTACAGCTGCGCCACATAGTGCCACCCAGTGGACTATTTCCATAGAGACACCCTCTCTTCCATCACCACCCTCTTGCTCAAACACAAAAGGATCATAAGGACCATGAGTAAAGGAATTGCCTTCGTGAAACTGTACCTAACTGTAAGGTAGCAAGTTTTTCTGTGCTTTAACCGGCCATTATCAACAATAGAGTATTTAAAATTCTTCAGCCAACAGAGACATTTTTTAATCTTCCCTATCTATTGCCTTCAGGCATTTAAAAGAGACTTTACAAATGTGCTGGAAGGAAAAGCAGATGCTGATTTAAATCAAAGGTAGACACAAAATACTGGAGTAACTCAACGGGTCAGGCAGCATCTCTGGAGAAAAGGAATCGATAATGTTTTGGGTCGAGACCTTTCTTCAGTCCGAAGAAGGGTCTTGGCCCAAAACGTCACCTATTCCTTTTCTCCTGACCCGCTGAGTCACTCCAGTATTTTTTATCTGTTTTCAGAAGCGTTGTCAGGAATGAGAGGCTCTTGGTCTGATGAGGCCTGCCTTGTAATTTATCGATAAAACCAATGAAAACCATAGTGGTGCTCCTTAAAACACAGGACAGTACAGCACAGGAACAGGCCCTTCGGCCCACAATGTCTGCGCTGAGCATGATGCTGAGATCAATTCTTATCTGTCTGCCCATAACCTACATCCCTCCATTCCCTGCATATCCATGGGCCTACCCAAAGGTCCCTTAAACGCCACTATCGTATCTGCCTCCACCCCCACCCCCGGCAGCACGTTCCAGGCACCCACCACCCTCTGCCTGAAGATGGGTTTCAACCCAAAACGTCACCTATTACTATTCCTGAGTTACTCCAGCATTTTATTTCTATCTTCAGTTTAAACCAGCATCTACTGTTCCTTCCTACACATTATTGTGGTAGACCTCCTCTGCATCCTCACTGCATTTAGAGTAATAGTTATAGATTTATACAGCGTGGAAACAAGCCCTTCGGCCCATCTTGCCCACGCCAATGACCAACAGGCCCCATCTTTGCAAGCCCCACCAGCCAGCATTTGGCCCATATTCCACTAAACCTATCCTATCCATGTAACTGTCTAAATGTTTCTGAAACATTGCGATAGTACCTGCCTCAACTACCTCCTCGAGCAACTCGTTCCATATACCTACAAGCCTTAGTGTAAAAAAGTTGCCCTTCTAGTTCCTATTAAATCTTCCCCCCCCTCACCTTAAACCCATGTCCTCTGGTTCTTGATTCCCCTACCCTGGGTAAAAGACTGTGCATTTAGCCTGTCCATTCCTCATGATCTTGTACCCTTCTGTAAGATCACCCCTCCAGCGCTCCAAGGAATAAAGTCCTAGCCTGCTCAACCTCTCCTTATAGCTCAGGCCCTCGAGTCCTGGCAACATCCTCGTAAATATTCTCTGCCCTCTTTCCGACTTAACAACATCCTTCCTATAACAGGGTGACCAAAACTGAATACAACACTCCAAATGTGGCCTCACCAATGTTTAGCTTAGTTTAGAGATACAGCGCGGAAACAGGCCCTTCGGCCCACCTAGTCCATGCCGCCCAGCGAACCCTGCACACTGACACTATCCTACACACACTAGGGACAATTATATAATTGTACCAAGCCAATTAATCTACACACCTGTATGTCCTTGGAGTGTGTGACGAGAGCGGAGATTCCAGAGAAAACCCATGCCGGTCACGGGGAGAAGGTACAAGCTCCGTACAGACAGCACCCATTGTCAGCATCCAACCCGGGTCTCTGGCGCTGTGAGGCAGCAACTCTACCGCTGCGCCCATGTTCATGTACAAATGTGTGCGGTGTTTAATAACCCGGCTAAATATGCTTTATAGAGCGATTAGGCCACGAGGGAGCAAACTCATGATCCAGTTGAACTTTCAGATTTTTATTTAACAGAGAAATCCCAATAAAGGTTGTCAGCAAGGGTAGAGAGGACATCAGCCCCAGTGAAGAGGTGTCATTTAATCCCCTAATGGTCCGACTGCATCTATTACGATTGTGCGGAGAAGTGGAAATCATGGATTAAAGGTGGCGCAGCGGTAGAGTTGCTGCCTCACAGCGCCAGAGACCCAGGTTCATTCCTGACCACGGGTGCTGTCTGTACGGAGTTTGTACGTTCTCCCCGTGACCTGCGTGGGTTTTCTCCAGGTGCTCCGGTTTCCTCCCACACTCTAAAGTCAACAGATTTGTAGGCTAATTGAGTTTGGTATGATTGTAAATTGTACCTAGTGTGTGTAGGATAGTGTAAGTGTGCGGGGATCGCTGGTCGGCGTGGACTCGGTGGGCGGAAAACCCGGGGGGGCCAGAGGGAACACGTCCCCCCCATGTTTTGAGAGGTGGGCGACATCCCCGCCAGGTGAACCTGCCTGGGCTTGCGGGAAGTATGGCCAGCGCGGAGAAGCAGCGCTGGTATCCCGTCAGTCCAGACAGGGCTGTTAGTTAACCGGGTGAGACAGGCATTTGAGCTGCATTTAGCGCTGGATTGAGCCTCCAAAGCCTCGCGCGCGTGTGTGAGTGTACGCATGCGCGCGCGGCCGCCAAAAAATTGTGTCCCCCGTCCCCTCCATGTTTTGATAGTGAGTTCCGTTCTTGGGCCGAAGGGTCTGTTTCCACGTTGTGTCTCAAAACGAAAGGAACGCCGCACCCTCCACCCCCTCCGTCTCCCCACCAACATACACAATTGGCAACTGCTTGCCACGGTTTGTTCCTGAATGCCAGTGGTTATGCGGTTAGAAATATTAAACAGAGTTGGGTTTTGTTTAATTTGTTAATACCTGTAAAATCCGACTCCAAACTTGAAATCAATTTATTTTTATGAGGCAGTTCAAGCTTGAGGCCTGCCTGCCCCAACACGGAATGTCTGGAGAACAGAATCCCTTTGTTGACTTCTATGTGGGAGTCCAAGACTGTGTTGCAGTCACCACTCCCCTTCCGCCACCACAACCTGAAGTAAAATCATCACCTGCATCTGGCCGGCTCTTGGTCGATCGAGTCCAGGTAATGTTCCATGGAAAGGCAGGGTATAATCAGTACGGTTTATGGGGAGAAGGCAGGAGAATGGGGTTGAGTGGGAAAGATAGATCAGCCGTGATTAAATGGCGGAGTAGACTTGATGGGCCGAATGGCCTGATTCTTCTCCTAGAACTTATCAACAGCTTGAATCGGGGTGATCGCTTGTCAGCGCGGACGCGGTGGGCCGAAGGGCCTGTTTCCGCGCTGTATCTCTAAACTAAACTAAATTAAACTAGACTAAACCACTTGAAAAGGCAACAAACAGACACAGGTGTGTAGAATGGAACTGCAGATGTTGGTTTATACCGAAGTTGGACTCAAAGTGCTGGAGTAGCTCAGCGGGTCAGGCAGCATCTCTGGAGAAAAAGGATAGGTGACATTTCAGGTCGGGTCTCTACTTCAGACTGACAATAGAGGGGAGGGAACTGGAGGTAAGAAAAGGCCAGAACAAAGCAGGGCCGGCAACAGATGACCAAGGAAGGGTGGAGCCCATAATGGCCCATTGTTGGCTGGGGAAGAGGTGATAATGAAGAGGTACAGGGATGAGAACAGTGGAACTAGTAGGATGAATGAGGGGGGGGGTGGGGGGGGTATAGATACAAGATACGGCAGGGCATCGCATTAAGCTGGGTGGGACCAAGTTTAGAGGAGACGTGTAGAGCCCGTTATATAGACAAGGGGTGGTGAGTGCCTGAGTCACATTGCCAGGGGTGGTGGTGGGGGCAGATACAACAGCGTGTTTAGTGGACTTTTAGTTCCCAACTATCTCACTCCCAAATAAAGGACAAAAGGTCAAAATAAGGGACAAATTCCCAACGGCAATTCGTTAACCGACTCGGCCGTGGCTGGGTGAATGATGAGTAGGCCCGGGTGCTGGACAGCACACAAAGCCCAGCCAGTGGGCCAGCTGAGGAGTTTTGGCCCGTGCGATGTCGCGCGCAAAGTCCGGCGCCCCATCCAACTCACGAACTGATGATCGGCCATGAGAATGAGGGGTGGTGGTGGTGTTGGCGCTAAGTGAAGGTCCGAAGGTCGCTAGCTGGCCTGGGCTGCCGACCGACGGGGCCACGGGCGAGGCGCTGCTGCTGCTGCACTCCATGGGCTGCACTACGTCGGGATGGGTGAGGAGGGGCCGGACAAAGTGCTCCAACCCGACAGTCCCTTCAACCCGAGTAGTAGCGGTCAAATACGGGACACGGGCGGTCCCGTACGGGACAAACCAATTTAGCTCAATGTAAGGGATGTCCCGGCTAATACGGGACAGTTGGCAAACCTAGCACTTGGATATGCAGGGAATGGAGGAATATGGATTGTACACAGGCAAGTAAGAGTTGGGCATGGCATTATGTTCAGCACGGATATACGGGACTGAAGATAGACACAAAATGTTGGAGTAACTCAGCGGGGCAGGCAGCATCTCTGCAGAGAAGGAATGGGTGACATTTCAGGTCGAGACCCATCTCCAGAGTCCAAAGATGTACAGGTTTGTAGGTTAATTGGTCGGTGTAATTGACAATTGTCCCTGGTGTGTGTAGGATAGCGTTAGTGTACGTACGGGGTGATCGCTGGTCGGCACGGACTCTGTGGGTGGAAGGGCCTGTTTCCATGCTTTATCTCTAAACTAAACTAATCTTAGATGCTTCTGTGTGAGTGGGCCACATAAACAAATTATCTAACCCCAACAAGATAAGCTTCAATATCATTTCCCTCTTCTGTGTAACTTTATTAATCATTTCAGTGGTCTGAGTATCAGATTTCAAGAGTAATTGCAGTTATAATGTAGAAACTCAGCAAGTTCCAATCAACATCTGAGAGCATTACAGGCACTCACCACCCTGTATAAAAAAATCATGCCCCACACATCTCTTAAAGGAATCATCCTAAGGCTATGCCCTTTATTATTTGATATTTCCATCCTGGGAGAATGGTTCTGACTGTGATAACAATAAGTTATTTTTTTAAATCAGACGCTGGTAAATATTATTCACACTCAACTCAGTAGACATTAGAGATACAGCATGGAAACAGGCCCTTCAGCCCACCTTGTCCATGCCGACCAGCGATCACACCGCACACTAACACCATTCTACACACTAGGGACAATTTACAATTTTTATAGAAGCCAAACCTGTATGTCTTTGGAGTGTGGGAGGAAACCGGAGTATCCGGAGAAATCCCACGCGGTCACAGGGAGAACGTACACACTCCGTACAGACAGCACCCGTGGTCAGGATTGAACCCGGGTCTCTGGCGCTGTGAGGCAGCAACTCTACCGCTGTCGAGAGAGAGCTTCCACTGAACAACGACTGCTGTCTTCTTGGTTTTATAGTTTTAGATATACAGCGTGGAAACAAGCCCTTCGGCCCACCGAGGCCGTGCCGGCCAGCGATCCCTGCACACTAACGCTATTCTACACACTAGTGACAATTTACAATTATATCAAGCCAATTAACCTACAAATCTGTACGTCTTTGGAGTGTGGGAGGAAACAGGAGATCCTGGAGAAAACCCACTTGGTCACGGGGAGCACATACAAACTCCACAGGTCAGGATCGACCCCGGGTCTCTGGCGCTGTAAGGCAGCAACTCTACCGCTGCGCCATCTAATCTAAACAAAAATAAAGAGGAATATAGATAAAGAGGAAACATTTCTGAGGCAAAATGTTAGCGTCCTTGTTTAAAATTTGTCAAGGACTTTGCAGAGAAGCTGCCAGTGTGTAGGACGTGCACCTGATCAGTAGGGAGACAGGCACAACCAAAAACAATTCTCCGCCACTTTCAAACAGTTTTTGCTGACTCCACTTGATGGGGAAAGAACAAAAGGTACTTTCATTTGCAAAGTGATCTAACAACACCCACAGGAGTAGCAGGAACATGAGGTCAAAAAGTTGTGACCAGGTTAACCATGCAGGGAACAGAGGCGGTGGACAAAAGAACAGAATGTGGAAACGCTGGAGTGAATAACGGGGCATGTTTCTTTGCTGAAAGATAATGGAAGCTACATCACAAGCACACTGTGATGTGAGACCAAGTGCCCTGTTGAATGGATTGGGTGTCACAGTGGGGAAGAGGTCACAAGTCCACTTAGGCAGGCTAATTGGCAATTATGTGCATATTAAGCATGATAGCCTAAGCACAAATAATGCCCTCAGAAGTGGCTGCTCCATTATTTTCCCCTTTGCCTGGTTCAAAGAGGTGACGGCATGTCCGAACCCTTGTGCTGCGGTTCTTGGAAAGCATCGAGATGCGGGGGGGCAGGGTCAGCGTGATTGATTCCCGGAGAGAGTTGCTCATCACTGCCTCGAAACGGAAAATCCCCCCGTTGTAAATCTTAAAGACAGACAGCGGTTAACAAAAGAGGGGAAAGCAGCGGTGAAGGATGTGATTTGTCTGTTGAAACATAGGCCAAGTCGCATTCCTCATCAATTAAAATTTTAATTATTAATTTTGGGCGGCATGGTGGCGCAGTGCCAGAGTTGCTGCATTGCAACGACTCAGACCCGGGTTCAATCCTGACCACGGGTGCTGTCTGCATGGTGTTTGTATGTTCTCCCCGTGACCGCGTGGGTTTTCTCCAGGTGCTCTGGTTTTCGTCCACAATACAAATACATGCAGATTTGTAGGTTAATTGTCTCCGGTAAAATGTCCCCAGCATGTAGGATAGAACTAGTGTATGGGTGAGTGCTGGTCAGCATGGACTCCGTGGGCCAAAGGGACTGTTTCCTCCCAGTATCTCTAAACTAAATTCCTTTCATGTCAGTATCGTATCTGCCTCAACCACCACCACTGGCAGTGAGTTCCAGGCACTCACCACCCTCTGTGTAAAAATAAAGTTGCCCCACACATGTAAACTTTTCCCATCTCATCTTAAAGCTATGCCCTCTAGTATAGTTTACCTAACACCATTTCCTGACTAATGTGGATTCCCTTCAGTTCCTCCCGCCCGCTAGATCCTCAGTCCACTAGTATTTCTTACTGCACCAGAGACCCGGGTTTGATCTTGTACAGGTGCTGCCTGTGCAGCGTTTGTATATTCTCCTCACGACCGCATAGGTTTTGTCCGGGTGCTCCGGCTTCCACCCACATCTCCAAAGACGTGTGGGTTTGTAGGTTAATTGGCTTTTGTAAATTATCCCTAGTGTGTGGGATAGAACTGGGTGCTGGTTGGCGTGGGCCGAAGAACCTGTTGCCACGCTGTATTTTTAGTCTCATTGAAACTAAAGGACCTTAGTTCAACATATCTTCCAAAGCATCACATTTTTTTAAATGGAGCATCTTTTGATTGAACTGCCCAACTTAAACAGATCTTCAGGAGTAAAAAGTAATATTAAGTGAGCCCAGCCAATAACGTCCGATAGGATTAACTCTCTTTTCAAATTAATTTCATAGGATGTGGCGATGCCAAAATTAATTCAGTTTACTTTATTGTCACGTGTACCGAGGTATACCAATGCTGTTAATGTAGTCAAACCAAAGTCCTATAAAGCTGCATCGTGGCTTCCTTACTCTTATATCCAATGCCCTGACAAATGAGGGCAGGCACACCACATGCCTTCTTCACCAATACATTGCCACTTCAGAGTGTTATGGACTTGGATCCCAAGATACATCTTCTTTTTATTGCCATTAAGCTGGGCTTTGGCATAGTGTTGATAGGGATTCACTCCAATGTATGGAGCTTTATGTTGTACAGGCATTTGAATATGACTTTGAAGACATTAAAAGATAACGACTTACACGTGAGACAAAAGAGACTGCAGGAGACTGCTGGAATCCGGAGCAAAATACTGGACGAGCTCAGCAGGTCAAGGAGCAAGTGTGGAAGCAAAGGAATGGTCGACATTTAGGGCCATGAACTAGGGTGGCACGGTGGCGCAGCGCCAGACCTACTGCCTTACAGCGGCAGAGTCCTAGGTTCGATCCTGACTACGGGTGCTTGTATGTAGGGAGTTTGTACGTTCTCCCCATTGGTTTTCTCTGAGATCAGCAGTTTCCTCCCACACTCCAAAGACATACAGGTTTGTAGGTTAAATGGCTTGGTGTAAATGTAAAAATTGCCCCTAGTGTGTGTAGGGTAGTGTTAATGTGCGGGGATCACTGGTCGGCGCGGACTCGGTGGGCCATGCTGTATCTCTGAACTAAACTAAAGGGATACATCAACTATCCACCCGCCCCCACAGATGCTGCTCGACCCACTGAGTTCCGACAAATGTCTGTTTCTCGCAGAAGGAAATTGCTAACTGAGATCACAACTGATGAAAAAACCAGGTCAGAACATTCATTCATTGATCGTCTTGCCAGTTTAAATGTTACACAGAGCTAAATCTGGTGCAGATCCACCAGCCATTTACCGGCAACTGGTGTTCTGGCACCTCCTTTAATGTGGACAAGATGACAAGAGTGCACTTAAAATCCCCCCGAAAATGTGCCCCCTAGTCCGGGTGTGGCAATCGATCTCGACCTCATCGGGACCTCTGCGGCCGATCAGCGGGTTGAATTTGCCCCCTGCGGCCCTCGGCAGCCTAGGCGGAACGTTCCGGTTCCGTTGGACTCCTCTTGGAGGCCGTGACCTCTGTTGGTCCGGCAAAACAGATAATCCAGAAAAGCTCTGGAACCAAGGGTGCCGGGAAATCAGTGGTTCAATTCAAGTAAATGATTCCATGATACTTCATTGTCACATCACGGTAACATCATACAGCAGACCTCACCTGGGCAGTACACAAGAGTCGACATGTTTTGGCACTGACAAACTTGTAAATGTTCACCAAACAGACCTATCTACTGCCTGCCGCCGCACCTGGCAGCAAACCCCTCCCCTCCCCTCCCCCCCCCCCCCCTTCCCATCCTGCCAGGTCCCCCTCCGTTCTCAATGCCCCCCACCCGTCGCCTCCCCCTTCCTTTTTGGCAGCCCTCTTTGCACTCTGACGGCCCCCCTCATTCTCCAACCGACCGACGGGCCCACGAGCTAGGCGCTGCTGCTGCACTGCATGGGCTGCACCACGTCGGGACAGTGAGGTGGGGCCAGACACAGCGCTCTGACCCGACAGTCCCCTCGACCCGAGTAGTAGCAGTCAAATACGGGACAAGTGCGGTCCTGTATGGGACAAACCAACTTAGCCCAATATACGGGATGTCCTGGCCAATAGGGGACAGTTGGCAACCCTACTGCATGGACTGAAAGTTCACAATGATACCCTCAGATTCTCTTCTCCTTTTTGGATAGGTTTAGCCCAGTGATTTTTGGGAGTCAAGACAACTTTAACCCATATACCCAGATGCAGACGAAATCAACAATAGGTACATTGCCAGGAATGGTCCATTAACCTTCACCCACACAGAACATGTATCATTTATACCAACCCTTGCCATGTGGTAAGGTTCATTGATATTCCCTGAAACCTGAGCCTTGGACAAGCCTAAATCAGTCTTTAGACTTTAAACTTTAGAGAGATGCGGCATGGAAACAGGCCTTTCGGCCCACCGAGTCATAGAAACATAGAAATTAGGTGCAGGAGTAGGCCATTCGGCCCCTTCGAGCCTGCACCGCCATTCAATATGGTCATGGCTGATCATCCAAATCAGTATCCCATACCTGCCTTCTCTCCATACCCCCTGATCCCTTTAACCACAAGGGCCACATCTAACTCCCTCTTAAATCCAGCTAATGAACTGGCCTCAACTACCTTCTGTGGCAGAGAATTCTACAGATTCGCCTCTCTCCGAGTCCACACCAACCAGCGATCACCCGTACAATAGCACCGTCTCACACACAAGGGACAATTTAAAAATTTACCGAATACAATTAACCTACAAACCTGCATGTCTTTGGGGTGTGGGAGGAAACCGGGGCACCCGGAGAAAACCCACGCAGTCACAGGGAGAATATACAAACTCCGTACACACAGCACCCGTAGTAGGGCTCTAACCCGGGTCTCTGGCGCTGTAAGGCAGCAACTCTGCCTCTGCGCCACTGCGCCACCTGTGTCTTATTGCTGAATAATTCATTTTACTGGAAGACGTTACATAATTCAAGTTGACACAGCCCTCTTGCAAAAATCCTATGCTTACAGAGGCGGTAAAGAGGCCAGAAGGTGACTGTCAGTCCTGAGTTTTTCCATTAATGATCAAAATCTCACCAAGGCAGATGTGCAATTTAAATTCACTAAAATGAAATCAATTGTAGATTTTAAAAACTCTTTAAAAAGGGTGGCACGGTGGCGCTGCTGCCTTACAGCGCCAGAGACCCGGGTTTGATCCTGACTATATGGGTGCTATCTGTACAGACTTTGTACATTCTCCCCGTGACCTGCGTAGTGTGCAGGGATCGCTGGTCGGCACGGACTCGGTGGGCTGAAGGGCCTGTTTCTGCACTGTATCTCAAAAGTAAAGCTAAAAATCTAAAAGCAGGTGGCTCATTCATGTCCCTTAATGGGAGGAACTATCTTCCTTCCTTGGTCTGGATTATATGGGACTTCAGATATCTCTGTTGACTTTTTCATTCAAAGTGCCCCAGAAAACTATTCATTTCAAGGGAAAATGTGGAGGAAAGTAAATGCTGGCTTTATCCTACGAATTTAAAAAATATCGAAATCTTTGCTTGCTAATGCATTCGGATTGAACCTTGAAGGATTTGTCAGATTAGAAGATGGATATTATAATCGCCACACAGTTTTCACGTGGTTTTAGTTTACTTTTAGAGATACAGCGTGGAAACAGGCCCTTTAGCCCACCGCATCCGCTCTGAACTGTGATCACCCGTACACGAGTTCTATCCTGCACATCAGGGATAATTTATAGAAGAAGCCAGTCAACCTATAAACATGCACGTCTTTGGGATGTGGGAGGAAAACAGAGCACCCGGAGAAAACCCACGCAGGTCACAGGGAGAACGTGCAAACATCGTACAGACAGCACCCGTAGTCAGGTCTCTGGTGCTGTAAGGCAGCAACTCTACCGCTGCCCCACTCTGCCACTTCTTTGGATTAGGATTGAATTTCTAGAAGGGATTAACAGTTTAGAAGATGGGTAGAATATGGATATTATAAACACCACAGTTTCCACATCGTCTTTCAGAATGGATTTGGAACTAATATACAGCGCTAGTTGGAGCAGTTATTCACTGCATATTCACACCCATATCACTTGGAGCAAAACATGACGTTGGACGGTCAGATGTTGAGGCAGAACAAGGATACCTTGATCAACATCGCTTTATGTTGTCATTGGGGATGTATCCGTAGAGTTACACTGCCCTCTTGTGTCTCGAAGGTCCAGATTTATGAGCGTTTGCCAGTGCTTGTTTTGTTTCTTCAAGTCCATGTGGCATTTTGTTGGTGTTGCCATGGAAGTGTGACATTTGCAAGATATGAATGTGCTTGATGTTAGTGCTGAAGTAAATGACCACTGGTTATAATCTCACTCCCTCTTCTCCCCTCTCCCATCAGGCAAAAGGTACAGAAGTGTGTGTGTGCACACCTCCAGATTCAGGGACAGTTTCTTCCCAGCTGTTATCAGGCAACGGAACCATCCTATCAACAACTAGACTATGGAACTGATGCACTACAATGCTGAGAACAATATTCTGCACTCTGTATCTCCATTTTTGCCACTATCTATTGTACTTGGGTTAGACTTGATTTTATTATTGTGTAGTATTTTCAGTAGTATTTCCACTTTTTCTTCTGCACTTTCTCTGTAGCTGGAGCACTATAATTTGCACTCTGTTTATTTTCTCTTTTGGGTGATGCCTGGTGGCGCAACGGTAGAGTTGCCGCTTTACAGTGTTTGCAGCGCCGGAGACCCGGGTTCGATCCCGACTACGGGTGCTGTCTGTATGGAGTTTGTACGTTCTCCCCGTGAACTGCGTGGGTTTTCTCCGAGATCTTCGGATTCATCCCACACTCCCAAGAGTATCTCAGCAGGAGCTGCTGCCTGTCCAATTGAGTTACTCCAGCATTTTTGTGTCTATCTTCGGTTGAAACCAGCATCTGCAGTTCCTTCCTAAACACAATCTCTCTAATGTACTCATGTATTGGATGATTTAACTGAATAGCAAAACAATTCTTCACTGTATCTCACAAGTTCATAAGCTCATAAGTGATAGGAGCAGAATTAAGCCAACCGGCCCAGCAAGTCTACTCTGCCATTCAATCATGTCTGATCTATCTCTCCCTCCTAACCCAATTTTCCTGCCTTCTCCCCATAACCCTTGACACCTGTACTAATCAAGAATCTATCAATCTCTGCCTTAAAAATATGATTTGACTTGGAAATAGACACAATATGCTGGAGTAACTCAGTGGGCCAGGCAGCATCTCTGGAGAGAAGGAATGGGTGATGTTTTGGGTCGAGACCCATCTTACCTGTCCATTGACTTGGCCTTCACAGCCTCTGTGGCAATGAATTCCACAGATTCACCTCCCTCTGACTAAACGATATTCCTCCTCATCTCCTTCCTAAAGGAAAGTCCTTTAATTCTCTGGTCCTAGACTCTCCCAGTGGTGGAAACATCCTCTCCTCATCCACATCTCAGTATACATACGTGACAATAACAGACCAATGACGATACCTTTCACAAAATCCTGGATCTGGTGAAAAATTGCCTGTGGCTTTATCATCGTGACATCTGCAGCAATTACACTTGTTGCGTTACCACACGAAAGATTAATCAATACAAAATACATTACATTCTGTTAAAAAATATTTCCTCTGAATGAATCGCTATTTACAGAAAATTATTCCATCATCATTCCAAAAGTCTGAAGAAGGGTCTCGACTCGAAACGTCACCTATTCCTTCGCTCCATAGATGCTGCCTCACCCGCTGAGTTTCTCCAGCATTTTTGTCTACCTTCCATCATTTTAATTGTTCATTCTTCAGTTGTCTCCTCAATCTTGTCCTTGTAACTTCGTTTGAAAAAGCCACACTGCTCAGGAAGAGAATGGAAGAAATTAGACAATGTCAGCATGGATGGGAGATGGCAATTTGAAGGCTGAGTCAAAATATGTTTCAAACTAGATAGCAGTACAAGTAGCAGTCAGCAGTGGGCGACTGATTGATCACATTGGCCACAACAGCACCCAGCACCCAGCAGAGAAATGACAAGTCAGCACCATGTCATTTTCAACACAGGAATATTAACTTACCAGATAAAAGTGCAAAATACCCGCAATTCATCTTAGTTCAGTTTAGTTTCGTTTATAGTCACAGCTACCGAGGTACAGTGAAAAGCTTTTGTTGCGTGCTAACCAGTCAGTGGAAAGACAATACATGATTACAATCGAGCCATTTAGTGTGTAAATACATGATAAGGGAATCACGTTTAGTGCAAGGTAAACCAGCAAAATCCATGGTTGATCTTCCCTTGCCTCTAATTTCTCTTCTGCGTCGGTTTCATACAACCCTAACTTCCAGTGATCTTCCAAAATAAGGATTTACCTTCACTTTAAATATATCCAGTGCCCCTGCCTCCACACCCTCTGTTAGAAAATCCCAGAGACACACCATGCCCTGTGTGAAGACATTTCTAACACCGCTCAGTTTTGTGTTTGCCTCCTTATCTTGTAAATATGTCCCCTTGTTCACGAATCTCCAACTAATAGAAATATCTCAATATCTATCCTCACAGGCCCCACTGTGATCTTATATGTTTCAATAAGATCACCTTTCACTTTTGCAGATGTTATATTTTTGTGAATATTATATTTACAAAATGTTGTATTTATATTTTTTGAATTGTACTTTTGTAATGATTATGGGTTTATCATTTTTTAATTGTTTGTAGTTGCACCAAACATTGCATCCTAGGAATTACCCTGATGAATCTCCTTTGAACTGTTTCTAATGCAGGAACAACTCATGGAGGCACAGTGGCTCAATGGTAGAGTTGCTGCCTTACAGTGCCAGAGACCCGGGTTCCATCATACGGGTACTGTCTGTCTGCAGTTTATACAGCTCTATAAAAATTATTTTGCAGTGGAATTTATGATTTGGAACTTACTATATGGAAGAGTATTGGTTACAGGTAAGTCACTTTCCAAAGGGAATTTAATAGATTCTCAAGGAAGAAAAATTGCAAGAATATAAAGGGAAGGACAGGTGGAAATGGAAATGGATGCTTTGGTCTTGTGACAAGGCAGAGTTGATGAGGTGAACAGTCAGCTCCTACAGTTCATTCTTTATACAACTGTTTTCCATTCTCTCTGTAGGAGTTTTACCTGGCTGTTCATTCCATATTCCAATCCTCTTCGGGTTTTCTCATGTCAGAGTAAATATCTTTCAGCCTTCATTTTTTTAAATAGTTTAGAGATGCAGCGTGGAAACAGGCCCTTCGGCCCTCCGAGTCCACGCCGACCAGCGACCCGCGCACATTAACACTACCCTACACTTGCTAGGGACAATTTTACATTTTATATTTACACTAAGCCAATTAACCTACAAACCTGTACGTCTTTGGAGTGTGGGGGGGAAACCGAAGATCTCGGAGAAAACCCACGCAGGTCACGGTGAGAAGGTACAAACTCCGTGCAGACAGCACCCGTAGTCAGGATAGAACCTGGGTCTCTGGCGCTTTAAGGCAGTAGCTCTACCCATACGCCACTGTGCCAAGCGGTTAGCACCTTGAATCTATTCATCTTCCTGAACCTTCTGAATAAATGGCATTTTGTGACATAGATGTTAAAACAAAGATCTTTGACTAAAGTTTTCTTTGACTGGATAGCACGCAAACTGTACCTGGGGACACGTGACATTAATAAACTAAGTGAAGTTTGTCTCTGCTCCTGCACAGGTGAATATCAATAGTTGTACTTACTTTGTAGAGGATGAAAATCACCAGAAGAAGGAGCAGGATTCCACCAACTGTGCTCCCAGCAACCAACGGGATAGCATTAAAAACTGGAACATTTACAACGTTCACGTATATCTGAATGGAGAAGAACGAACATGAGTCAGTGACTTGTAGACAAATATGCTGGAGAAACTCAGCAGGTGAGGCAGCATCGCTGGAGAGAAGGAATTGGCGATGTTTCGGGTCGAGACCCAAAACGTCGCCAATTCCTTCTCTCCATAGATGCTGCCTCACCCGCTGAGTTTCTCCAGCATATTTGTCTACCTTCGATTTTTCCAGCATCAGGAGTTCTTTCCTAAACACGAGTCAGTAACTGCTGGCTATGTTTTTAAGGCAAATGAAACATTAAACTGGTTGGCTGTTTTGAAAAAAAAAGGGACCAAGATCAAGGTTTCCCAGGATTTGTTGTGTTCCCCTCCAGAGTCTCTGGATAAGGGTCTGTTCTGATGTTCCCTGGCCTCTTGCCCAGTTCTACATTGTAATACTGGAGAGGTCCTTCATAAGTATCATGCTCAACATGACCTAACATCTACACTTGCCCGAAGATAGACACAAACTGCTCAGCAGGTCAGGCACCATCTCTGGAGAAAAAGGATGGGCGATGTTTCCGGTCGGGACCTTTCTTCAGACCTTCTTGAATCTCAAGAAGGGTCCCGACCAGAAACATCACCCATCCTTTTTCTCCAGAGATGCTGCCTGGCCCGCTGAGTTACTCCAGCTGTTTGTGTTTATCTTCAGTATAAACCAGCATCTGCAGTTCCTTTCTACATACACATCTACATTTGCCCTGCAGCCTCACCAATCATTTGTTCTTGTGTGCTTGTCAAGAAAACGGAGGCCTTTGTTCTGAAACTATTCTATAGACAATCAAGCTGTAACTGGCAGCCCGACCTGAGACCGTATTACTCATATTCAAAGAAGTTTAAAAAGAGTAGATGTTGATTTAAATAAAACTTCAAAATTGATTTAACAAAATATATATTTAACTATAAAACTAAATTAAACATTTGACCAACATGAACCTCCTCCAACGGGATCCCACCACTAGGCCCATCTTCCCTTCTATACCCCGTTCCCCCACTTCCCACCCCCACCCCCCCCAACCCCCTAATCAGTCTGTAGAAGGGTCACGACCCCAAATGTCATCTAAATATATTTTCCGGATTTGCTGCCTGATCCGCTTGGTTACTCCAGCATGTTGTATCTTTTTTGGAGTGTGGGAGGAAACCGAAGATCTCGGAGAAAACCCACGCAAGTCACGGGGAGAATGTACAAACTCCGTACAGACAGCACCCGTAGTCGGGAATGCTCCCGGGTCTCCAGCGCTGCATTCGCTTCAAGGCAGCAACTCTACCGCTGCGCCACCATGACTGCCCTTGTTTCTGCTTCTGAAAACTCTAAACCCTGGATATATTGAGCTGCCTTCCTTCAACCATGTCTTATTGTTGGGAATTGTATCATAGAACTCTATTAATTAAAGCTTTGAGTTACACACGTGGCATATAAATAGATTACTGGTTGCACGGTGGCGCAGCGGTAGAGTTGCTGCCTTACAGCGCCAGAGACCCGGGTTCAATCCTGACCAAGGGTGCTGTCTATATGGAGTTTTTACATTATCCCTGTGTGGGTTTTCTCCGGGTGCTCCAGTTTCCTCCCACACTCCAAAGACGTGCAGGCTTGTCGGTCAATTGGCTTTGGTAAAATTGTAATTTGTCTCTAGTGTATAGGATAATGCTAGTGTACGGGGTGATTACTGGTCGGCGCAGACTCGCTGGGCCGAAAAGCCTGTTTCAGTGCTGTATCGCTCAACTTAGCTATAAATTCCACTGTTCTGCTTGTTCTGTTTACTCGGCTTACAAACCATTTCTCTCTAGGCAGAATGCAAGTAATTTCAGAATTTTGATCTAAAGACAATAAAGCTATGAACACATGGACAAAATTATGTACGAACTAGTTAATTTGCAGTTATCTTTGGCTCGTGATTTTGTTTTTGGTGCCAGTGACAAGTGAGTCTGTGGAATTGATCCATTGCCTCGTATACATCATAGCTTCATATGCTTCGTTGTTTCCTTCTTCTAGCTAACAATGGTCTATTTTATATTTTCCTTGATCTCCATCCCCTTTGATTTCTAATTTTCACACCTTACACTTCCTTATCTCTGTGTCTCCCTCTCCCTTGACTCTCAGTTTGAAGAAGGATCTCGACCAGAAACGTCACCCATTCCTTCTATCCAGGTTGAGGTTGGCTATGGTGAAGAAGTATGACCTCATCCTCAACAAGACATCTGAATGAATGACTAGTCACAGTGATATTCTTTGTTTTGTGTACCCAAGGTATGCAAAGTTGATAAGTATCCCATACCAGATCCTCCTTTGTCACCCCCCCCCCCCCCACCCACGGCAGTCCCCCCATGCTGGGTCCTCCATCATCTGCATCATCTGTTGCTATATTAGCGTGGAATTGAACACAATATTATGGAGAGAGTGTATTTTGTGCTTTACCTCGACATTATGACCTTGGTCTTCAGCATCATGCGATTCTTCATATAGGTTTCTATCAAATACGACACTTCCTGAGACAACAATATCAGCCTTCTCCTGGATGAGCTTTTAAGGGAAAGATAACGTTATTAAAAAATCAATCTATTGAGAATTAAAATAAAGTCTTCCAGAATTTAAACAATTTGGGGGCTACAAGCTGATTTGCATATTGAATAGTTTGCAACCCAATGGTAAGAAGATTAAATTTTCTTTGAAGTAACTACCAAACCCACTGCGGATGTAGGTCAGCTACAGAAATGGACAGAGAAATGGCAGATGGACATTAATCTGAGCAAGTGTGAGGTCTTGCACTTTGGGGGGATGAAAGTAAGAGAAATTTAGACAATTAATGGTATGACTCTTAATAGAATTGATGGGGTCCAAATCCGTAGCTCATTGAAAATGGCAAGAGTAGATGGAGTGGGAAAGGGGGCACATGGCATGCTTATCTTCATTGGTCAGGGCATAGAGTGTAAAAGTCATGATGCACTTCTATAGGGCTTTGGCTAGGAGTATTACATGCAGTTCTGGTCAGCCCATTACAAGAAGGATGTGGAGGCTTTGGAAAGATTGCAGTGGAGGTTCACTAGAATGATACCTGCATTAGGGAGTATTAGCTACAGGGAGAATTTGGACAGACTTGGATTGTTTTCTCTGGAACGTGGGAGATCGCGGGGAGACCTCACAGAAGTATATACAATTCTGAGAAGCCAAGAGAGGGTAGACAATGAAAACAATTTCCCCAGGATTAATGGGCAGAACTTTAAGATGAGAAGGGCAAAGTTTAAAGGTTATATGTGTGGCCAGTTTTTTTTTCATGTAGATCGTGGTGTGCCTGGAATGAACTGGTGGAGGCAGATATGAAATTGGCATTTAAGAGACTTTTGGATGGGCACATGGATATGCAGGGAATGGAGGAATATGGATTATGGACTGTCAGATAAGAGTTGGTCTTGGCATCATGTTCAGCACAGACGTTGTGGGCTGAAGGGCCTGTCCCGTACAGTTCTACGTATACCTGCAATACCCAGCAATGGATACCTCCATCACCTACAGTTTTCTTTCACTGCCACTCATTAGATACCTGTGTTAGAGGCTCCAGTGTAGGACCACACACCCTATGTATACACTGGAGGTCCTAGCATTGAATATCTGCACCAGAGGACATATCATTCAATATTGTCATCAGACACCCCAGCCTAGGTCACCAGCATGAGAAGCACCAGAGGTCCCAGTGCTGAATATCTATACCACCGGGACATAGCACCAGAAACCTGTACCAGTGTACACTGTAGTGGATAAGATACTATCCACCGAGCAGAGGACAGGGATCGGCCGCCGGTGAGAGCGACGAGATTGGTCAGTGAGCGAGAGGGATGCCGGTGAAACACCCGGCAAGCTGCATGGATGAAGGTTACCTCCTGGTGAGCCGTGGCTCACTGGCCCCGGCAACAAGTACAGGCCTGGAGAGGTTTCCGCCAAGCTCGGCCTGGGCTCACACTGGAGAGGAGGTAGGCGGACCGATGGCGGGAAGCAGGGCTGGAGCTCGATGATGGACAGGGCCGCCAGTGGCCCTGCTGCCGCCTGAGGCCCGGTCGGCTCAGTGGGGGTCGGCCGCCGAGCCCGGCCTCCGCTCGCTCGCCCCGTGGACCGGGATTCAGGGATGGGGTGGACAGAGTGGGAAACTCTGGCGGATGCTGGACAAAGGGCCCGGTGAGGGGAAGCGGAGGGTCTTACCTTCCGCGCCCTCGAGGTCGGCTGCAGGAGGCTCTGCCTCCCCGGGGAACGAGGGCTGAAGAGGTTCGTGCGTGGAGAGGGACGACGGTTCACGGGACGACCGGAAAATGGAGGAGGAGAGGGCTGCAACGCGCCTTTGTGGCCAGCTGCAGCTGGGACTGTAAAGTGGGGGAAAAATGCCACCTCTTGCATATGGACTTGGTGGGCTGCTGTGTGCCATACTGCACTAACTAGGGTGATTGTGCTTACACTATGTACACAGATAGTCTTGCAGATCTGAATGCAAAAATATACATCACTGTACCAGGTACACGTGACAATAAGGAGACCATTGGCCATTAATGCTAGAGGGTCCAACATTGGGTCCAATATGAGAGGGCCAACATCTACAGCAAAAGGCTCCACACTTCGCACGATATTAAAAGCCGTGATGAAGCTGGTGAGGAAATATGGGACTAAGTACTTGTTATTGTTAAAAATTAAACAATTACCTGTTTTAGATTGTCCTTTATTAAGTTTGCCTTTACAATGATATCTTGTTTTGAGGCAGTAAGCATACACTCAAAATACAGGCATTCACATTCTTCCATGTCACAGTCCTAAGAAAAGTCAAAGTATTAAGATGTAATTCATAAATTCACATGACCTGACCTCAGGTGCTGTCTGTGCAGGGTTTGTACATTTTCCCTGTGCCCGTGTGGGTTTCCTCCGGGTGCTCCTGTTTCCTTCCACATCCCAAAGACATGCAGGTTTGCAGGTGAATTGGCCTCTGCAAATTGCCCCTAGTGTGTAGAAAGCCAGGAAATTGGGATAACATGGGACTAGTGTGAATGGGTGATGGATGGTTGGAGTGGACTCCGTGGACTGAAGGGTCTGTTTCCATGTTGTATCTCTAAACTAACCATCTTTTCCTAACCGACCATCAACAGTGGTCCACCTCTACACTGTGTGCTTCTTCTTCTTGCGTATGGCATGCACAGCCTAAAGTTGTAGGACAACGTGTTCTATTTGATCTTATTTGATTGTGCACTCCAGGTTGATTGCATCCGTTGAAACAGGACGGACCGCGTGAAGGTTGCAATCTCCCACCCCACACTGTGTGCTTAGCCCCCTGTTCTGCACTCCTTGCATCCACAACTGTGTGGCTAAGTACAGCTCCAAAACCATCTATACGTTTGCTCTCAACATCACTGTTGTTGGCCAAATCACGTGCGGTCAACGTACAGAAGATAGGTGGAACACCCCTGATTGAAGAGTGCTGCAAAAACAATCTACGCTCAATGTCAACAAAACCAAGTAACTCATTGTGTGGGAAGGAACTGCAGGTGCTGATTTACACCAAAGATAGACAACAAATGCTGGAGTAATTCAGCGGGTCAGGCAGCATCTCTAGAGAAAAGAAATAGTTGGCGTATTGGGTCTGAAGAAGGGTCTCGTCGCGAAACATCACCTATTCCTTTTCGCCAGAGATACTCTGAGTTACTCCAGCATTTTGTGTCTATCTTCCAAGTAACTAACAAAAGGAAGTTGGGTTCGTTCGACCCTGACAACGGGTGCTGTTTGGCATGGGTTCGGTGGGCCGAAGGGCCTGTTTCCATGCTGTATCTCTAAGGTCTAAAAAATAGCACAGGTGCAATCCTAACATAGGAATGCAAAACAAGTTTCCTGTTGCCCCCAAATATGTTTGGTTACATTGCCAACCTTAAGGGTCTGTCCCACTTAAGCACCCGTCATAGTCGCGGGGTGACGCCTGTTTGGTGGTGAGTAGTCGCCCCAAAAAGTCGTACCAATTTCTGGTCGTCGCTGGATGTTCAACATGTTGAAAATTTTCGACAACCTGCTGCGACCATGACGGGTGCCGGCAAGTTGCCGACAAAAATTGCGTAAGTGTGACAGGCCCTTTACTCTGTTAGTTGGATTGTGAATACAACATGTAAGCAATTCAACAAATAAAGTTACCCATTTATCTTTTCCTTTCTGTGAATGTTTATGTTTTTCGATATTCCGTACTTCCAAACAATCTTTCAAATTTTTCTGCGCTTTCAAATGTTCCTGTGGAAAGAACAGATAGTTTGAGTTCCAGGCATTCAGCCAACCAGGTATTTGACATCAGACAATAAACTCTGAGAGAAAATTCTTGACATTATAAAATAATATTCATTTCCAGGATCTTGAGGAGGTGGCAGAGAGATGTTTTATTCAACTGATGCAGTCCTTCTGATGAGGGTACTCTCACAGTCCTAAACTACTATCTACCTCATTGGTGACCCATGGACTATCTTTGACTAGTCTTTGCTTGCACTAAATGTTATTCCCTTATCATGTATCTATACATTGTCAATGACTCGATTGTAATCATGTATTGTCTTTCTGCTCACTGCACTGCACGCAACAATAAACGACACACGACAATAAACTAAACTGAACAAAACAGCGCTGTTGGATAAGGAATTAGAGGATTTTGATCCGCAGCAGAGTTCTTCATCTAAAAATTCTTCCTCTCCATCATTGCAATAGGGTGGCAGTTTTTTTTGTTTTATTTTTAATCAAAATATTTATTCAAATATTAAAATAATATATACAAGAAAATAAAAAAACCAGAACCCACCACAAGACAAACAATAAACTACTATACAACTATGTTACACTCCTTGTCAAGGATGCATTCAACCCCCGCGGTGCCCAGCGATCCCGGAAATCCCCCAGGGTGCCCGTAGACAGCGCATAGTCCCTCTCTAACACCACCCGGGCGTGGACGTAATCCTGGATTAGGGGCAGGCAGCCGGCTCGGGCAGAGCCCTCTTCCACCTGGCGCCGTGACTCGCGGATGGCCAGTTTGGCCAGGCCCAGGAGCAACCCAACCACGACATCTTCAGCCCTACCCCCCCCCCCCCCCTATGCACAGGGTGTCCAAAGATGAGGATGATGGGAGTGAAGTGCAGCCAGAAGGCAAGGAGCAGCCCCTTTAGATAATGGAACAGGGGCTGCAACTTCACACACTCCATGTACACGTGGAACACAGAAGTTTTCTGAGAATGCTAAGAAAAATTAGAATTAGAAAAATTGGAAAGCAATTGACCAGAACTGATCACAGAATTGTGGATTAGGAGCTATTGTGAGAGGCCATCGTGACAATTACATTTTGAAACCATTACTACATGAGATGAGGCAAACATAGAAACATAGAAAATAGGTGCAGGAGTAGGCCATTGGCCCTTAACGCCAGCACCGCCATTCAATATGATCATGGCTGATCACCCATTCCTGCCTTTTCCCCATATCCTTTGATTCTGTTAGCCCTAAGAGCTAAAGCTAACTCTCTCTTGAAAACATCCAGTGAATTGGCCTCCACTGCCTTCTGTGGCAGAGTATTCCACAGATTCACAACTCTCAAAGGAGTTGTTAAAAAGTCTTCCCATCATATATCTGTTCTTCCGGTGAATAATTTACTCCTCACTTTAAACATTCCCTCTATTACCTTCAAGCTGTGCCCTCTTAAACACTTAAAGCTTAAACACCTTTACCATAGCAACCGCACTCTGGCTATCTATCCTGTCTATGCATCTCGCAATTTTATATGCCTCTCTCATCTCATTGCTCAGCTTTCTTTGCTCTTGGAAGAACAGGTCCATTCTATCCAATCGTTCCTTACAGCCGACACCCTCCAATCTGGGCAACATCCTTATGAAGAAGGCAAAGTGCTGGAGTAGCTCAGTGGGTCAGACGGCATCTCAGGAGGACATGGATAGGCAACGTCTCGAGCAGAACTCTTCCTCAGACTTATCAGCTTGAAGAAGGGTCCTAACCCGAAATGTCATCTATCCATATTCTCCATATTCTCCAGAGATGCTGCCTGACCTACTGAGTTACTGCAGCACTTTGAGTTTTACTGAAACTTGTATCAAATTAGAACTGAAACATTATCCCAGTGTGGGCTATCCAAACTTTTGAACAAATGCAACATGTTATTCCAACTTTTGGACTCAATCCTTGGTCAATGAAGTTAAGCAGGCCACATACCTTCTTCATCATCCTGTCTATCTGTGTTGCCACTTTCAGGGAACTAGGTATTTGCACTATTAATGGACTGTTCCACAATAATCCCCATGACCCTGTCATGCATTGTTTATGCACAAGGAACTACAGATGCTGGTTTACCAAAAAGACACAAAGTGCTGGAGTAACTCAGTGGATCAGGCAGCATCTCTGGAGAACAAGGATGGGTGATATTCAAAATATTACCTATCCATTTCCTCCACAGATGCTGCCTGACCCGCTGAGTTACTTCAGCACTTTGTATTTTACTCAAATTTGTGTCCAGTTGGCTATTATTCTAACCTTCCGGGCAAACCTACTAGATGTGGAATCTTTTCAAAGGCCTTGCTAAAGTCCATGTATACAAAGTCTCCTGCCCTGCCCTTGTCAATCCTCTTGTTCATCTCTTCAAATAACTCAATCAAATTTGTGACATACAGTTTTCTATGCACAAAGACACGCTGACTACCTCTAATCTGTCCTTTCCTTTCAAAATTTATTTTAGTTTAGAGAAACAGCGGGGAAACAGGCCATTCGGCCCACTGGGTCCACGCCGACCAGCGCTCTCCCCGCACTTTAACTATCATACACACACATTAGGGACAATTTACAATGTTATCAAGCCAATTAAACTACAAATCTGTATGTCTTTGGAGTGTGGGATGAAATCGGAGAAAACCTATGCAGTCAAGGGGAGAACGTACAAACTCCGTACAGACAGCACCTGTAGTCAGGATGGAACCGGGATCTCTGGTGCTGTAAGGCAGCAACTTTACCGCTGTGCCACCGTGCTGCCCGCAATGCCAATACAAGTAAATCCTATCTCCCAGAATCGTTTCCATTAACTTTCCCACCACTGATGGAAGGCTCACCGATCCATAGTTCCATGACATGTCCTGCAGCAAATGAAGCTACAAAAGTCTCTGCCAGGGAACCTACAATCTCATGGAGACACAAAAGAGTGCAGATGCTGGAAACTAGACCAATACAAACTGCAGGAGAAACTCGGTGGGAAAAACATCTGGGAAGGGAAATAGACGGATGACATTTCGGGCGGAAGCTCTTCCTCTGAATTGGGAAGGTGGGGGGGGGGGGGGGGGTAGGTAGTATAAAGAGGTGAGAGGGGTGGAACAGGAGCTGGCAAGTGAAAGGTGGATCCTGGTGAAGATGGGTGAATTTAGTTTTAGTTTTAGAGATACTGCACGGAAACAGGCCCAACGAGTGTGCACCGACCAGTGATCCCCGCACATTAACACTATCCTACACACACTGGGGACAATTTACATTCATATCAAGCCAATTAATCTACAAACCTGCTCGTCTTTGGAGTGTGGGAGGAGACCGATCTCTGAGAAAACCTACGTAGTTCACGGGGAGAAGGTACAAACTCCGTACAGCCAACACCCATAGTCAGGATTAAACTCGGGTCTCTGGCGCTGCAAGGCAGCAACTTTACCGCTGCACCACCGTGCTGCCCTGTTGGTGGATGGAATTAGGTGGGGCGGAGATCGGAGGATATATGGCCAGAGGCTCGGACATGTTAGGTGGAGGTAACCAGGGGCTGCAGATGATGGGATCTGATGGGAAAGGAAGTTGGAGTATGGGACCAAATAAGAGAGGTGGGGTGAGCAGATGGAACAGTGGGTGGAAGCAGATCTAATGAGAGGAGTCTATATGTGATAAGCAGATGGAGCTGGTCATAAGGTCATGTGATAGGAGTAGAATTAGGCCATTCGGCCCATCAAGTCTACTCCGCCATTCAATCATAGCTGATCGATCTCTTCCTCCTAACTCTATTGTCCTGCCTTCTCACCATATCCTCTGACACCTGAACTAATCAAAAATCTATCTCTGCCTTAAAAATATCCACTGACTTGGCCTCCACAGCCGTCTGTGGCAAGGAATTCCACAGATTCACCACCCTCTGACTAAATAAACTTCTCATCTCCTTCCTAAAAGAACATCCTTTAATTCTGAGGCTATGACCTCTAGTCCCAGACTCTCCCACTAGTGGAAACATCCTCTCCACATCCACTCTATCCAAGCCTTATACTATTCTGTATATTTCAATGAGGTCCCCCCTCATTCTTCTAAACTCCAGCGAGTACAGGCCCAGTGCCGACAAACAGACATCATAGGTTAACCTACTCATTCCAGGGATCTTGCTTGTAAACCTCCTCTGGACCCTCTCCAGAGCCAGCACATCCTTCCTCAGATATGATGCCCAAAATTGCTCACAATATTCCTCACCAGCTGGTGAGGGAGAAGCAGGGTGAGAGGGCACATGCCGTTGTGTTAAAGAGGGTTTGTGTCCTTTTTATTGACCAAGTGCCTCATGGAATAGTTTGTTAACAGCTGAAAGTGCCATAGAAATTAAATTAGATTAAATTTAACATTACCGAATCCAGGATGTCAAGCTGTTGTACTTTGACTGGGATTGATATTCTCAGTTTTATTACAGCATTGTAAGGGTTGTCCACAGTGGCCTGCAAAATAAACACAAAGTGTTAATGGTCTGTTGTACGAACTCAGTCAGTATTCTAATACAGATCAACCACCGATTTTCTGGCAACTAATGGTTTGGCACCTTTTGTAATCTGGATACAATTACAAGAGCGCACTTGAAATCGCCCCAGAAGACCCCTCACAAATGCGATGCCTAGGCCGGGTGAGGCGGCCGATCACTACCTCATCGCGACTTCCGAGCCGATGGGAGGCTCGAATTTGCCCCCTGCGGCTGTGGCTCTGGAACTCCAGAGCTGGCAGATCCGTTCACATAGACAACCTCCAAGGTCACCTTTGCGGGCTGATATCTCGACCCCCCCCCTCCCAAGACCGTTACCTCTGTTGGTCTGGCAAAATGGAACATATGGAAAGGCTCTGGAACCAAGGGTGCCGGAAAATCGGTGGTGGACCTGTAGTATTATAACTTGTTTATAGTTATAAATTGAAAATTATAACTTGTTTATAGTGGATAAAATGAGAAAATCATGGAGCATTGAAAAAGGGCACATAACCCATTGTTCCTGCATTTGTTCATTGACCCAACTGTCTGAATAGTAAAAGCACAGAAAGGTGGTGTGTCTCTGAGAAGACAGTGTGGACATTCCACCACCCTCTCGTTATGTATTACGTTTACATATTCTGTGGTGCTGCAGCAAGCAAACATTTCATTGTCCTATCTGGGACATGTGACAATAAAACACTCTTGACTCTTGACTCACTCCCTACTACTAGCAGGTGGACAAAAATGCTGAAACTCAGCGGGTGAGGCAGCATCTATGGAGCGATGGAATAGGTGACATTTCGGGTCGAGACCCAACTACTGGCTGGACAGCGAACACTATAGGTCAGATGAAGTACTGCAGGGATAACATCAGGATCAACCTAAAAAAAAACAACAGCCCCACCAAATGGGAGGACCTAGCACAGGACAGAACAACATGGAGAATCACAGTTCCGAAAGAAGCAGCACTCCATGAAGAAGTCCTCCAACAGGCTACAAAATACAAGCACCAGCAATGAAATGAGAGACTCAGCACCAAGAAAACCCAACCACATCCTCCCACCAATACAACTTTAGCCTTTAGACTTTAGAAATACAGCGTGGAAACAGGCCCTTTGGCCCCACCTAGTCCATGATGACCAGCGATCCCCATGCACTAGTGGGGATCCCCATGCACCACCTTTCTGTGCTTTACTATTCAGACACTATATTACTCGCTAGGGACAATTAACAATTTTACCGAAACCAATTAACCTTTAATCCTGCGCGTCTTTGGAGTGTGGGAGGAAACAGGAGCACCCAGAGAAAACCCATGCAATCACAGGGAGAACGTACAAATTCCGTACAGACAGCACCCGTAGTCAGGATCGAACCAGGGTCTCTGGCGCTGTAAAACAGCAGATCTACCGCTGCGCCACGGTGCAGCCCAACTTATCCATTCCTACATTACAATCAAATCTGTGGCTCCAGGATCAGCCACTTCAGCCCTTTCATGACTAACATAGCACATAAAAAAGTTCCCCGAGTCTGATGAAGGGTCTCGACCCAAAACGTCACCTATTCCTTTTCTCCAGAGATGCTGCCTGACCCACTGAGTTACTTCAACATTTTGTGGTCTATCTTCGGTGTAAACCAGCATCTGCAGTTCCTTCTTACACATAGAAAAGTACAGCACAAGAACAGAAAATATCTGTGCCAAACATCCTGCCAAAGTAAATGATCTCACCTGCCAGCACATAATCCTTGTAGGATCACATACGCCAGATAGGACCTACAAGAGCGGCAATCATGTTCAACTTTGAGTGATCGTTGATGATGTACACCTCTGTAGGGTCACTCCTCAGTCTCCATGGCTCCAGTGAAAACAGCCCCAGCCTATCCAACTTAAGCACTCCAGTCACTGACCTCTTTGTGAATCGTCATTGCAGCTTTACAGAGATACTGTGATGAAGCAGGCCCTTCAGCTCACTGAGACCATGCCTACCAATGATCAACTACGCACTAGTTCCATCCTTTATAAAAGCCAATTAACCTACAAACCTGCACGTGGGAATGTGGGAGGAAACCGGAGCACCTGGAGAAAACCCATACAGTCTCAGGGAGAACGTACAAACTCTGTGCAGACAGCACCCGGAGTCAGGATCGAACCTGGGTCTCTGGCTGTGTAAGACAGCAGCTCTACCACTGCACCACTGTACCTCCCCAAAATGACATTTGAATGACATCTTTCCTACAGATGGGAAACCAGAACTGTGATTTCATGCGTGGTCACAGTAGTAAGATAACTTCCCAATTGTTCTACTCATCACCATGACTGCCCTTGTTTTGAACATCAGTCTGAAGAAGGGTCTCGACACGAAAAGTAACCCATTCTTCGCTCCAGATATGTTGCCTGTCCCGCTGAGTTACTCCAGCATTTAAGAAGGAACTGCAGATGCTGGAAAATCGAAGGTAGACAAAAATGCTGGAGAAACTCAGCGGGTGCAGCAGCATCTATGGAGCGAAGGAAATAGGCAACGTTGCCCATTTCCTTCGCTCCATAGATGCTGCTGCACCCCCTGAGTTTCTCCAGCATTTTGTGTCTGCGTTCTTTTGAATCTGGAATACACCGTCTGAGGGCATGGTGGAGTTAGAAACTCTTAGAGCATTTAATGCGTATCTATGTGACCAGTTGAACAACCTAGATACAAAACTACAGGCCAAGTGCTAGAAAATGGGACCAGTGTGGATAAGTACTCGATAGTTTCTATGGTGTTTGACTCTTCGCCTCTGTCACTTCCTTTCCTCTCATGAGGCCAATTTCCAATCCTACCACAACCAGAGAGCAGTGCTGAACTACTATCACCCTCATTCGTGACCCTTGGACTATCCTTGATCGGACTTTTTGCTGCCTTTATCTTGCACTAAACGTTATGTATAAGGAATGAGTATATATACACACATTGAACTTTCTTTTTCTCTCTCATTTATTATATTGTTTACAGTGTACTATGCTTATATATTCGGTTGTGCTGCTGCAAGTCAGAATTTCATTGTTCTATCTGGGACACATGTCAATAAAACACTCTTGACCTGACTCTTGATTCTCTTATCACGTATCTGTACACTGTTAATAGCTCGAATGTAATCGTGTATTGTCTTTCCGCTGACTGGATAGTACGTAACAAAAGCCTCGGTACACGTGACAATAAACAAAACTGCAACTGACTTTTGATCTTAATGACATAACTATTAGGTGGGACTTCAAGCACCTTTTGAAAATCCATACACCATGCACTGCATAGCCTTGACCAGTATACTTTGGTACTACATCAAAACACTCAGAGGTTGGCTGGACAAGATACTATTAATTAATCTGCATTCATTTAACTAAACTATTGTTTCTAAAACCTTCTCTCCTTCCAAGGTTAAACTGACTGATACGTAGTAGAGGGATTTATCTGTTTTCCTAAACAAGTAATATTTTCCTGACATTCCTCTGGGAAGTAATGAAGTTAATTAGCTCCAGTCAGAAAGCTTAGTTTGAGAAACACTGACCTATCCCTGGAGTAAAATTATGTGTAGGTAGGAACTGCAGATGCTAGTTTAAACCGAAGATAGACACGAAAAGTTGGAGTAACTTAGCAGGTCAGGCAGCATCTCTGGAGAGAAGGAATAGGTTTCGTTTCGGGTCTGAAGAAGGGTCTCGACCTGAAACGTCACCCATTGCTTCTCTCCAGAGATGCTGGTTGACCCACTGAGTTACTCCAGCTTTTTGTGTCTATCTTTGGTAAAATTCAGCTCCTAGGTTGTGGCAATTCAGAGTTAATTCATTGTGTCTATTTACTCTGATAACATTATGACAATCACACGCAGCATGGCAGCTGACTCTAAGCAGAACAATTTAAATAATTAATTGAGCAAACGCAATATAAAAAAGAAACCATCTGTCGGAAAGAGATGAACATGTTTCATCTACAGGGAAGTATGAGCTGTTATTCTGCCGTGAATGTTACTTATTTCAAGGTCTGATACACAATAGTTAATCATGGATAAACAGAAAGCACCATACCTGGAAATGAAAGATTACAGCTCTATTCACGTCATTATCGTGGATGTTAACTTTGCTTATTTGATTTCTGCAATAAATTGAACATTTTGATTATACTTATTAATCACGCCAGTTTTCAGAACATACGACATAGAAAGATGCAGCAATTTAAACTAGTCCCTCTAGCCGGCACATGATTGATATCCCTCTACTCACTGCATATTCATTGAATTGAGTTGATGTTATTAGTATGTACACATACAAGGAATTTGCCTTGGTGCTTTGCTCGCAAGTAACAACACGATATACAGTAGACAAGTAAAAACAAAACATTATAATTTGAATATGTGAAGAATTAAATAAAATACCAGAGCACAAGGAGGCTACAGACTTTTCGTTATTGAGTAGAGCTACTGCTCGTGGAGAAAAGCTGTCTTTATGTCTGGCTGTGGCGGCTTTGACAGTCCGGAATCGCCTTCCAGAGGGAAGTGATTCAAAGAGTTTGCGGCCTGGGTGATCAGAGTTGATCTTGCCCGCTCGCTTCCTGGCCCTTGCAGTGCACAGTTCGTCAATGGTGTGGGGGGGGGGGGGGAGGGGAAGGGTGCACCCAATAACCTTCTCAACAGCCTCCGGATGTTATGCTGGGTGGCTGAGCCAAACCAGACAATGAGGGAGAAGGTGAGGACAGACTCTATGATGGCAGTATAAAACTGGACCATCATTGCCAGTGGCAGATTGTTTTTTCTGGGCTGCTGCAGGAAGTACATCCTCTGTTGGGCCTTTTTGGCTGTGGAGTCAATGGTGGCCACCCCATTTAAAGTCCCTGGAGATGATTGTTCCAAAAAACTTAAATGACTCCACAGATGTGACTGTGGTGTTGCTGATGGTGAGTGGGGGGAGGGAAGGGGGAGCTCTCCTAAAGTCTACAATCAATTGACCCGGGTTCGATCCTGGCTACGGGTGCTGTCTGTACAGGGTTTGTACGTTCTCCCTGTGACCTGCGTGGGTTTTCTCCGGGTGCTCTGCTTTCCTCCCACAGTGTAAAGACGTCCAGGTTTGTAGGTTAATTGGCTACTGTAAATTGTAAATTGTCCTTGGTCTGTAGGACAGAACTAGTGTACGGGTGATCGCTGGTCAGTGCAGACCAGGTGGGCCGAAGGGCCTGTGTCCACGTTGTAGCTCTAAAGTTTAAAGTCTAAAGCAAAGTTTGATCTTTTTTGCTGGATAAGGAAGTCCAAAACAAGAAGGCGTAGACTTATGGTGAGAGGGAACAGATTTAAAGAGGACATCATGAGCAACAACTTTTTCACAGAAAAGGCGGCATGTAACTCGAATAAGCTGCCAGAGGAAGTGGCAGAAGTGGGTACAATTATAGTATTTAAAGGACATTTGGACAGCTGCATGACTTTTGGAATGGTTTAGAGGAACGTGGGCCAAACACATGCAAATAGGATTAACTCAGGTTGGCAACTTGGCAGACATGGATACATTGAGCTGACGGGTATGTTTCCATGTTGTTTAACACTATCACTCTATATATCGGCTCTTCCCTCTCACTGATACAGGGTCTCAACCCAAAACATTAACTGTGCCTTTGCCACCACAGATGCTGCCCGGCCCGCTGAATTTTCCAGCTGTTGGCTTCTTCATTCTAGATGTAAGAGTTACAGGGATTTTGCATGGTGCAAATTAATTCTTGACTTACAGTGGTCTCAGGAACACATTCAAACCATGCTTCGTGGGAATATAGTGGGTCCATTGAATAAAATCCCCAACTTCATTTTTGCTGTAAAAAAAGAGATTTGAAGAGGATTAAATGTTAAATAGTGGCATCCTATTAAATGAATAGCCTAATATGTCATGTTTAGTTTAGTTTAGTTTAGAGATATAGCGCGGAAACAGGCCCTTTGGCCCACCGTGTCCGTGCCAACCAGCAATCCCCACACGCTAACACTATCCGACACACCCTAGGGACAATTTACAATTATACCAAGCCAATTACTCTACAAACCTGTACGTCTTTAGAGTGTGGGAGGAAACCGGAGCTGCCCGGAGAAAACCCACGCAGGTCACAGGGAAGAACGTACAAACTCTGTACAGACAGCACCCATAGTCAGGATTGAACCCGGATCTCTGATGCTGTAAGGCAGCAACTCTACCACTGCGCCTGCACTGCTGTGTCACACCACCATGTCTGACAAAATAGCAGCTTGCTGTGAGGTTCCTGGCCACAGACAGATTCATGGTGTCTATTTTGAAACAGGAATTGTGCCGAGGGAATGGAGAGAAGATGCCATGACCCTGGCAAGGAAAACCCTGACACAGATCTGTGGAAATTATAGCCAATTCACTCGTTAAGTTGAGGAATACACACTGATTTGGAACAGTCAAATAAGCCACATAAAGCAAAAAGCTAACTATTTTAAATTGAAGATAGACACAAAGTGCTGGAGTAACTCAGCGGGTCAGGCAGAATGCAGAGTCCGATGAAAGGTCCCGACCTGAAACGTCACCCATCCTTTTTGTCTAGGGGTGCTGCCTGACCCGCTAAGTTACTCCAGCACTTTGTATCTGTAGTCATAGTCTCATAGCATGGAAATTGGCCCTTCGACCCAACTTGCCCACACCTGTCTAAATGTTTCTTCATTTCATATGATGTTTCATACCAATCTGTCTTTGTTATAAACCAGCATCTGCAGTTCCTTGTTTCTACATTTTAAATTGAACTTTCTTCAGGAAATAGTCATGCATAAATGAATGTTTTGAAAGTGGAATCGGAGAATCCAACAGTTAGAAAGCTGGATACAATGGCTCAAAGAGTGGTATTGAAGAAATAAGGTTTGATTCTTGAGGCACTGGCATTGTGGAGAAAGAAGGAGCTGTTCCTTTGAATAAACTTTTCTTTGAATTGGGCTGAGATGAACATCTTGGCAAACACAATAACTAAGTTAGACAAAAGTGCTGGAGAAACTCAGCGGGTGCAGCAGCATCCATAGATGCTGCTGCACCCGCTGAGTTTCTCCAGCACTTTTGTCTACCTTCGATTTTCCAGCATCTGCAGTTCCTTCTTAAATATAATAACTATGGCTGACAATATAAATGTCATAACTATGGGTGTAATATAAATGTCATACAATATAAAAAGTGTAATATAAAAAATATTTTACTCTTCAATGTCGCAGCAACTCTAAACCAGATTGAGGAGCAGGTGGTCACCAGCACCCAACAATTATTTTACTTTAACCTTACTGAGTGTGAGTTGTCTGCAGTTAAATAAGGACAAGCTCACTGATATCTGCTGTTGGTCCAGTTCAGCGGCATCTCAGGGCAGTTTCAGTTTATAGACACAAAATGCTGGAGTAACTCAGCGGGACAGGCATCTCTGGGGTGACGTTTCGGGTTGAGACCCTTCTTCAGACGTTTCATCTCGACCCGAAGCATCATCCATTCCTTTTCTCCAAAGATACTGCCTGACTTACTCCAGCATTTTATGTCCATCTTCGATTTAAACCAGCATCTGCAGTTCCTCCCTACATATCAGTTTCAGTGTAGTTTATTGTCACGTGTACTGAGGTACAGTGAAAAGCTTTTTAGCTATTGACGTGACTGTGGCTAGGAAGTGGTGTTCCAGTCTCTTCTCGACAGGAAGTGAAATATATAAAGTCTAATATATGTTATTGTACAAGGCAATCACCATCATGTTTTAAATTAAAAAAGAACTGTCATTTTTAATGCAAAAGTAAGGAAGTTATGGTTTAATTAAAGAAGTTGTGGGTGAGTTGTGGTCTGGAGCACAATCTACAATATTGGTTTCCTTATTATAAAGAGGAAATAGAAGAGCACAGCTGAAGAACAGGGGCCTTCGGGCCACCATGTCTGTGCCAAACATGATGTCAGGACCACCACTTACCTATTTGCATATGACCCATAAGTATACAAAAAATATGCACCAGACTGGAGAAAAAGGATGGGTGACGCTTCAGGTTAGAACCAATATTGTAGATATATGGAACCCGACCCGAAACATCACCAATCCTTCTTCTCCAGAGATGCTGCCTGACCCGCTGAGTTACTCCAGCACTTTGTGTCTATCTCTGGTATAAACCAGCATCAGCAGTTCCTTTCTAGACAAATACTGTCTGTTCCTTTACTTACTTGGTGACATTGATGCTGATGGTTGCAAATTCTTCCTTAAACGGAGCTATATCAAGGTCCCAAGAAACAGTGAGTTCAGCCTGTTGATCAAAATGAAAGGTTATCTGAACAAGAAAATGAGATGCAGTCAATCTAGCAGAGCAGTGGATTAGAGGACAATTTAGCACAACTAAATCACCAATGAATCCGAAAAGTAGCAAAGAGTTCTCCACTCATCCTTCTAAACGCCAGCGAGTACAGGCCCAGTGCCGTTAAACGCTCATCATACGTTAACCCAATCACCCCCAGGATCATTCTTATAAACCTTCGCTGGTCTCTCTCCAACACCAGCACATCCTTTCTCAGATATGGGGCCTAAAGCAGAACCTGATGGCCGTAGATAGTAGCTATTCAAGGAACAGTCCTCCCTGCACCTTACAATTGAAGTATGTGTTTATATAACAAACACAAGGTGATCCACTGCATTATTTCATGTCAAAAAATGTCACAAAACAATTTCAAGGCCAGTTTGTGTCTTTATATTCGGAAAATATTATCATCAGAGTTATGTTTTATGTTATGTACAAAGTTTCCAGAATTCCCATCCTAAACTCTCTTTCTCTTTGCCTTTTTCTCACCTTAAAACCTATTTCTTCAACCAGCAATCTTTAGCTCACATAATATTTTCCTCCTAATTCCACATCTCCTGAGGGCGGCACGGTGGCGCAGCGATAGAGTTGGTGCCTCACAGCTCCAGGGACCCGGGTTCGATCCTGACTACAGGTGCTGTCTGTACGGAGTTTGTCCGTTCTCCCCGTGACCTGCGTGGGTTTTCCCTGTGTGCTCCGGTTTCCTCCCACATTCCAAAGGCATACACATTTGTAGGTTCAATGGCTTTGGTAAAATTATAAATTATCCATAGCGTGTGTAGGATGGTGTTAGTGTGTGGGGATCACAGATCACCGTGGGGTGGGAAATTGCTACGTTCACGTGGTCCGCCCTGTTTCGATGAATGCAATCAACCTGGCGTGCACAATCAAATAAGATCAAATAGAACAAGTTGTCCTGCAACTTTAGGCTGTGCACGCCATACGCAAGAAGAAGACAGATCAGCGTGGACTTGGTGGGCCGAAGGGCCCGTTCCCTCGCTGTATCTCTAAACTAAAACTAAACCAACTTCTGATTGTACGAGATGAAATGCCATGAAGCCTTTATTCCCAAATTAAAAGCACTGCACAAAGTTGTAACTAATGTGTGTACATATCTTTGTATATATGTGCGTGATTATTGTAAGCGCTCTTAAGAAAATAGTATATGAATACATTCAGGGGGGAAAGAGATTTATGTCAATGTACATGATAGGAAGACTGACTATGTCTACACTTCCACACATTTTTCAGAAGAAAAACAATACAAATCAACTAATTTGAGCGGCACAGTGGCGTAGCGGTAGAATTACTGCCTTACAGTGCAGGAGACCCAGGTTCGATCCCAACAACGCGTGCTGTCTGTACGGAATTTGTACGTTCTCCCCGTGACCTTCGTGGGTTTTCTCCGAGATCTTCGGTTTATGCCCACACTCCAAAATCGTACAGGTTTGGAATTAATTGGTTTGATTATAAATGTAAAATTGTCCCTAGTGTGTGTCGGATAATGTTAGTGTGCAGGGATGACTGGTCGGCACGGGCACGGTGGGCCGAGGGGCCTGTTTCTGCGCCGTTTCTCTAAACTTAACTGAACTGATTTTAAATTGCGAACGTGTTCAAGGAGTTTTCATTGCTTACCTGTGAATTCTTCTTGAAGACCGGATGGGAAATCGCACATTTTAAGAATGATAAGGAAGATGATGCTGCTTGATCTGTACATTTGACGCCAATGTGCTGTGAAGACTGTTCATTTGGACACAAAAACACTAGACAGGTCAAAATGATGAAAGCTCACCAACAATGACATATTTCTAACAGCTGGCATCCTAAAATTTAACAGTAAATGAAAGCAGGTCTCAGTGGCACCATGATTTACACTTTAATCATTAAAGGGACAAACAAAAATAAATCTAGAAAAGCAAGAGGTTTTGAGAATGATTCTTGAGGTACAAGAATCCCGTAAATGACCATTGGCTTCATTCAAGAGTCCAAAGAAAATACCTGGGAGCACTGCACAGTCAGTCCCTAAGGATAACATTGATTTTTTTAGAGGGTGATAGACTATAGATAATAGACAATAGGTGCAGGAGTAGGCCATTCGGCCCTTCGAACCAGCATCTCCATTCAATGTGATCATGGCTGATCATCCCCAATCAGTACCCCGTTCCTGCCTTCTCCCCATATCCCCTGACTCCGCTATCTTTAAGAGCCCCATCTAGCTCTCTCTTGAAAGTATCCAGAGAACCGGCCTCCACAGGCTCACCACTCTCTGTGTGAAAAAGTGTTTCCTCATAGAAACATAAAAAATAGGTGCAGGAGTAGGCCATTCGGCCCTTCGAGCCTGCACCGCCATTCAATATGATCATGGCTGATCATTCAACTCAGTATCCTGTACCTACCTTCACTCCATACCCCCTGATCCCTTTAGCCACAAGGGCCACATCTAACTCCCTCTTAAATATAGCCAATGAACTAGCCTCAACTACCTTCTGTGGCAGAGAATTCCACAGATTCACCACTCTCTGTGTGAAAAATGTTTTTCTCGTCTCCGTTCTAAATGGCTTACCCCTTATTCTTAAATTGTGGCCCCTGGTTCTGGACTCCCCCAACATCGGGAACATGTTTCCTGCCTCTAGGGTGTCCAAACCGTTAATAATCTTATATGTTTCAATAAGATCCCCACTCATTCTTCTAAATTCCAGAGTGTACAAGCCCAGCTGCTCCATTCTCTCAGCATTTGACAGTCCCGCCATCCTGGGAATTAACCTAGTGAACCTACGCTGCACTCCCTCAATAGCAAGAATGTCCTTCCTCAAATTAGGGGACCAAAACTGCACACAATACTCCAGGTGTGGTCTCACTAGGGCCCTATTCAACTGCAGAAGGACCTCTTTGCTCCGACACTCAACTTCTCTTGTTCTGAAGGCCAACATGCCATTCGCTTTCTTCACTGCCTGCTGTACCTGCATGCTTACTTTCAATGACTGATGAACAAGGACCACCAGATTCCGTTGTATTTCCCCTTTTCCCAACTTGACACCATTTAGATAATAATCTGCCTTCCTGTTTATGCTACCAAAGTGGATAACCTCACATTTATCCACATTATCATTTAACTGCATCTGCCATGCATCTGCCCACTCACCCAACCTGTCCAAGTCACCCTGCATTCTCATAACATCCTCCTCACAGTTCACACTGCCACCCAGCTTTGTGTCATCTGCAAATTTGCTAATGTTACTTTGAATCCCTTCATTTAAATCATTGATGTATATTGTAAATAGCTGCGGTCCCAGCACCGAGCCTTGCAGTACCCCACTAGTCACTGCCTGCCATTCTGAAAGGGACCCATTAATCCCTAATCTTTGTTTCCTGTCGGCCAACCAATTTTCTATCCATGTCAGCACTCTACCCCCAATACCATGTGCCCTAATTTTGCCCACTAATCTCCTATGTGGATTCTTGATTAGTACGGGTGTCAAGGGTTATGGGGAGAAAACAGGAGATTGGGGTTAGGAGGGAGAGATAGATCAGCCATGATTGAATGGTGGAATAGACTTGATGGACCGAATGGCATAATTCTGCTCCTATCACTGATGTGTTTATGAACGTTATGTTGTGTAATACCGTTTACCATACAAATAGCAGACAACCAAAGACTTTTGGAAACAGTTAAACGATAGTTAATCATAGAAACTCATGGCACAGAAGATGGCTATTTAGCCCATCATATTTTTGCCAGTTAGTAAAGAGCTACTTCGTTTATTCCTATCCTCCAACACTAGGGGGCGGCACAATGGCGCAGCGGTAGAGTTGCTGCCTTACAGCGCCAGAGACCCGAGTTCGATCCTGACTACGGGTGGTGTCTGTACGGCGTTTGTACGTCCAGGTTTGTAGATTAGACACAAAAAGCAGGAGTTTTGGTCAATGGGCAGGCACAGGGAGGTGGCTGAGAGCTAGCACCTGGGCTCAGTACATTGCAGGTCATCCTATGAGACTACAACACCTTCCTTGACAGTGGGATTGATGACAATGTTGAGATTGTTACTGAGTGAGTGGAGGTCTGCACGTTCGGACGCTGTGAGATTGGAGTGGGTAAGGGGAGTGGGGAGGTCGAGATGGTTGATGTCACGGTGGTAGCTGGAAATGAGAAGGCTGGCAGGCAGGGGGGAGTCCAGGAGGAGGAATGTTGGAGGCGGGAGAAGTGAACGGTCATGGGGGGAGGGGGACGGGGGTGGTGAGGACCACTTTCTGTTGAGATCACTCCCTTCATAACTCCTTGGTTCACTCATCCCTTCCCATCCAAACCTTGCCCAAGTACTTTCCTCTGCATCCATAGGAGATGCAACACCTCCTCTCTCACTTCCATCCAGTGATCCCAGCAGTCCTTCCAGGTGAGACAGAGGTTCACGTGCACCTCTTCAAACCTCACACACTGCATTGTGTGCTCACGACGTGGCCTCCTTTACACTGGCGGGAACAAGCTATCCTTTCCCTCCGATGGACACTAAAAGCTGGAGTAACTCAGCGGGTCAGACAGCTTCTCCGGAGAGATGGAATGAGTGACGTTTCGGGTTGAGACCCTTCTTCTTCATCTCTCTGATACTGCCTGACCCGCTGAGTTCCTCCAGCACTTTGCTCAAGATTCCAGCGTCTGCAGTCTCTTGAGTCTCCACATGCCAATGATCCTGTTTCCTGTGTTAATGACCATGTCACCTATGCCAACCAGCAGCGATCTGGAGGATTCCAGCAACATTTGTTTTCAAACAGGCGATACGCCTCTGTTAAAACTGCATGTAGTGCCTAAGGGATTGGCTCTTATTGGGCTTGTGTTCCTGTAATTTTAATTCAAATCCAACCCTGCCCCCCCCCCCCCCCCCCCCCCCCCCCCACCCACCACCCCCCCCCCCCACACCCCTAAACTAAAACCAAACAAAAATGTTCTGAAGTTTATTTATGTAACTTATGTAACTTATGTAAGTTATGAAACATATAAGATTGTTAAGGGTTTGGACACACTAGAGGCAGGAAACATGTTCCCGATGTTGGGGATAATCCAGAACCAGGGGCCACAATTTAAGAATAAGGAGTAAGCCATTTAGAACGGAGACAAGGAAACACTTTTTCTCACAGAGAGTGGTGAGTCTGTGGAATTCTCTGCCTCAGAGGGCGGTGGAGGCAGGTTCTCTGGATGCTTTCAAGAGAGAGCTAGATAGGGCTCTTAAAATTAGCGGAGTCAGGGGATATGGGGAGAAGGCAGGAACGGGGTACTGATTGGGGATGATCAGCCATGATCACATTGAATGGCGGTGCTGGCTCGAAGGGCCAAATGGCCTACTCCTGCACCTATTGTCTATTGTCTAACTGTGAGTTGTTAATGTTGATTAATGGAAAAGACTTCAGGACATAGGATACTGACTCAAGTTGGTTCAATGGTGTGCACCACAGCCCATGGGAAAGTGGATGTGTTTGTTATAAAGGTGGTATCTATCAGTGGCTCATTGGTGATCATGACAGAAGCTTCCTCGTGGCGATCTCTGGAAGCGACGACGCGATGCACTCTGTGACGCGTCAGGCGACAAATCTGTCAACATATTGGACGACGACAGAAGTCAACAGCGAGCTACATCGTCTGACACAGGAGCGAACGAACGAAGTGGCTCATTAATATTGAGATTAATACGGAGAACTCTGGCATTATAATGTCATGGTTAGTCGTGAGGGTGGAACATATAGCAAAATACATAAAATACACCTTTTCCTTTAGAAAGGAGATGAGGAGGAATTTCTTCAGTCATAGGATGGTGATTCTGTGGGATTCATTGCCACAGACGGCTGTGGAGGCCGTCAATGGATATTTTTAATGTGGAGATTGACAGATTCTTGTAATTAGTAAGGGTGTCAGGGGTTATAGGGAGAAGGCAGGAGAATGGGGTTGAGAGAGAAAGATAGATCAGCCATGATTGAATGGCGATGAGAACTTGGTGGGTTGAATGCCTAACTCAGCTCATAGAATTTATAAAGATGTGATCCCTGGCTCTGAATTTTATCTTACCAGAGATTTTGAGATCTCCTTGAAGTAAAAGCTTTTTGGATAGGATAGGTCCATTGTGGTGAGATACGAATCTTCTCCAGTGTTGGACAGAAAGATCTTTAAACTCGCTTCTCTTATCTTGCCAACAATCCACGTAAAGTCACTGAAAGAAGAGTTATAGCTTGCATCAGTAAAAAACAACTAATTTATCACTCGGCCACCACTATGTGTGGTTCCTTCCATTATCAATGCATGGCATATTCTCCTCCAGTTTACAGATTAGAGTTTAGAGATTTAGCACGGACACAAGCAATTTGGCCCACCAGGTCCATGCCAACCATCGATCACCCGTTCACACCATGTTCTCCTACGTTCACACCGTCCCCTACACACAAGGGACATTTTACAGAGGCCAACTAACTTAGAATCCCGCACATCTTTGGGATGTGGGAGGGAACCGGAGCACTCAGAGGAAACACATGCGGTCACAGGGTGAATGTGTAAACTCCACACTGACAGCACCCAAGGTCAGGATCGAACACCACTCTCTGGCATTGTGAGGCAGCAGCTCTACCCGCTGCGCCACCACTGTGCGGCAAATTGTGGACGCAGCCCAGACCATCACACAAACCAGCCGCCCTTCCTTTGGCTCCATGTATACCTCACGCTGCATTGACAAGGCCAGCGGCATAATCAAGGATGAGTCGTACCCTGGCCACTCCCTCTCCCATCGGACAGAAGTAAATAAGTGTGAAAACGCACACCTCCAGATTCAGGGACAGTTTCTTCCCAGCTGTTATCAGGCAACCGAACCATCCTACCACAAACAGTGAGCAGTCCTGAACTATTATCTACCTTATTAGTGACCCTCGAACTATCCTTGATCGGACTTTGCTCCCTTTACCTTGCACTAAACATTATTCCCAAATCACTGTGTATGGCTTGATTGTAATCATGTATTGTCTTTCCACTGACTGGATAGCAAGCAACACAAGCTTTTCACTGTACCTCGGTACACGTGACAATAAACTAAACTAAACTGAAACTGTTCTGTAATCGTCTTACTTCAAGAAGTTACGGGCGGCACGGTGGCGTAGCGGTAGAGTTGCTGCCTTACAGTGCTTGCAGCGCCAGAGACCCGGGTTCGATCCCGACTACGGGTGCTGTCTGTACGGAGTTTGTACGTTCTCCCCATGACCGTGTGGGTTTTCTCTGAGATCTTTGGTTTCCTCCCACACTCCAAAGACAGACAGGTTTGGAGGTTAATTGGCTTGGTATAAGTGTAAATCGTCCCGAGTGTGTGTCGGCTTGTGTTCATGTGCGGGGATCGCTGGTCGGCGCGGACTTGGTGGGCCGAAGGGCCTCTCTTCCGCGCTGTATATCTAAACTAATTTTAAAAATAAACCAAACTTCCTTTGATAACTAGGTACAGCTTAATTACTTATTTGTGTGAATGCTCAACGCAAATGTTCTGCCTGAATTGTCTACTGCTAACTCAAATGGTTTTAAATGTATCCAATGACATTGAAACTCTTTGAACCTGCACCGATACTTAAACAGGTGATCCTATTTTACATTCACATACAAAGCATAGTTCATATCTAGAACACTGAGAAAATAAAAACACAAGAACACAAGAAGATAAGAAAAGGAATAGGTCACCATGCTCCACCATTCAATATAATGCGACCTACACTGGCCTCAACTACCCCTCTGTGGCAGTTCCCTCAACACTTGTTGCACCTGCCTGCAAAATCTCTGCACCTCGTGCATTAGGACATCTATACCTCTCTGAACTTCTCAGTTGCACTTTCTCTCCATTCGAATAATAACAAAATAATGAATTTAAAAAATGTATTAGCTAAGTATGTATACATACAAGGAATCTGCCTTGGGGCTTTGCTCGCAAGGATAAAAACATGATATGCAGTAGACAATTAAAATTAAAACATTATAATTTAAGCATGTGAAAATAAAGTACCAGGGTAAAAATTTGGATTAGTAAGTATGCAGATGATACTAAGATAGGTGGTGTTGTGGATAATGAAGTAGATTTTCAAAGTCTACAGAGAGATTTAGGCCATTTGGAAGAGTGGGCTGAAAGATGGCTGATGGAGTTTAATGCTGATAAGTGTGAGGTGCTACATTTTGGCAGGACAAATTAAAATAGGACGTACATGGTAAATGGTAGCGAATTGAGGAATGCAGTTAAACAGAGGGATCTAGGAATAACTGTGCATAGTTCCCTGAAGGTGGAATCTCATGTAGATAGGGTAGTAAAGAAAGCTTTTGGTGTGCTGGCCTTTATAAATCAGAACATTGAGTATAGAAGTTGGGATGTAATGTTAAAATTGTACAAGGCATTGGTGAGGCCAATTCTGGAATATGGTGTACAATTTTGGTCGACAAATTATAGGAAAGATGTCAACAAAATAGATAGATTACAGAGGAGATTTACTAGAATGTTGCCTGGGTTTCAGCACCTAAGTTATAGAGAAAGGTTGAACAAGATAGGTCTTTATTCTCTGGAGTGCAGAAGGTTAAGAGGGGAGTTGATAGAGGTCTTTAAAATTATGAGAGGGATAGACAGAGTTGACGTGGATACGCTTTTTCCATTGAGAGTAGGGAAGTTTCAAACGAGGACATCATTTGAGAATTAAGGGACAAAAGTTTAGGGGTAACATGAGGGGGAACTTCTTTACTCAGCGAGTGGTAGCTGTGTGGAATGAGCTTCCAGTGGAAGTGGTGGAAGCAGGTTCGATTTTATCATTTAAAAATAAATTGGATAGGTATATGGACGGGAAAGGAATGGAGGGTTATGGTCTGAGTGCAGGTAGATGGGACTAGGTGAGAGTAAGTGTTCGGCACGGACTAGTAGGGCCGAGATGGCCTGTTTCCGTGCTGTTTGTTATATGGTTGCCGAGCCGTTTTGTTATATGGTTATAACTGCTCGTGGAAAAAAAAACAGTTTTTCTGTCTGGCTGTGGTGGCTTTGACAGTCTGGAGTCACTTTCCAGAGGGAAGTGCTTCAAATAGTTTGTGGTCAGGGTGAGAGGGGTCAGAGACGATCTTACCCAGCTCGCTTCCTGTCCCTTGCAGCGTACAGTTCGTCAATGGGAGGAAGGTTGCAGCCAACAACTATCTGGGCTGATCGAACGATGCGCTGCAGCCTCCAGATGTCATGCTTGGTGGCTGAGCCGAACCAGACCATGATGGTATAGGTCATTGGACCATCAATGCCTGTGGCAGATTGTGTTTCCTCAGCTGTCACAGCTCTATTATTCAATTATTACTATATCTATTTTTCAGATAATAATCCACCTTTCGATCCCTCTTACCAAAGTGCATGGCGAAGAATAAATAATATAAACACAGAACAGAAACAGGTCCTTCAACCCACCACATGCTCACAATCTAAATTAATCTCATCTGACATGAGGTGAGTGCCAGTTAAGTGTGAGCTAATGCATTTTGGAGTGTCAAACCAGGGCACGATCTTCACAGTGTGTGTTAGGGCCCTGGGGAGTGTTGTAGAGCAGAGGCATCTCGGAGTACAAGTGCACGGTTCCCTGAAAGTGGCATTACAGGTAGAGAGGGTGGTGAAGAAAGCCTTGACGTGCCGGACTTCATCAGTCAGAGAATGGAGTATACAAATTGGGATGTTAAATTAAAGTTGCACAATATGTTGCTGAGGGCACACTTGGAGTACTGTGTTCTGGGTTAGGTCACCGTGCTACAGGAAAGATGCCATTAAGCTGGAAAGTGTGCAGAGAAGATTTACGAGGATGTTGCCAGGACTCAAGGGCATGAGCTGGAGAAAAAAATTGGGCAGGCTAGGACTTTACTCCTTAGAACACAGGAGACTGAGGGGTGATCTTATAGAGGCATATAAAATCATGCGGGGAATAGATAGGGTAGATGCTCAGATTATTTTACCCAGAGCACGGTGGCGCAGCGGTAGAGTTGCTGCCTTACAACGCTTGCAGTGCCAGAGACCCGGGTTCGACTCCGACTACGGGCATTGTCTGTATGGAGTTTGTACGTTCTCCCCATGACTCCGTGGGTTTTTTCTGAGATCTTCGGTGGGCCGAAAGACTTGTTTCCACGCTGTATCTCTAAACTAAAACTAAACTAAATTTACTGGCTATGTTCACTCATGCCAAGAATAATATCCAAAAATTTATCTGAAGAAGGGTTTCGGCCCGAAAGGTCGCCCATTTCCTTCGCTCCATAGATGCTGCCTCACCGGCTGAGTTTCTCCAGCACTTTTGTCTACCTCCAAAATTTATCAACTTACTTTGTAAAATTGCAGTCCATATAGAGATTTGAAACACATATGTCATCAAATCCACAGTCCTTCTGAAATTGGAGCTGAAAGGAAAATGCCAGAAGTTACATATCCTTTGCCTTGTACGATCCACATTAATCAAAGAATTACCTTTTCAAATGAAAGAAAAAATGTAGAATTTTTAACAGGTGCTTTGAATTGTAAAAGGTTTGTCTTTTCGAACGATTGCCTGGATATTTTGAGAACAATGGAGGAAACACTCCGCTTTAGCTGCTCAGTTTCACTTTCAATATACATCAGTCAGAAATCAATCATTATTGTAACAACCTGGATGCTTTGATAAGCCAGTTGAAACATTTGAGTCTTTAGCATTATATCGCTACTTGAGCTTTCAGTGCTGTATTACTCTATCTCTGTAGGACTTGATCAGGACATTCAGAAAATTCCCTTGACCATCAGGACTGTCCTGCACTGTATGTTTCTTAAGGATCTGTCCCACTTTCATGACCTAATTCACGACCTTTTTTACTCGTGGACATTTTTCATCAGGCTAGAAAATCGCCCCGACCTACTTGATGCCACGAGTACCTATGACTAGCATCACGACCTACCTACGACCTCGTGACGACCTTGCTGCGAGTATGAGTCAAGGGCAAACTCGGCTGAGGTCGTGAATTAGGTGGTGAAAGTGGGACAGGCCCTTCAGATTTTCGGACAGCTAAAGGGCTCTCTTCCTCTCAGACTGTCAGGCTAGTCGAACATTATATTCCTTTCCGACTGTCTGGAATCTCCAGTATTGCGTCCCTTTCCAAATGGGTTAATTGTCATGTCATGTCATGTCTTGAATTTTCAGGTCTTGAAAATTAGTTAGATAGAGCTCTTAAAGATAGCGGAGTCAAGGGATATGGGGAGAAGGCAGGAACGGAGTACTGATTGTGGATGATCAGCCATGATCATAATGAATGGTGGTATTGGCTCGAAGGGCCGAATGGCCAACTCCTGCACCTATTGTCTATTAATATGGAACCATTTACATCCATCTATCTTTGGACTCTCGCACTTATATATCAATTTCCATTGTAAACTTGAGAACTAGCGCTTCATTTCCCCCCCCCCCCCACCCCCCCACCCCCCCCATGGACCAACACAGTCCAGTCACCCACCACTCTTGGTGAGATTTGTCTTGCTAATCCACTTTAACCTTTTCATCTCCCACCTTAGATATGCTTCATTTTTTGTTTTGACTAAACTTGCAATATCTCTTGTCATCCAATGTTCCCAAACATTGCTTTTCTTATCTGTCATCCTCGTCTGGTCACCTTTCATCTTCATGCTGGTCCTGAACTTCAAATCAAGTGGCCTTTAAAATACTTCCACAAACGAGATGTGAATTTCACTTCAAATAGCTGCTCCCAATCTATCTATCTTCCTGCCTAATGCAGTTCTGCTCAGCCTTCCCTCAGCTCAGCACTTTCACCTGACGGCTTATCAATAGCCTTTAGTTTACTTTAGAGACACAGTGTGGAAACAGGCCCTTCAGCCCACCGAGCCTGCACTGTCCAGTGCTCTCTGCACATTAACACTATCCAACACACACTAGGGACAATTTACATTTGTACCAAGCCAATTAATCTACAAACCTGTACCTCTTTGGAGTGTGGGAGGAAACTGAAGATCTCGGAGAACGTGCAAACTCTGAACAGAGAGCACCCGTAGTCAGGATGGAACCCGGGTCTCTGGTTCTGTAAGGCAGCAACTCTACCGCTGCGCCACCGTGCCACCCTTCTATCTTAAAACTTAGGGAATTATGGTTACTATTCCCAAACAACATTCCCACTGAGTTTCAATCGCTTGTCCAAACACATTCTCCAATTCTCAGCCCCATGTTGTTCTTTAAACAGTTTTGTTTTAAGTTATCTGCCATTTCATTTTTACCTCAAAAGATGCCAAAGATTTGGTGACTTTGTTAAGAACGGGTGAAGGTGGTTGATCTTTCTCTTCAATGTTATGCAGCGTGTAGTTCACTTCCACATCAATCGCAGAGACGCAATCAATTGTACAATGCTGAAATTAGAGAATTACATTTCTTAGTGACATTTTCAATCAGACTGTGAGCAAAGAAAATTAGAACAACTTGATTTTTTATTGTGCCTCTGATATACAATACTTACTAAGAGATCCTGCACTTTTATTCATAAATGGGGCATTGTTATTAATGTGATTGAATTCTTAAAGGCGTTACTGAGGAGAGTCCAAAAGGGCAAGGCTTTTGACAATGTCCTACATGACAAAAGTAAAACCCATAACATCCACATGAAAGTGGCCACTGAATTCACAAGTGGCTCAGTGGCAGAAAGCAGAGGGTATTGATGAAAGTTTACTAGAAGCTATTGTCCTACAGGGCTCAGTAGATGGTTGCATGCTTTTTGAGGCCAAATGGAGAGAAATTATAAAGATTTTGCAAATGATACAATTAGCCATCTGGTTCACAGTGAGGATGAATGGCTGAGGAGGTAGCTGTGGCAGGGTCCATCCCAACATTTAAGAAACAGTTAGATAGGTACATGGATAGAACAGGTTTAGAGGGATATGGACCAAGCGCAGGCAGGTGGGACAAGTGTAGATGGGACATGTTGGCCGGTATGGGCAAGATGGGCCGAAAGGCCTGCTTCCACACTGTATCACACTATGACTTTCTGGAGGTTTGCAACGGGCTTTAGATGGTCTGGTCAACTCAGCAGAGAAAATGTCAAATTGAATTTAATCTGGAGCAATGCATTTTGATACGTTTTTTTATCCGTTCATTTTTCAAGATCTGGGCATGACTAGGAATGGCAGCATGAATTGTCCTTTCTAAATGCCATTAACACGATGGTGGTGAGCCACCTTCATGAACCACTACAGTCCTGCTGCATTCCCATGCATTGAGCTATTGGGGAGGGAGTTCCAGAATGGGAATGCAAAGGCCATGAAGGACCAGTGATGTATTTGCACATCAGGAATATGTGTAACCTGGAGGGGGCTACAGGTGGTGGACCGCCCGTGTGATGGCTGCCTTTTACATCTCGGTGGTAGAGATCAGAGTTTTGGATGGTTTTATCGGGGAGACATGGCGAGTATCTGCCGGGCATTTTGTGGATGGAACACAGATCAGCTTCAATCAAGTGCAACGTTTTGTCCTGGATGGTGTTAAACTTCTTAACATTTGTCAGAGCTCATAAGTGATAGGAGCTGAATTAGGCCATTCGGCCCATCAAATCTACACCACCATTCAATCATGGCTGATCTATCTTTCGCCCTTAACCCCATTCTCCCGCTAATCATTTAGGAAAGCTAACTATAATCAAATTGGTGGCGCAGTCAGTGTCGCTGCCATAAGGCGCCAGAGGCTTGGGTTCGATCCTGACTATGGGTGCTTGCATGTACAGAGTTTGTACGTTCTGCGTGGGTTTTCTCTGGTATCTCTGGTTTCTCCCCACATTCCAAAGACACACAGGTTTGTAGGCAAATTGGCTTGGTATAACTGTAAATTGTCCCTCGTGTGTGTAAGATAATGTAAGTGTGTGAGGATCACTGGTCGGCACGGACTTGGTGGCCGAAGGGCCCGTTTCCGTGCTGTATCTCTATACTAAACTAAAGTCAACATAGTTTCATGATTCGCATTTAACAAGCTTCTGTGAGGGCCGATCAGTGAGAATTGGTGGACCTATAGAAACATAGACATAGAAACATAGAAAATATGTGCAGGAGTAGGCCATTCGGCCCTTCGAGCCTGCACCGCCATTCAATATGATCATGGCTGATCATACAAGTGTAGTCTGTTTAGATTTGCTTAAGGCCTGAGACAAGGTCCACTCCAAGAGGCTGTTGTATAAAATAAGAGTTTGTGGTATTGGAGGATAGGTGTTTGCTGATTGAAAACTGGTTCAATCTTTTCCTTTGGCAACTTGTCCCATATCACCCTGTATGTGAAAAACGTTGCTCCTCGGGTTCCTATTAAATGGTTCAATAGTACTTTATTGTCACGTGCACTGAGGTACAATGAAAATCTTTCTTCTCTCACCTTAAATCTATGCCCTCTGGTACCAATCTTTGGTAAATAGACTGTGTGAAGAGATGTGGAATAAATGAGCCTGGAGGGGTGTAACCAGTGGAGTACCCAAGTGATTGGTGCTCAGCCCTCAGTTGTTCACTATTTACACAACTGGCTTGGAGGAAAGATGAAGTGTAAGAAATGCAAGTTTCTCGGCAACATGGAAATAGGAGGAAGGGCAAGTTTCTATGAGGATATTGTGATGAGGATGTCATTAAGATGGAAAGGGTGTAGAAAAGATTCACAAGGATGCTCAGTTCAGTTTAGTTTATTACCATGCTGCTCCTAACTTCTTGAAGTAAAACCATTACAGGACAGTTTCGGTTCAGTTTAGTTTATTGTCACGTGTACAGTGTACAATGAAAATCTTTTGTTGCGTGCTATCCAGTCAGCAGAAAGACAATACATGATTACAATCAAGCCATTTACAGTGGATAGATACATGATAAGGGAATAACGTTTAGTGCAAGGTAAAGCCAGTAAAGTCCGATCAAGGATAGTCCGAAGGTCATCAATGAGGTAGTTAGTACAGGTGCACAACCTTTTATCTGAAAGCCTTGGGACCAGACACTTTTCGTAATTCGGAATTACTCGGCCTTCGGAATGGAAATTTTTTTGCGTAGATTTTAATGGCTGGCTCAGTGGTTGAGTGCTCGGCACATATCCGCAAGGTCGCGAGTTTGTGCCTTGATCCCGTCAGTTCCTCGGTTGCGAGTTTGAGTCTTCAATGTAGTTTTTTCTTGCAGAATAAATGTCTGTATGAAATGCAGTGTGTTGAATGAATTCCTGAATTTGTAAATGTGACCGCAGCATTGAATCACCTCTCGCACTCATGTCACCCTAGCAGGGCTACATGCCCTTAGGCGGCCTAAGGCGACATTTTCACACTCTTATATCCGTGTGCAGCAGAGGCGACGTGCGTTTGGCGCCAAACGTGAGCTTTGGTGAGCTTTGGTGCGCAGACGACATCCTGGAAAAAATGTCCGGTTTCTTCCAGGTAGGCGATATACCCTCCCGGGCAATATACCCTCCACTTCTCTTTTATGAAGGGGATTTAGTTCCCTTTTCTTCCAGGACCGACCCGAGGTTCCGCTGTCACCTCTGCGGGCCACCCTCGGCGAACGCTCACTCAACTTTGTTTTGGGATTCCTACTCTCCCGCGCAATATACCCTCACCTTCTCTTTTATGAATGGGGATTTAGTTCCCCTTTCTTCGAGGACCGACCGGAGGTTCCGCTGTCACCTCTGCGGGCCGCCCTCGGTGAACGTCCTGTCTCCCTGTCCCTGGGATAGTAGGGGGCGATCAAACAGCACAATACCCCCCTCCCCCTCCATCTCCAGAGGAATCCGCTCCCCGATGGGCCGCTACGGCGACAAGTGGCAGTTCGCCTACAGCCCGAGCTGCGCCCCCCTCAAGAACAAGACGTACCTGGAGCGGGGCTGGGCTGGAGTTGCTGATCTGGGATCTCCGTGCTTGCAGTGGGCCTGGGGGTCGGTGTCACGATGAGGGGGCACAGCTCGGGCTGTGGGTGAACTGCCACTTGTCGCCGTAGCGGCCCATCGGGGAACGGCTTCTGGTGGTCCTGACGTCTCCGGCCAGTTTGCAGTTTTCCTCTGGAGTTGGAACGGGGCTGGGCTGCTGCTGGCTGTGGGTCTCTGGGATTTCCGTGCTTGCAGTGGGCCTGGGGGTCGGTGTCCCGTTGGTCCTGACGTCTCCGGTAACTGGCACTGACCTGCTGGCATTGCCGACATGAAGACAGTGCAAAGCCCCCGCGCCAGTGCAATGGGCGGGGAGCTGGAGAGGGGAGGGAAGGGGTCACACACATGGCCGGGAAGCAGAGGGGTGTAGGTGGGGTGAAACTGAAGGGAGCGACGCTGCCTGCCCGCTGAGTTAAAACGTTCCCACGCAAGACTCACGATACACTGTGTATCGTGAGTCTACCGTGGGAACTTTTTAACTCAGCGGGCAGGCAGCAGCATATTGTCAATTATTAACCCTCCCGCGCAATATACCCTCACCTTCTCTTTTATGAATGGGGATTTAGTTCCCCTTTCTTCGAGGACCGACCGGAGGTTCCGCTGTCACCTCTGCGGGCCGCCCTCGGTGAACGTTTTCAAGGACCTTTCTTCAAGGACCGAAAAAATGTCCGTTATTCGGAGGTTTTCGTTATTTGGATCTTCGGATAAAAGGTTGTGCACCCGTAGTTCAGGACTGCTCTCTAGTTATGGTAGGATGATTCAGTTGCTTAATAACATTTTGGAGGGCTTGGGTTATAAGGAGAGATTGGAAAGGCTAGGACTTTTTACTCTGGAGAGTAGGAGGGTTAGAGGTACATTTATAGAGGTATAGATTAGGTGAGAAGATCTTAAGGAGGATTAAGACTGAATATTTGAGACTACATGGATTTATTTGGCATTTCAAATTGGGATTATTATCATATGCACAAGTACACACAAGTACTTGAGCTACAGATATAATGATAATCTTGCTTGCAGCAGCATCACAGATATGCAGTCTCAGATAAATACACAAAGAACAAACTATACATAAATTGTACATAGATGAAAAAACATAATTGTTTCAAGAATCTGATAGATGTAGGTTCCTGAACCTGGTAGTGTGGGGCTTCAGGAATCTGTACTTCATGCAGGATGATAGACTTTAGACTTTAGAGCTACTGCGCAGAAATAGGTCCTTCGGCCCACGGAGTCCGCGCCGAGCAATGATCACCCCATACACTAGCACTATCCTACACACTAGGGCAAATTTACAATTTTACCGAAGCCAATTAACCTACAAACCTGCACATCTTTGGAGTGTGGGAGGAAACCGGAGAAAACCCACACGGTCACAGGGAGAAAGTACAAACTCCATATAGACAGCATCCGTAGACAGGATCGAACCCGGGGCTCTGGCGCTGTAAGGCTGCAAATCTACCACTGTGACAACAGTGAGAAGAGGGGACAGCCATTATACTGAACTATTAGGAAAAAGTGCAGCAGGATGGCTAATGATTAAAAGTTAAAGTGTACAACTAAAAACTATTGTCTTCTTTTGAAGACCTTTCCCATCTTACCTGGAGAGTGATTAAATAGTTTTTGCAACCTGCAGTAGAAATCCTCACAGAATCTGACAGGGACACAGGAGTTGCATCACTTTTTGTAAACATCGCCCTTTTATTTTTCTGTTTTTTGTCCAGGTTGATGGTATAATTGACAAAAGAATTCTTCAAATCTATAAAATATGCAGAATAAAATCTATTAAGATTTCCTCTCTAATTTCATAAGTTGAAAAGTGATTGGAGCAGAATTCGGCCCATCAAGTCTACTCCACCATTCAATCTCTCTGATCTATCTCTCCCTCCCAACCTCATTCTCCTGCCTTCTCCCCATAACCCCTGACACCCATACTAATCAAGAATCTATCTATCTCTAAAAATATTAATTGACTTGGCCTCCGGAGCCTTCTGTGGCAATGAATTCCACAGAGTCACCACCTTTGGTTGTTTGATTGTTTCCTGACATACCACTTGATTCTAATCTCACACATAATTTTATATGATGTACAATTAAACACTGTTATTGATTCCTACAATCTACCAACATTTTAAGTCTTATTTACAATATTATTTCACCTCTTGCATCTTAGACCACACTCATGAAATCTTTGAAGAGTCCCATCCTATCATTAATCCCAGTTAAGTTTTCAATAGTGAGGTCCTAGTGAGACCACACCTGGAGTATTGTGTGCAGTTTTGGTCTCCAAATTTGAGGAAGGACATTCTTGCTATTGAGGGAGGTTCACAAGATTAATTCCCGGGATGGCGGGACTGTCATATGCTGAGAGAGTGGAGCAGCTGGGCTTGTATTTAAAAGGATGACAGGGGATGTTATTGAAACATATAAGGTTATTAAGGGTTTGGGAACGCTAGCGGCAGGAAACATGTTCCCGATGTTGGAGGAGTCCAGAACCAGGGGGCAGTCTAAGAATAAGGGGTAAGCCATTTAGAATGGAGATGAGGAAACACTTTTTCACACAGAGAGTTGTGAGTCTTTGGAATTCTCTGCCTCAGAGGGAGGTGGAGGCCAGTTCTCTGGATACTTTCAAGAGAGAGCTAGATAGGGCTCTTAAAGATAGCGGAGTCTGTGGAGAAGGTAGGAACGGGGTACTAACATTAGATGAAGAATATGTGGATAAAGCAGCATTACTGCTGTATCTTGAGGAGGAGGAATGATACATTGACTTTGTGTCTGGAGCGCATACAGCAGGATATGGACAGTGTAACGTGGAACGGGAGAGGTAGTTTAATGTAGTGACATGAGATATGTATTTTACTTATCCAGCTGACTTCAGGGGTGACACTGTAGGAGTAGTGCCATTAGGGCAATTCCCCCACATGTCAAAATAGTCCAAAGTTCATTTCAATGTTACAGATGAAATGGTACACACAGGGTCCATCATCCTATGTGTAGATAAGACACAAAAAGCTGGAGTAACTCAGCGGGACAGGCAGCATCTCTGGACGGAATGAATGGATGACATTTCGGGTCAAGACCCTTCTTCAGACCCCCACTGTGATTATCTTATGTGTCCCTGATGGTAAATTCCAATTTACCAATTACCAAATTTACATCACCTAGAAAATGTGCAAATTGTCAAATTTGGACATTTTCTAAGTGATGTGAAAAGACCTAGAAATGGGTGTTCGGCCAAACAAAAGATTTTTAATTATACAGGTGTGGGAAAATGCATTATGTCATTAATTTTCAAGGCAAATTGCTTACTTTAAAAAAAAATGTCATGCTTTTCCCAGATGTTCAAAGCAGATGAGGAAATATTTTCACTCAATTCGTTGAAAACTTGGCTGTGGGAACATCATAAAACATGGGGCGATAGGGCATAGGATTAAAGGCTCTTCGGCCCATAATGTCCATAGCAAATATAATGCCATTTAGATTAGTTTAGTTTAGAGATACAGCGCAGAAACAGCCCTTTGGCCCACTGAGTCCACACCGACCATCAATCCTGCACACTAACACGATCCGATACACACTAGGGACAATTTTTACATTTATACCAAGTCAATTAATCTTCAAACCTGTAAGTCTTTGGAGTGTGGGAGGAAACTGAAGATGTCAGAGAAAACCCACGCGGGTCACGGGGAGAACGTACAAACTCCGTACAGACAGCACCCGTAGTCAGGATCGAACCTGGGTCTCTGGCACTCTAAGGCAGCAACTCTACTGCTGCGCAACCGTGCCTCCGATTGTTTAGGCTGCTCATTTCCAAGTTTCTGTTTATGGTATACCATTGCAATTGTATAAGCAAAATTATAGCCTCAATGATATCTCCAGCAATTATCACTACTTTTATCTGTCCTAGCTTAATGGTTCTCTGCAAAATGGCACTCTGATATTCACTTATGAATTCTAACTCAAAAATTACCTAATGGTCCAAACTTTGATAGAGTAGTAAAACACACTGAAACTTGAATAGTTTTCTTCTGCTCGTTGAAAGTTGCAAAAGACAGAGGCACCATCTTTGGCGAAAATGTGACATTCACCTCGATGTTGATAATTGGTCTTGAGCTGTAAAAAATTATGAGATTATGTTAAAGTCCCAAAATCAAACATAAATGTAAACATCTTTTGTATAACAATAGCTCCTAGTTCAGCTGCAAAACGGAGACCTGGGAATGGTTGGGTTAACTTATGATGAGTGTTTGATGGCACTGGGCCTGTACTTGCTGGAGTTTAGAAAGATGAGGGGGGATCTCAGTGAAATGCCCAGAATAGTGAAAGGCCTGGATAGGGTGGATGTGGAGAGGACGTTTCCACTAGTGGGAGAGTTTAGGAACAGAGGTCATAGCCTCGGAATAAAAGGACGCACCTTTAGAAAGGAGATGAGGAGGAATTTCTTTAGTCAGATGGGGGTGAATCTGTGGAATTCATTGCCCCAGACAGCTATGGAGGCCAAGTCAATGGATATTTTTTGAGACAGAGATTGACAGATTCTTGATTATTAAGGGTGTCAGGGGTTATGGGGAGAAGGCAGGAGAATGGAGTTGAGGGGAAAGATAGATCAGCCATGATTGAATGGCAGAGTAGACTTGATTGGCCAAATGGCCTAATTCTGCTCTTTGAACTTATGAACACACAAGGAACTGCAGATGCTAGAGTCTTGAGTAAAACACAAAGTACTGGAGGAACCAGTACTGGGCCAGGCAGCCTCTGTGGAGGGCATGGACAGGCAACATATCAGGGCAGAGCCCTTCTTCAAACTGATAGGGGGAGAAAGCTGAGAAAGAGTTGGGGGCAACTCTTTCTCACCAAATGCACCAACCTCCGATTCTCGCACATTAACACTATCCTACACACACTAGGGACAAATATGTACGTCTTTGGAATGTGGGAGGAAATCGAAGATCTCGAAGAAAACCCACGCAGGTCACGGGGAGAACGTGCAAACTCCGTACAGACAGCACCTGTAGTCAGGATCGGACCCGGGTCTCTGTCGCTGTAAGGCAGGAGCTATACCACTGCACCGCCAGGATATAGGTGGGAGGGACAAGCGGGGGGCATAAAGGGACTGGAAATTGGGTGTGCATCAGGGTGGGGGAGTATACAGGAAGGGGCGAGAGAGAAAGAGGTGGGGGGGGGGGGGGGGGGTGTCATTTAAAATGGGAGAATTCAATGCTCATACCACTGAATTGTAAGCCAAATATGTGGTGCTGTTTGTCCGGTTTGCGTGTGACCTTACTTTGTCATTGGAGGAGGCCCAGGACAGAAAGGGTGGTAAGGGGGTGTGAAGGGAAGTTAATATGGTTAATAACTGGGATATTTGGTCATCTTGCTGCAGGAAAGATGCCGTTAAGCTGGAAAGAGCGCAGAGATGATTTACGAAGACATTTCCAGGACTTGAGGGCCATAGCTACAGGGAGTGATTGTAAGGGCTAAAAAACGTTATTCTTTGAAGTACAGGAGACAGGGTATTCTTATAGAGGTGCAAAAATGTACAAGCGCTATAGATGTGGTGTATGCATTGTCTTTTCCCAGGCTCGGGAAATCAAGAATTAGAGGGCTGAGAGTAAGTGAGAAAGCAAAGATTAAATAGGAACTTGAATTGGCAACGTTTGCACACAGATGGTGGTGGGTATATGGAACGAACAGTCAGAGGAAATAGTGGAGGCATGTACCATAACAACATTTAAAATAAATTTGGACTAGTACACTCATAGGAAAAATTTAGAGGGTTGTGGGCCAAACGTGGGAAAATAGAAGTAGCTTGGATGGGGCATCTTGGTTGGCATCGAGTTGTGCCGATGGGCCTGTCTTGAGTGACTCTATTACTAGAACTTGTTTCACATCACCATCCACCACATCTAGATCATGGCCCAGCAACACTCCGGTACTTGACTTGATTCATCAAGTTACAACAGCTCCAGTCCCTAATAGTTACCCTTTTGGAACATTGTTTAATCCAGAATACTGAGCACCTAATCTAAATCACAGGGCTGGCACGGTAGCGCAGCAATAGAGTTGCTGCCTTACAGCGCCAGAGACCCTGGTTCGATCCTGACTACGGGTGCTGTCTGTAGAAAGTTTGTAAGTTTTCCCCGTGACCTGCGTGGGTTTTCTCCGGGATCTCCACTTTCCTCCCACATTCCAAAGACGTACAGGTTTGTAGGTTAATTGACTTGGTATAATTGTAAATTGTCCCTTGTGTGTGTAGGGTAGTGTTAATGTGCAGGGATTTCTGCTTGGCGCGAACTTGGTGGGTCGAAGGGCATGTTTCCGCGCTGTATTTCTAAACTAAACTAAACATGCAACTGCAAAAACATTATCATACTTGGGCAGCTTACAACCCAGCGGTATGAATGGTGATTTCTCTCATTTCAAGCAACCATTACATTCCCTCTCGTTCCCCCCTCCCTCACTCGAGTCGTCATACTAGTTCCACTGTTTGCATCCCTGTTGTTGTCACCTTCGTTGTCACCGCTTCCCCAGCCAACAATGGGCCATTGTGGGCTTCACCCTTCCTTGGTCATCTGTTGCCGGCCCTGCTTTGTTCTGGCCTTTCCCTACCTCTAGTTCCCTCCCCTCTACTTTCAGTCTGAAGAAGTGTTCAGATTCGATACATCACCCATCCCTTTTCTCCAGAGATGCTGCCTGACCCATTGAGTTACTCTAACACTTTGGGTCTATCACACTTTATGATTTGTGCTATCAACTCATCTATCTTGTTGCATTCAAATAAATAGCTTTAATCCTTTGTTTACAATTCTTATTTGGTCCAGATTATTATTTTTTTGCTTACGTTTTCATCTATTTCTGTCCCTTCTCGTCACATGTTGATTATCATTCTCCCGTCACTATTCTGTGCCACCACTCTGACATTTCATTTTGACTTATTAAACATCCCATGATTAAAAATGTCATAATCTATGAAGCTAGTCAGTGGATGGAATCAAGGTATTTGGAGATTACTTATGTAGAGCAGGTGCAGGCAGAAGCAATGTGTGTGTCAGGGAGGTCCTGTTGGTCAAATGTGGGGAGGATGAAAAGGCCATAAGGGATGGGAGTAGAATTAGGCCATTCGGCCCATCAAGTCTACTCTGCCATTCAATCATGGCTGATCTATCTCTCCCTCCTAACCCCATTATCCTGCCTTCTCCCCATAACCTCTGACTCCTGATCAAGAATCAATCTATCTCTGCCCTAAAAATATCCACTGACTTGATCTCCACAACCTTCTGTGGCAAAGAATTCCACAGATTCACCATCCTCTGACTAATTTCGCCTCATCTCCTTCCTAAAAGAACGTCCTTTAATTCTGAGTATGACCTCTAGTCCTAGACTCTCCCACTAGTGGAAACATCCTCTCCACATTCACTCTATCCAAGCCTTTCACTATTCTGTATGTTTCAATTAGGTCACTCCTCATCCTTCTAAACTGCAGTGAGAGCCGACAAACGCTCATCATAGATTAACCTACACATTCCTGGGATCATTCTTGTAAACTTCCTCTGGATCCTCTCCAGAGCCAGTACATCCTTCCTCAGATATGATGCCCAAAATTGATCACAATATTCCAAATACGGCCTTACCAGCACCTTATAGAGCTTCGGCATTACATTCCTATTTTTGTATAAAGCCCTCTAGAAATGATAACAGTGCGGGGCTGGAAAATGATTAGGTTGGAGGCTGTAGAGGGCAGATAGCCAGAGGTGTTGAGATTGGAACCAGTCCGGGAGAGGATGGCCTGGTGTTCGCCTGTGAGGTCATGACCAAGGGGTAGGTATGAGGAGACCGAGCACCTGGCTCCAGCACAGTACGAGTCAGTCTTCTTCTAGAGTCATGGAGTGATACAGTGTGGAAACAGGCCCTTCAGCTCAACTTGCTCACACTGGCCAACATGTACCAGCTACACTAGTCCCACCTGCGAGCATTTGGTCCATATCCCTCCATACCTGTCCTATCCATGTATCTGTCTAACTGGTTCTTAAAAGTTGGGATAGTCCCTGCCTCAACTACCTCCTCTGGCAGCTTGTTCCATACACCCACCACCCTTTGTGTGGAAAAGTTACTCCTCAGATTCCTATTAAATCTTTTCCCCTTCACCTGAAAGCTATGTCCTCGATTCACCTACTCTGGGCAAGAGACTCTGTGCATCTACCCGATCTATTCCTCTCATGATTTTATACACCTTTGTAAGATCACCCCTCATCCCCCTGCGCTACAAGGAATAGAGACCCAGCCTACTCAGACCCTCTAGCCCTGGCAACATCCTCGCAAATCTTATCTGTACCCTTTGTTTAAGAAGGAATTGCAGATGCTGGAAAATCGAAGGTAGATAAAAATGCTGGAGAAACTCAGCGGGTGAGGCAGCATCTATGGAGCGAAGGAAATAGGCAACGTTTTGGCCGGAAATGTTGCCTATTTCCTTCGCTCCATAGATGCTGCCTCACCCGCTGAGTTTCTCTAGCATTTTTGTCTACCTTCTCTATACCCTTTCCAGCTTGACAACATCTTTCCTTTAAGACGGTGCCCAGAACTGAACACAATTCTACATTCCAGGTTTTTGTCTGGTTCTTTGTCTTGTCTCAATGAGGACCCCCCTCAACCTTCTAAGCTCCAACGAGTAATATGATAAAGGCAGTTGTCAGCAAAAAAAAAAAGCAGCAGGGTAACCAAATGTTTTGTCACAAAGTATAATGTTAAATATAGCTACATACCTGAGCACCACAACATTGTCCTTTGCACCGACTGTAATATCAAGAAGTCCATCTCCATCCACATCCGATCCTCCATCTATTGATTGCCCAAAGTACTGAAGACCACTCATCACATCCTTCCCCTGTATTCGCTAAATGACACAAAGAGGAAAATGTGCATCAGAGGAGACGGGGAATTAAAATATTTCCTGAACATTTGCATTATCCATTGCACATTATCAGGTTGCTTAATACGGATGTCAGGGGTTATGGGGAGAAGGCAAGAGAATGGGGTTCAGAGGGAAAGATAGATCAGCCGTGATCGAATGGAGGAGTAGACTTGATGGGCGGAATGGCCTTATATTGCTCCTACAACTTATGAACATAATCCAATATATACAAACCTAAGGTAGACACAAAATGTTGGAGTAACTCAGCGGGATAGGCAGCATCTCTGGAGAGAAGGAATGGGTAACGTTTCAGGTCAGGACCCTTCTTCATGAAAAAGCCTTTTCACCCAGAGAATTATGAATCTGTGGAATTCTCTGCCTCAGAAGGCAGTGGAGGCCAATTCTCTGGATGCTTTCCAGAGAGAGTTAGATGCTTTCTAGAGAGAGTTAAATAGAGCTCTTAAAGATAGCAGTCAGGGGATATAGAAACATAGAAACATAGAAAATAGGTGCAGGAGTAGGCCATTCGGCCCTTCGAGCCTGCACCGCCATTCAATATGATCATGGCTGATCATCCAACTCAGTATCCTGTACCTGCCTTCTCTCCATACCCCCTGATCCCTTTAGCCACAAGGGCCACATCTAACTCCCTCTTAAATATAGCCAATGAACTGGCCTCAACTACCTTCTGTGGCAGAGAATTCCAGAGATTCACCACTCTCTGTGTGAAAAATGTTTTCCTCATCTCGGTCCTAAAAGATTTCCCCCTTATCCTTAAACTGTGACCCCTTGTTCTGGACTTCCCCAACATCGGGAACAATCTTCCTGCATCTAGCTGGTGAGAAGGCAGGAACGGGGGTACTAAATGTGAATGATCAGCCATGATCACAGTGATCACGCTGGCTCGAAGGGCCGAATGGCCTACTCCTGCACCTATTGTCTATTATCTATGTCTAATTATGCCGTAAGCTTCTTCTAGCACCGCAAAAAGTCTTACCGTAACACCTCAGAGATCCCAAACATTGACAACCTTGCATCATCCAAACATATTGCATCTCACATTTCCCTCTCATTTGCAATACATGATCGCAGATAGCTGGTGGCAGAAGCCAACCAACATGGAGCAGACTAGGCTGTACATCACCAGCCCACAAAGATGGTGCAGAGGCTATTATTGTGTCACAAAACTGGGCAGGTTTGGAGTTGAAACCTTCAAATGTGACTATATAGACACAAAAACCTGGAATAACTCAACAGGTGAGACACATGTCTGGAGAAAAGGAATACTGTTGGTGACTTTTCAGGTCCAGACCTTCTTCAGAGTGAGAGTCAGAGATATATAGCTGCTGATATAGGGAGATATAGAACAAATAAATGATATGCAAAAAACTAACGATGATAAAGGACTCAAGCCATTGTTAGCTGCAAGGCAAGGTGAAAATTAGTTATGGACAATGCAACTCAACAAGACGACTTTGAACCTAGTACAATGAATTGGGTGAGGAAGGGACAGAGAGAGCGAGGGGATGCCGGGGTTACCTAAAGTTAGAGAAATCACCATTCATACTGCTGGGCTGTAAGCTGCCCGAGCGAAATATGAGATGTTGTTCCATCAGTTTGCATTTGGCCTCACTCAGACAATGGAGGAGGCCCAGGACAGAAAGGTCTGTGTGGGATTGGGAAGGGGAATTAAAGTGTTTGGCAACCAAGAGATCAGGTAGGTCCAGGTAGACTGAGCGAAGGTGTTCAGCGAAACTATTCACAACATTTCAATCTTTTTGTCTCGCACCTTCTGCCTTTGTATCTCTGGCCTTTGTCCACCATATCCCTGTCGACCCTTGCCCCCTCCCTCACCTATATCAACCTATTACTTGCCAGGCTTTGTTCTGTCCATCCTCCCTTCCTGTTTTCTCCTCCACCTCACATGTCCCTACAATCAGTCTGAAGAAGGTTCCCAACCCGATGCGTCACCCATCCATGTTCTCCAGAGATGCTGCTTGAGCCGCTGAGTTACTCCATCACCATGTGTCGACATTTAACCACTGTTGACGATTGTTCTTCAAGGTAGACGTAGGGAGGCTTGAGAACCTGAATACTACAAACCACAATGAGCCTCCAATAGGTAACCTCACCTGGGAATAGGTTTTGTGGATGCCATCCATTTTCCCATTAAAGATGTAGATGCTGCCACCATGGTCTTCTTCCAATGGAGCTCCAATAGCTACATCATTGTAACTATCTTTGTTAATGTCACCTATGTTTACTATGGCAAAGCCAAACCTGGCATTGGAAGCACTGCCGACTCCAGTCAAGATCATCTCGTCATCAAAGATACCCTGTTAAATTAAAATAAAATGTATGACAGGTTGGGGTTTCGTGAAAACAAGGAAACACTGTCATATCTAGTTCTTTAAACACTGCTGAGGCCACAAAGAGAGTGTTTTGTATTTTCTGGACATCAATTTATTCTATATCTCAATATCCCTTGGGGACCATGTCTGACGTTTATTTAATGTCAAAAAAGCATCACTTGACACTTACCGGGATTAAATTCCCTCCATCTTTGCCCTGCCCAACTTACCAGTATCTTTCTGCAGTCTCAGACTATCCTCGATATTATCCACGACACCACCATAGAACAGTACCGCGCAGGAACAGAGTAATCGGCCCACAGCATCTGTGATGAACATGATGCCCAGACCAACTCATATCTCCCTTCACATATTCAATATCCCTCCATTCTGTACATATCCATGTGATAATCCAAAAATGTATAAATGCCACTATCATATTTGCCTTCATCACTACCTCTGGTAATGAATTCCAGTCACTCACCACCCTCTGTTTATTTTCTGCCAGTTGCAAATTTGAAAATCATATTTCCTACATCTAGGTGTTACTGTATAAACAATAGGACAGTAATACCGATCACTGTGATATACCACTGGCCATACTGTAGGCTTCTGATTGCAGAAATAACTCTCCCTTATACAGACCCAATTGAAAAAGGGTCTGGACCCGAAACGTCACCCTTTCCTTTTCTCCCGAGATGCTGCCTGTCCCGCTGAGTTACTCCAGCTTTTTGTGTCCATCTCCACCTTATTACTCCATTCTCCAGTTACCAAGAAATTGCAGCGAATTGTGGATGCAGTCCAGACCATCACACAAACCAACCTCCCTTCCATTGACTCCCATTAAACCTCACGCTGCCTCGGCAAGGCCACCAGCATAATCAAGGGCAAGTCACACCCTGGCCACTTCCCCTTCTCCCCTCTCGCATCAGGCAAAAGGCATAGAAGTGTGAAAACACACACCTCCAGATTCAGGGACAGTTCCTTCCCAGCTGCTGTCAGGCAACTGAATCATCCCACCTCAACTAGAGAGCAGTGCTGAACTACTATCTACCTCATTGGTGACTCTCAGACTATCTTTGATCGGACTTTACTGGCTTTACCTTGCACTAAATGTTTTCCTGATCTATAAGCTGTAAATAGCTCGATTGTAATCATGTATAGTCTTCTGGTTAGCATGCAACAAAAGCTTTTCACTGAACATCCGTACACGTGACAATAAACTAAATTTAGCTAAACTAAACAACCAGTGTTCCCTCTCTCGTTGCTGTGCACCTGTCTACTAATCTTCACGTCTTTGACTACAATATTTGCCCTTGTTCCTTCCTGCCAAACCATTTTTTGTGAGCTGATGATGATTAGCAGCATTTTAGCTGGCATGCACACAACAAGCCAAAACATCTTACTCTGTGCCATAGCCTTTGTAATTCTATGAATCCATTTTGTACCTCTTCATTCAGGTGGTAGACGTAAACCATGCCTTCCTCCCCACGCACGTGAAAGAATGGAGCACCCACCAGCAGAAGATCTGTTACAGAGTCGTTATTTATATCGAGGGGACACAACTCCGAGCCAAAGTATGATCCCAGCTGAAAAAGATAAATTCAGTTTACTTTTTACTATAGAGATACAGCAAGAAAACAGGCCTTTCTGGTCGGCACGACTAGCGATCAACGCACATTAACACTCTCCTGCACACACCAGGGACAATTTACATTGATACCAAGCCAATCAGCGGACAAACCTGTACGTCTTTGGAGTGTGGGAGGAAACCGGAGCACCCGGCGAAACCCACGCAGGTCACGGGGAGAACGTACAAATTCCGTACAGACAACACCCGTAGTCAGGATGGAACCCGGGTCTCTGGCGCTGTAAGGCAACAACTCTACTGCTGCACCACTGTCCCAGTTATTGAACCTTATCGCCAACATGTTGAAGTGCTGAGCTCTAGCTTCAAGAGTGAACTAACCTGGTGTCCTGAAAGATACTGCTTTATTTTGACAGGAGTTCCAGCCTCAAACACGATGACCTGGCCTGTCTGGTTGCGTCGGGGAGCCCCAGCAATGTAAAGGTGTTGCTGATTATTTCCTCTTGCTCCAGTCACACTGTACCCTGCCAGATAGAGAATAGCATCAATGGAGTCAATAGAATGGACAGTAGAGCTGCTGCCTTACAGCGCCAGCGATCCCTGCACACTAACACCAGTTCTACACACAGTAGGGAGAATTTAGAGAAGCCAATTCACCTACAAACCTGTACATCTTTGGAGTGCGGGAGGAAACATGAGCACCAGAGAAAACCCATGCGGACACAGGCACACAGTATAAACTCCGTGCAGACAGCACCCATAGTCACGATCGAACCCGGGTCCCTGGCGCTGTAAGGTGGCAATTCTACTGCTGCGCCACCGTGCCGCACTTACGATTACGATCATAAGAAAATTCAGATAATTCTGGAAATCTGAAATTAAAGCTGAAAATGCTGGAAATATTCAATGTTGGGCAGCATTCATGGAGAGAGAAATAAGAATGATACTCATAGAGTTACAAAGCTTGAAAACAGCATTTCGGCCTAACTCATTCATGCCGACCAAGTTGCCTAACTGAGCTAGTCTTACCTGCCTGCACCTGGTCCATATCCCCCAACCCCCACCCGCCAAAAACACCCTTTTCTATACATATAACTATCCAAATATCTTTCAAATGTCATAATTGCACCAGCCTCCTGTACCCGCCTCCATCATTTCCTCTGGCAGCTTCTCCCAAATACACATCACCCTCTGTATGAAAAGGTTGCACTTCAGGTCCCTTTTAAACTTTCCTCCTCTCAGTTTGTCCTCTAATTTTAGACTCCACTAACCCAGGGAAAATCTTTTAGCTATTCACTTCATCATGATTTTATATACCTCCAACTTCAATTATCTGCCCCCCTACGCTCCAGAGATAAAAGACCCAGCCTATCCATCCTCTCCTCATAATTCAAACTTTCCAGACCGAATACCATCCACATAAATTTTTTTGCACCGTTTCCAGTTTAATGACAGCATACGTACAGCAGGGTAACCGGAACAGTATTGTCTGCCCCCCTCGGTCATGACTGACCATGGGTGATGCATCCTAGTTGTTGGCTGCTTGCTCCAAACCTTGGCTGGAGCAGCATCGCTTGTGGCTGAAGAGACCAATGCGGGAACGACAGTCTCTGTGGCAAAGGTCACATTTGTGTGTGGTCTCTAGTTTGTTGAAGTTGCTGCGCTCCTTTCTGCTTGTCTGCCGCTGCGTTCATCAGTTTCTCTTCCCCCGTTTTGGGATGTTGGTTCAGGGTACCCCTCCACCTCGTGCGGTCAGCTGCAAGGCTCTCCCAGGACTCCACATCGATGTCGAGCGCCTTCGCATCTCTCTTCCAGACGTCCTTGTAACGTAGCTGGGGGCGGTCGATGGTTCTCCCAGGTGCCATCTCCCCATAGAGGATGGCTTTTGGAATACGGCCATCCTCCATGCGGTGGACCTGGCCCAGCCACTGCAGTCTGCGCTGCCTGAGTAGAGTGTACATACTGGGAAGGCCAGCGCCAGACAGGATCTCGGCGTTGGACACTCTGTCTTGCCAGGATATGACCAGGATACGGCGGATGCTACTCAGGTGGAAGGTGTTGAGTCTTCTCTCCTGCCTGGCATATGTAGTCCATGTCTCACTGCCGTACAGCAGCGTGCGGATGACACGGGTGTTGTAGACTGCTATCTTTGTCTTCACTGTCAGCTTTGGGTTGGTCCACACTCGAGTTGTGCGTTGAGCAAGAGTTGTAGCTGCCTTCCCGATCCTCTTATCAATCTCTGTGTCCAAGGAGAGGTTGTCGGTGATGGTGGAGCCGAGGTACGTGAACTGATGGACGGCATCGAGTTCGTAGTCGTCGATGGTGATGACAGGCGGCGCCTCTGTATCCTGCCCCAAGACGTTCGTCTTCTTCAGGCTGATGGTCAGCCCGCAGTCCTTGCATGCCCGATAGAAGTTGTCCATCAGTGACTGTAGTTCCTGCTGGGTGTGGGACACAACTGCGGCGTCGTCGGCAAACAACATGTCTCTGATGAGAGCTTCACGTACTTTTGTCTTTGCTCTGAGGCGGGTGAGTTTGAAGAGCCTGCCATCTGATCCAGTAAGCAGGTATATCCCCTCTGTTGCGGTGCCGAAGGCATGTTTCAGGGGCAGAGCGAAGAAAATCCCAAAGAGTGTGGGAGGATGTGGAAGGATTCTATCATGATGTGGAAGGATTCTATCATGCTCTGCAGTTTTGGTAGGCAGCCGAACTTTGGCAGAGCCTTAAATAGGCCATGTCTGTTGACGAGGCCGAATGCCTTTGGGAGGTCAATGAAAGCAACATACAGGGGCATCCGCTGTTCTCTGCACTTCTCCTGGAGCTGGCGAATGGAGAAGACCATGTCTACTGTTGACCTTCCAGCTCGGAAACCGCACAGTGACTCTTGATAGACACGTTCTGCCAGCTTCTGCAGGCACATCAAGATGACCCGAGCAAAGACCTTGCCGACGATGTTGAGGAGGGAGATGCCTCTGTAGTTGCAGTCGCTTCTCTCGCCCTTGTTCTTGTAGAGGGTAATGATCGTGGCATCACTCATGTCCTGTGGTACAGCTCCTTCTTGCCAGCACTGGCAGAGGACTTCATACAAAGGAAGCAGCAAGGTAGTCTTTCAATGCTTAATCAGGGCAGGGGGAATCCCGTTGCTGCCTGGGGCCTTGCCTGAGGCCAGGCTGTCAATGGCCTTGCTGAGCTCTTCTACCGTCAGCTCTGCGTCTGTCAAGATAGTTAGCATGGACAAGGTGTACCAAAAGGCCTGTTCCTGTGCTGTATATCTCCCTGACTTGCGGGCCTGAGTTATAAGGAGAGAATGAAATATCACGGAATTCATCAACTGTAAAGTCTGTTTCCTTTGTCAATACTGATGATAAATGTTCATTTGGGACCTCACCTCTATCTTCTGAATCGCACCATTTCAGCTTTCTGAACCTGCGGAACACTTTGCCCTCTGCCAATCTTCTATCCTCCACAAGCCTCCGCAATCCTCATGCCTCCACAATCTCCAAAGGCACCTCTTTCAGAACCCTGGGGTGTAGTCCAGATGATTTATCCACCATCAGACCATACATTTAGTGATGCCATAAACACAGGCTGTACAGAATTTATAGTCCAAATACACTGGATATTTTTTAATCATAATTTCGCTGAAACAGTTTCACAAATATGGTCGGTGCTACTCAAGGCTCAGTTACACCGAGTAATTAAGCTGTTACGTGCTGTTGGAGTTCTTGATACGCTAAGAAGCAAATAAATAATCAACAGGATACACAGAGCTCAGAGTATACCCGTCTGAAATCACTTTTTGTAATGACGTATGGACATTTGATGTGGGTTTATTGTTTGTTTGAAGTGCAGTACTTGAACACAATGTCGTGACATTAGTACATATTCTACAAGTTAAATTATGAAACTTTACGTACCAAGATAACCATAAGCAGCGGAAAGTGTTCGTGTGGATTCATTTAGAAACTGTGTTGTTCCATTATTTATATTGTACATCATTACTCCTCCAGTCCAATCATATGCTCCTACAGCACCAAGTAAAATATTGCCCTGGAAGGATATGACAGGTGATTATTGTCCGGACTGTAGCGCAGGGCAATCAGACAACTTGCGATGGAAATGGAGGAAAGATTATTGTGTGGAAGAGCCCCAGCCACTTCCCTACACAAATCAGCAGGACAAACACTAACAAGGTGAAATAGGGATATTCCACAAAGCGAACACCTCCAACTTAGGGCGCAGCAGTTGAACTGTTGCCTTCTAGCGCCAGTCACCCATGTTCGATCCTGACTACCGGTGCTGTCTGTACATTCTCCCTGTGACCACGTAGGTTTTTTCTGGGTGCATTGGTTTCCTCTCACACTACAAAGATGTTTTGCAGGTAAATTGGCTTAAGTAAAATTGTAAATTGTCCCTGGTGTGCGTTAGTGATCACTGGTCAGCGTGGACTCAGTGGGCCGAAGGGCCAGTTTCCACGCCGTATCTCTAAAGTCTAAAGTCCAAAGACAAATTAGAGGGGAATTTCATATTGATAATAATCACGTTAACTCTCAGAAATAATCATTTTCATTTAATAAAAGATGTGTCCACATAAGCCAATATAATAACTAGACAAAGAGGAAACTAGCTGCTCTGCATGTTCATACCAGAGTGTTGGAAGTGAAGGGAATTTATAGTATTAGCTCTAACAATAGAAATTTAAGAGCATGAATCAGCCCCTATGTGTAGAGGATAACTGCGCTGTCATACAACAACACTGCTACATTAACACTATCCGTCACCCGCTAGGGACAATTTTTACATTTACCAAGCCAATTAACCTACAAACCTGTACGTCTTTGGAGTGTGGGTGGAAGCCGAAGATCTCGGAGAAAACACACGCAGGTCACGGGGAGAACGTACAAACTCCGTACAGACAGCACCCGTAGTCAGGATCAAACCCGGGTCTCCGGCGCTGCATTCGCTGTAAGACAGCAACTCTACCGCTGCGCCACTGTGACCGCCAAAATTCTAACCATTCCTCAGCCCATTTGCCGATTTTATCCGTTTTCAATTAGATTACATAAAAAATGTCATAAATGCATAATGAAATCTTACATCACTGGAGTAATCTGCACTAAATCCAATCTGTGCCAGCTCGAGATGGAAGGCGCTAATGTTTGGTCCTTGGGTACCTGTTGAATTAAGGAATAAAAAGAGAATAAATATGATCAGTGAGCATAACACAGAAGACAAATGCATGGCTATTTGGCCTTCCATCTTACTGCCATCATTCAGATTTAGTTTAATTTAGTTTAGTTTACGTGAACCGCAGGAAATGCTACACTTGTCGCTTTACCTCCCCCTCGACCATCCAAGGACCCAAGCAGTCTTTTCAGATGAGGCAGAGGTTCACCTGCACCTCCTCCAACCTCATCTACTGCATCCACTGTTCCAGGTGTCAACTTCTCTACATCGGTGAGACCAAGCGCAGGCTTGACGATCGCTTCGCCCAACACCTCCACTCAGTTCGCATTAACCAACCTGATCTCCCGGTGGCTCAGCACTTCAACTCCCCCTCCCATTCCGAATCCAACCTTTCTGTCCTGGGCCTCCTCCATGGCCAGAGTGAGACCCAGCGCAAATTGGAGGAGCAGCACCTCATATTTTGCTTGGTAAGTTTACACCCCAGCGGTATGAACATTGACTTCTCCTATGTCAGGTAGTCCCTGCTTTCTCCCTCCTTCCCCTCCCCTTCCCAGCTCTCCCACAAGCCTACTGTTTCCGCCTCTTCCTTTCTTTTTCCCGCCCCCCCACTGACATCAGTCCGAAGAAGGGTCTCGACCCGAAACGTCGCCTATTCCTTCACTCCATAGATGCTGCCTCATCGGCAAAGTTTCTCCAGCATTTTTGTCTACCTACAATTTTTCCAGCATCTGCAGTTCTTTCTTAAACATGGATAGACTGAGGGTCACTAGTAGGGTAGATAGTAGTTCAGTACTGCTCTCTGGTTGCGGCACTAGATCATGGCTGATCTTGTGTTCCAATACCATATTTTCATGCAGCTTCATAAAACTTTGGCTTGTCTACATTGACAGTATTGCGTGCAGTTTAGTTTAGTTTAGTTTAGTTTTGAGATACAGTGTGGAAACAGGCCCTTCGGTACACCAAGTCCATACCATACACAAGTTCTATCCTAAACTCCAGGGACAATTTACAGAAGCCAATTAACCTGCAAACGTATCTTTGGAAAGTGGGAGGAAACCGGAGCACCCAGAGAAAACCCAAGCGGTCATAGGGAGAACCTGCAAACTCCGTACAGGCAGCACCTGTAGGCAGAATAGACTCAAGTCTCTGGAGCTGGATGGAAGCATCGCTACCGCTGCACCACCCCAAGTTCTGTTTGCCCCCTAACAGGAAGGATGTGGGGGCTTTGGAGAGAATGGAGGGATTAGATGGAATTTAGTCTGAGCAAGTGTAAGATGTTGCACTTGTGAGGTTGAATGCAAGGGGATAGTATACAGTTAATGGCAAGATCCTTGACAGCATTAATGTGCAATGGGATCTTGGAGTCCAAGTTCATAGCTCAATGAAAGTGGTAGCACAAGTAGATAGTGATAAAGAAGTCTATGGTATGCTTGCCTTCATTGCTATGGGCATTGAGTATAAGAGTCAGGAAGTCATGATGCAGCTCTGTAAGTCTTTGGTGAGGCTGCTTTTGGAGGATAGCATGCAGTTCTGGTCGCCCCATTACAGGAAGGATGTTGAGGCTTTTTGAAAGGGTGCAGAAAAAGTTTACAACAATGATGCCTGGATGAGGGGGTTTCAGCTACAGGAAGTGGTTAGAGGAGTGATTTCACTGAACTTTGGAGGTTGGGGGGGTGACTTGCTTTAAGTATGTAAAATTATGAATGGCATGGAAGGGTAAACGGTCAGAACCTTTTCCCAGGGTGGAAATGTCCAACACAAGAGGGCCTAACTAGAAGCTGGGAGAGGGAAAGTTGAATGGAGATGTGCAGGGCACGCTTTTTTAGGCAGAGAGTGTTGGGCAAAGATCCTATAGCAAGCAAGATAGCCCACTCGACGAAAAAGACCTAGTACGGTCATGTGCAGATCCATGGGTAATTTTCGGCCCCATTTCCGTAACCGGCTTCCGTCTCTGCACCAAAGATCCCATAGCGGAGCAAAGATACTAGTGTGGAGACGGAAGCCGGTTACAGAAACATCCTCGTAGAAATAAGTTATTTGGTAAAAATCTTCTCCTCATTTTCAGAATTTTAATTTATTAACACAAACTGTTCCCCCGCAACGTTGATTACACTGCGAGTCGGGTTGGGTCGGGTTACTGAAATGGATGAAAAAAAGGCCCACGTTCCGCTCCGTTGCGTACTACACGTCAGCCCATTGCATTTAGCAGGAGTGGTCTATCTTGCTCTGCTATATGATCTTTGGTGCTGGGGGCCAGGAATGCAGTGGTGGTGATGGAGGCACATACGATAGTGGTGTTTTAGAGGCTTTTAGTAAGGCACATGGAAGTGCAGGGAATAGAGGGATATGGATCATGTACAGGTAGACGTGATCAGTTTAACTTGGCATCTTGTTTGGTGCAAACATTGTGGGCTGAAGGGCCCATTCCTGTGTTGCACTACATTCTATGATATATATCCCGCTGCATACCTTGGCAACCTTCCCCACTCTTCACGTCGCAGCCATTTTTTGTGTTGTGTGTAAATTTAATAATTAACTCAATTTTACATTTATACCAAGCCAATTAACCTACAAACCTGTACAACTTTGGAGTATGTGAGGAGTAACCCCATGTGGTCATGTGGAGAACGTACAAACTCCATACAGACTCTGTGTTGTTTTATGACAATTGATGAAAGTACTTGATAATTTATGATGAGCAATTTGTTTTATGCCTGTTTGATCAGTTCCGAATAAAGTACAAATAATACCTTCAATTCCAACTATATTTTTTTCAAGATCTGCCAGCAGATTGTTTAAAGCAGCATAGTTATCCACTTTGAACAGATGTTTTTCATCTGGATCGGAGGCAATTAGCTTCAGCTCATTTTTCCTCTGAAAGTTTTCACCAACCTTTGGGGAGAACAAAATAACCAAATTATGTTAGACTGTAGAAACAAGGAACTGCAGATGCCGGCTTATACCAGTGACAAACACAAAGTGCTGGAGTAACTCAGCAAGTCCGGCAGCATCTCTGGAAAAATAGGATGGGTTTGGACCCTTCTTCAGTCTGACGAAGGGTTTTGACCCGAAATGTCACCCATCCTTTTTCTCCAGAGATGCTGCCTGACACACTGTTATTCCTGCACTTATGTTACATTTATAAATCACATCCTTCCCACTCCAAATAGAAAAAATACTGTAATATAACAAAGAGCCCAGAATAATTGTAGCTACATTTCAATGCAACTTAACCAATTGGCTGCATCAATCAATTGGCAACCATGCTCCATCCAACATCCTGTTGAATAGCCACCATACTTGACATGTTATACTATAGCATACTTCAGTTCCTTCTGAAAAAGCATAATAACTTCATTGATTACATTTGTGATTATACTAATAATGCCAAGCATTTCATATACTTATCAGTTTTGAAGTGCAGAGACCATTGTTACAAACTAATCATCACCTTTCAATATAGCTGAACAAACTACATGGGCCGCGGAACCGGGGGAGGGGGGCTGCAGCCCCTCCACTTTTTTGGCGAGACATGCTTCATAACCCGAAATTATCCAGGCCCGCAGGCGTATTTTTCTCTTCTTCTGAGGACCTCCGCTATCCAAAATCTCAGAACAAAGGCACAGTGAGCGTGGCAAAACCATGACCAGCCGTGGGGGAAATCGACTACCCCCCCAAAACCCTACCTCCCCTCCACTCATCGGCCACTCACAGCGCGGTTCAGTCAAGATATGGGGCAGTGAACGAAGCAATGTGATTAGCCGCCGAGCGGGAGGGAGGGAGGGTGGGCCTGTGGGCCCAGAGAGAATGAGAGAGAGAGAGTCGGCCCCGAGAGAGGGAGAATCGGCCCCGAGAGAGAGAGGGGGGGGGGGGGTGTAATGGGGGAGTTGGGGGATGGCCTGTGTTATCCCCCAGTGTCTGGAGATCGAGCAACAACAAAATATAATAATTGTGCCACCCTCTCCCACTCGATCGCTCCGCTCCATCACTGGGTTCCCACGAGGCCGGTGATCATTGATCGCTCAGCCCCCCCGGTTCCAAGTTCAAAAACGTTCCGCGGCCCCTGAACTATACATTAGAAATTACACCAAAAAGTGGCACTTTAAAATGGAAGAGGATCACTCCCCTCGTTGTCGCCTTGGAGGCTGTCAACAATTCACACAGTGAGATCTCCCAAAATTAAAAGATTAAAGCCTGATTTTTGTTTTGTGTTCTGCTCCTTGACCAAACATAAACCAGCACATTCATTGGAAATAGACACAAAATGCTGGAGGAACTCAGAGGGACAGGTAGCATCTCTGAAGAGAAGGAATGGGTGATGTTTTGGGTCGAGACCCTTCTTCAGACTGAAGAGGTGCTGCATGTCCCGCTGAGTTACTTCAGGATTTTGTGTCTATCTTCTGTTTAAACTAGCATCTGCTGTTTCTTGCTACATATTCATTGGAAAACCTGATTGAAACAAATGGAAGTGAAACAGACCAAAATATACTGTCATTCATTCATAATGCTGATCGCTAACTGATTTGACAAATAGCAGATGTCTTATAACACAGGAGAAAGTATTGTCTGAACAAGTCTGAACATAGTATTAAGTCTAACACCATGTTATAGAAAATATGTAATCAAGCTGGAAAAGGTACAGAGAAGGTTTACAAGGATGATGCCTGGGTTAGAAGATCTGGGCTATAGGCAGAGGTTGAGTTGGCTGGGACTCTATTCCATGGAGTGCAGGAGGGTGCGGGGCGATCTTATTAAGGTGTATAAAATCATGAGAGGAATAGATCAGGTAGATGCACAGAGTCTCTTGCCCAGAGTAGGTGGTTGAGAAGTAGTTGAGGCTGGGACTATCCCAACATTTAAGAAACAGTTTGACAGGTACATGGATAAGACAGGTTTAGAGGGATATGGATCAAACGCAGGTAGGTGGGACTAGTGTAGCTGGGACATGTTGGCCGATGTGGGCAAGTTTCCACACTGTATCACTCTATGACTCTAAATCACTGACAATTACAGGCTTACATCCATGGATTGATATTATGCTTACCCCAACAGCAATCCGAGTCACTTTAGCAATCTTAGGCGAGTTGATTACTTCGGTTATGTTCATTGTATCGCCGAATATATCTCCATCTGTTATCACAATTATAAACTGTTTCGCATATCTTTTGGAGCCTTGCGTTTCATTGAAGATATTGTCCCTGGACATACAATAAATAAAAAGGCACAGCTTTGAGAGGCACTTTTCCCTGGTTTGTATCACACATCATATTTCTCACAACATTGAATACATAGAATACATAGAAAAGTACAGCACAGGAACTGGCCCTCTAGCCTACAATGTCTGTGGCAAACATAATACGGAGATAAATTAATCTCATCTGTCTGCACATGATCTATATTACGCCATTCCCTGCGTATCCACGTGTCGATCAGAAGGTCCCTTAAACATTACTATCGTACCTGCCTCTACCACAACCCCTAGCCACCCTCGCTGTAATGATTTGCCCTCCACCTCTGTTCTTTACACATATATAAAATACTTCTGTTAGTTGATGGCTATTTTGAGATAATAGGGACTGAAGGACTGAGAAAAAAATGTTTAGTTTAGTTTTGTTTCGTTTAGAGATACAGAGTGGAAACAGGCCCTTTGGCCCACCGAATCCGCGCTGACCAGCGATCCCCGGGCACTAACATTACCCTACACACACTGGGGACAATTTCACAATTTTACCAAAGCCAATTAACCTACAAACCTATACGTCAAAAACTTCAAATTCCTGGGTGTGCATATTTCTGACGATCTTTCCTGAACCCAGCACACTGATGCAATCATAAAGAAAGAACATCAGCGCCTCTACTTCCTGAGAAGATTATGGAGACTAGTATGTCAAAGAGGATTCTTTTGTACTTCTACAGGTGCACAGTAGAGAGCATTCTGACTGGTTGCATCGTGGCCTGGTTCGGCAACTTGAACGTCCAGGAGCAGAAAAGACTGCAAAAAATTGTAAACACTGCCCAGTCCATCACTGGCTCTGACCTCCCCACCATCGAAGGGATCTATCGTAGTTGCTGCCTCAAAAAGGCAGCCAACATCATCAAAGACCCACACCATCCTGGCCACACCCTCATCTCACCACTGCCATCGGGAAGAAGGTACAGGAGCCTGAGAACTGTAACGTCCAAGTTCAGGAACAGCTACTCCCCTGCAGCCATCAGGCTATTAAACACGACAACCTCATAAGCTATGAACGACAATAGGCTATTATTATTATTATTATTGCACTGTTATTGTGTGGGGTTTTTTCTGAGTTTTTGTTCTATTATTTATTATGATTACATATTTTGTTGTGCTGCAGCAAGTAAGAATTTCATTGTTCTATCTGGGACATATGACAATAAAACACTCTTGACTCTTGTCTTTGGAGTGTAGGAGGAAACTGGAGATTGCTGAGAAAACCCACTCAGGTCACGGGGAGAACTTACAGACACTGTACAGACAGCACCCATAGTCAGGATCGAACTCGGATCTCTGCCGCTGTGAGGCTGCAACTCTACCGCTGCACCACCGCATCGCCCTTTATTGTGGAGTTTTTAATGCATACCATACCATACCGTGAATGACATGCCAGATATAGAAAATCAAATATGTTACGCATATCCCCATATGTGTCCTCATATCAGATGTGGATAAACCTAGAATAAGATGTAGAATAAGCAGGAAGCGATTCAGAGGAGATGCGAGGGGACCTTCTTCACCCGGAGCATGGTACCTGGAATGCACTGCCCGAGAGAGTGGTGAAACTGAGTCACAACACAGAAACAAGAAGTGGCTGGATGACGACTTGAATCTCCTGGGCATAAAATACTATGGAGCAAGTTCTAGGAGGTTGCATTAATGCCTATCAAATTGGTCGGTGTGGAGAGCTTGGGCCGAATAGCTTATTATCATGCTGTACAATACTGTGACGCTGAGACATCTCACCTAATACCAAAGGTAGATGCAAAATGCTGGAGAAACTCAGCGGGTGAGGCAGTATCAATGGAGAGATACCTCATGCCAATCCACCCAATGTGTCTCAGACAAACTGTCCAAAGACCATCTGTTCATAAGTAACAATATACTTAGCAATTTTAACAAGATAATCTTCCACTTCCAGTAATCCTACTGTTGTAGATGCTTTGCACAGTAAGACATGATCTGTAGCTTGCTGCCTTGAGGAGAGGAGGAATCATGTTTGCGAGCATTTTTTAAAAGAAAATGGATAAATACTTGCAACGGTAAATTTATAAAGTTTGGGGACCAGGGAAACTGGACAAACTGGATAACTTATTTAAGGTACCCATGTGGCAGTCCCTGGTGGTTAGCCACGCGTGGTGCGAACCCTCGGCTCTAGGGGTTGGGTCACGTGGTCTCGTCATCAACCCCGACAAATGCCAGTTCGGCCTCCGTGCCATCGAGTTTCTGGGCCACCGAGTGACGCAACACGGTGCTGTTCCGCTCCCCGACAGGGTGGAGGCCATTCACCAGTGCGGCCTTCCACAGTGCGGGGCCTTCAGGAGTTCGTAGTGATGGTCACGCTTTATCACCGATTTGTGCCGGCGGCGACAAGGATAATGCGGCCGCTCTTTCAGTTGCTAACTAGTAAGCGGCGGTGACGTGCAGTGGAACGACAATGCGGTGGCTGCTTTTGTCGGGGCGAAGGAATGTTGGCTCGGGTGAAGATGCTGTTTTCATCCGCGGGTGAACGCTCCTACAGCCCTGACGGTTGGATGCCTCTGACTCTGCGGTCGGTGGTGTCGCTCGACGGTCACTGGCGGCCCCTCCCCTATTTCAGTCGCCAGCTTAACCCGGCTGAACGGAATTACAGCGCGTTCGACCAGGAGCCCCTCGCCTTGCACTTGGCAGTTCGACACTTCCGCTATTTCCTGGAGGGCCGGGACTTTACTGCCTTCAGTCCATAAGCCCCTCACCTTTGCTTCGGATCCCTGGTTTGCTCGGCAGCAGCGCCAGCACATATCGATCTCCGAATTCACGACCGACATCCGCCACATTGCAGGCAAACGTAACCTGGTTGCTGACATCCTGTCCCACCCAGCCATTGGGCTCGTCCTCGACGTGGCTATTCCGCCTTGGCTGCGGCACAGCTGGCGGACGAGAGATGCCAGCCTACCGAACTGCGATCTCGGGTTTAGTGTTGGGTCCCACCGGCAT